>NC_136537.1:12873144-13473144 GCF_910591455.1 Pholis gunnellus
ACGCTGCGCCGAACCCCGTCCATCGCACTCATCTCATTTTACCCTCAATCAACATCAACTAGATTTGGTTGGGCTCACCTCCACGCATAGCACTGGACTATTTTGAAAATGAAAAAGTGGATTTTTTCTATGATTTCAAAGTGGATTTATGAATCATCAGCTATAATGATATCCTTCGAAGGCGAGTCAAAGTGAAAATATTTAATGTCTGTGTGACTCCGAGATGATTCATTATTGATGATTCCTAATAATGAAAAGCTACAGCTATATAAATTCACATTACATTCAGCACTTCTCTACAATCATGTCACTAGATCTACAGTCTACTATGAAACTCATAAAATGCTGCGGCTTATGTGATATTTTTATCGAACCGATACTTAAGATGTATCTCATGTAATGAAACCATCATACCAAAATGTGCCATACCCAGCAACATATCAATCAATACTTTATTCATCATTAGGTTTGTCAAAACTGTGAGTTTAATTAACAAATGATGTCCATCCTGTTTATTGGAGATGCATCCTCTTTGACCCCTTTTAGTTTGGCACAAATATAAAGCAGTCTAGCTCCATCACCAGATGTGCTTGTGACTGCCATTAGTGATTGAGTGCAACATTGCTAAATTACATATGGTGACAATCCCTCAAGGCCGGTTTAGGTCGTGAGATAAACGCGGGAGGTGGTGGAGGAAGATGACACTTTTTAACAAGGTAACAGAAGGAGATATGAATGAACTGAGACAGTCAGATAGGAGAGATGAGGAATATAGAAGGTCAGATTTATTAAAAAGATACAAGGGTATGTTTGATTTTCTTTGCCTCAAGCTATCAGCTCTTCAGAACAATCTGACTGGCAGTGAGTTAAGGTTATCCTAGATAATGATCAGTAATACACTGTGAGCACGGACAGGGAGACAGGTAGAGTTATGAGCGAGACAGGTACAAAGAGAGAGCCAGAAACAGAACCAGTTGGAGTTTTAGGGAGTGAGACTATTTTTGTAAAATGACCAAAATCAAATTTTAACCAAGTTCCTGCCTTTTGAATCATTTGTTGTTAATGATAATAACTTGGATGCAGGTCATATCTTGTTGGTGCTGATAAGGAAATGGATACGACCAAGAACAGAAAGTCCTCAAACGTAAACACAAATTGTCATTGTTTTCCTGAACAGTTACAGATGACCACTTCAAAGGCAAATGCTTCACTGAGCTGCCACGTCTCTTGTTAAAGGCACCGCTAAGGCTGTTTACACTTCTGCTATGAAGGAACTGATATTTTGAAGCTGTCAGCCATCATTAATTTTATTATTTACACCTGTGCTTTTCCTACTGTGATATGTGAGTGATATGTGAGTTGTTAGTTAAGACACAGTAGAGGGATAATTAGGCAAAATAAGTGAAAACACCTGTGCAGGTAAACAATGGTTGTTTAGTGCCATTAAGGTTTGTATTATCTTAGGCATCAAAAACTATTTTGGTCAATTAATTAATTGTTACAGTGGGAAAATCCCCCCCGTCCCTGCATTATTCCACAGAGGTTAATAACATTTCCATCCTTGTAGTTACACCAGATAAACAGCCTAAACGAGCTACTTTTGCTGTGTTACATATTTAGTATTTGGAGCAGTTCGTTAACAAGTGAAACCAGATACAAACAGCGTACAGCTCCTTTCATATCAGAGGAGTTGGCTGCATTGGTGTTGATATTGGATTCATTTATTTAGAACAGTGCTAGCAGCAATAGTGGCTTAACAGCCACTTTATTGTCGGTTTGTTGACTGTAGAAACCGTTTTTCCAACTTGGCTGGTCGTCATTACAGTCCGAATTATATGATGTGAACATACCGTGGTTAAAGACACTGTTGTTAGGAGAAGGGACGCAAACAGTAGTCTGGTGCCAAAACTGAATGCCCAACCGCCCACATGACAGCCTCGCTAAGTGGTTTTACATCACCATAACAACGTCCGGGCAACACATGGTAGCTTGTGAGGAAACCGTAAACATTGTTTGTTTTAAGTGCAAATGACCACTGCAGCTTTTTTTTTTTTTTTGTTTTGTGAGGAAAGTCTCAAGAGGACATACTAAAAATGCTCCACAGTTGCTCTTCACACGAGTCAGCACTCTGGAAAAAAATGCCCCAAGCAATTGGCAAGTGTTAGGAGAGGATAGGAAGTGTGGAGGCAGAAGAGAGGAGAACACAATCTGTCCTCCTGTGTGCTTTCCATGGAGCTGTGAGACAGAATTGCCAGGGAAAATTGTGTTCAGCGAGGGGATTAAACCCATTCCGCCTCTAACAGTTCCCTTTGGACGTTTAGTCAAAGTCTTTGTTTGACATTAGCTGGAAGAAAATTAACTATAAGTGTTAAAAAAAAATGTCTTTGACCACAACAAGCACAGCCTCAACTCACAATCACCAGCAAGATTGCTTTGTGTGAGTTTGAGTCTTTGTTTTATGTGAGAGTGATGATGTTCAACGTCAGCAGTGCTGCCTCGGGGATGAATGACAGATCAAATTAAATCTCAGGGCCTCTGTGTCAATGTGTTAACCTTTGCTGATAAACAGACAAACGGCACCAACGGAGTTTTCTGAGCAAATCAGGTTTATGTGATCATTAACAAAGATCTTAATTAGTCATTAAAACAAAGATTAAACCAAATATCAATTAACATCTACAATTAACCTATAATTATGGCCTAATCTTTGGTAATTTGCAAATTTCTCACAGTTCCAGTTTCTGCCTCGTGTCTTTGTAGTTTTCAATACAGTCGAGACTTTGCAGGATCCATTTGTGCCAATATGACCCAATGTCAAAAGCTAAGTAAAAGGGATGAACTCTATTTGCAATATTTGCATACAAATGTGAGACAGACAATAAAAAATGGAGGTGGAACTTCAACCTAACGCTGTAAAACGATGGATTGGAGGCTTGAGACAGAAAATAAATGAGCAACAGATAGAGATGGGAGGGTGGGGAGATGTGTGTGACACACAGGGACACGTTCCCCACACACCCACTTACACTGTGAAAAATAAAGGTTAGCAGTGCAGTTGAGGCAAAGGAACTCAAAAAGTATACTTGAAGCCTCCCTCTTTGCCTCGTCAAATAAAAAACAATATTCACCCTGCACTCCAAATAAACAGCATACTGCAACACACGCACTGTAACAGCTCTTCAAGTTTCTTGAGTTATGTCTTCCCTGTTTTTCAGAGCATGTCATTTTTGGGTTTCCCGTTTCCTTTTGTCATTCACCTCTTTCTCTCGTTTCGTGTAGCTCCACTTCCTGCCCTTGTGTGTTTCCCGCCAGTGTGATTACCTTTCCCCGCCCTGATCAGCTTCACCTGTTCCCAAATACCCCTCTTCCTTCCTCTCTTTGTGATCTTCGTTACCTGATTTTTGACTTTGCTTTTCCTTGACTGACTTTTGCATCACCCCTGTTTGGGGATTTATTTGCCTGAACCTCTACTAGTAAAGACTGTTTTTTCTTATCTTAAATCGTGCATTTTAGTCTTTTTTTATACGCAAATCAGCTATTTTCAAGGTGTTGCATCGCTTTCTTTCTTCTTTCTGTCGAAGCTGGAGACTCAGTGCTATCTTTGACACACAGTAGTGGACCATATTGCAGTACATACTCTGCCTCAGCATGATAGTTGGCTCTCATGGCAGAGACTGGTTGTCTTCCTCACAAGTTTTATCTTTGAATATTAATAACAAAGTCCTGTGAAGAAAATGACAATTAATAAGTGTCCAAAAAACCCTATTCACCCCTCACTAGAGAGTATTAGGGTCTGTTAAATAAAGAGTAGGGAGTGAATGAGGGTTTGATTTCCAACACAGCCTTGACCACACCCTAATCAGTGGAGTCAAAACAGGTGTTATCAATCAGGCTAACGACCTGCTTTGCCTTCACGGGTTAGTTTACCTGAGAGCTGCCATGTGTGATTCAGTGACGATTTAACCACCACGGAGTAGAAACACATATTGGCATTTCCTCTTCTTGTGCCTTAATGAATATAATATCTTGCACTGTGATGCCAGTGATATCAATGTGCTTGATAATCAAAACACAAGAGTACTACGGATGATAATGTACATGAAAATATCAGAGCTCAGTGGCCTCAGCAAAGCCTCTGCTGCGAGGATGTGACAGAATATGCTATATATGGATGTCTGACAAACACCCTATATGAATACTTTTGCTTGATTTACAGCTCAGTGCCACTTTAATTTGATTAGCTCTGCCTGTCTAGCTTATTTCTTCTGATGTCAACTCACCATGACACTTACCTCATCTGCCCTCCACACAGATGAGCTTACACACATGCACACACACACTTCTCTTATTCCAGCAATGTGAAATGGGTATTTAACAGCATTCTTAATTGTTCTTTGTCACGGTTATTTTGATATTAAAGGTAATGTAATCAAAAACGATATATAGTATATATTTATTATCAAGATATATAATTAAAAAGGCTATTGTCCAATCGCTAAAGATATATTTACATATTGTCCAAATCCATCTGATCTTCTGAATCTCCAGTGTAAAAGCCAGTTTGCAACAAACCACCGCTGTGGCGTGGAAACACAACAACCCGGTTTAGTGTAAAAGTGATGCTTATGGAAGTGGCTGCAGACTCAGATGTTGTGTGAACAGAGATATTATTTACCAGTCTGGTTTGAATGCGCAGGCCAGTTTGAACCTGTGGCTGTCAGTAAACATAGGGGAGTGATCGCACATACCCAACTGTTGCAATCTTTTGGCTGTTACCATAGGAACACAATCTGACACACACACACACACACACACACACACACACACACACACACACACACACAAACGCAGTGTTTTCCTCACCTACTGCCATCTCCATCTGTTTACCATTTTGTGTTGCTGATCTAATGAGAGATTCTATCATCCCTGCTATCTCTGAATGCACAAATATTTGGACCTGCTATCTCACTGGTAGTCTGAGGACAGACTGTACTGAAAGTACACAGACAGTCGTGAGAAGAAGATCCAGAGAGAGAGGAAATAGGAACATGAGGGAAGACTAAGTTTCAACTGAAAAAAAGTGAATGTTGACACCGTCCAAGATCTGGAAATGGATTATCTTTCTCGTCACACAAACTGTTCTCTCCCAGAGTCAAGCTCTTAGCCGACGAAACACATAATTATAGTTTCTATTGAACAAAGATGGGGAGGAATTAATTAGGCGGCGGTCACGTTGGTAAAACACAGCATCACTCTCTGTTTCCTCCATCATTCAGGCTTAAATGGATGAAGGAGAGAATTAGATAACACAGGGAGCCGTCATTAATTAGCAGACACATTTCCTTTGTATTGAATGTGCCTGATGAACCTCGGGATTCTTATAAATGCTTCCTAATCAGAGAGTAATTAGAAATGACTTATGAGGGCAGAATATGTGCATAATGAAATATTTCATATTCCGACCGGATAGATGGATGGATAGGTAGATAGACTGACAACACACACAAGCACACAAAGTTAAACCATCCCAAGACTCGGCCATCTGGGAGAGAGGAAGCCCGTTACAATAACAATCCATCCTTTTCAGTGCTGCTTTCCTTTAGATTGCATTTCTCCTGCAGAATCTCTCCATTCATCTACCGAAATCCTATTTTCATGACAAACAATAAGACACACACACTCACTCCATCACCGCTCCCTGTAGCTGTCAGAAAACGGGTAGGGCGGGGCGCTGGTGGGATGGGAGGGGAAGAAAATAACGTGAGAAAGGGGAGAGGTGACAGGAAAGGAATGGAACAATTTGAGGGATTGCCAGTGAAAGTGTGTGTGTGTGTGTGTGTGTGTGTATCTGATGCATCCACCTGAACTGAAAGTGATTGACAAGCTCACATCAGATGAAATGGAGGTGGAGAAGAGGAATAACTATGTAACAGCCTAAGTAACTATGCAATAGCCTAAATGACAAGTAATTTGACTAAAATCCATAAACATCTCTGTGTGTGTAATCAGCAGGATGGCTAGCGAGAGAGCTAGCTATCGGAAAGACAATGTACTGAGTAACTCCGTTTATTTACATGAACATAGAGCTACAGTACTCACCAGCCTTTTCAGTCTTATGTGGCGGTTTGCTGAGCTCCTGACCGGGCAAACAGGGACACAGTCCGTCACATTTTACTGAGATCGTCTTCCCAGACAGGCAGCTCTGGAACTCCAACTTACACTGTGAACAAAACAACACAAACATGAGTAATGGAGGTTTCATTTGAGAAACTCCCGGACTCTGAAGGTCTGGGAACTCCACATATAGACACACAAAGACTTAGAGAGTTCTAGGTCTGTAAACACAGTGGTATAACGTCCTCTGTGGCTCTGGAGGAGCTCTCTAAAGTCTAAGAAAAGAATCCAGATGATGTCACCACAGTTACACCACAGTAACATGGAGTGTATGGAAAACTTTATTGGAGTTGAAAAAGGAAATGTTTCCACCAGGTACTCCAGATCACAATATTTCCTTTTTGCTCTTTGTTGAATAATTTATCTTGCACCTGGCCAAGCACAACTATGCAGACTAGTGTTTTTGGAATATGACCCTGGCAGAGACTAAAAGTCAGAATATTTTGGGGCCACTGCTGCAGCCATTATAACATATTCAAATCTGCCTTACTTTATGAAAGCAGGACCCCGTTATAAAAAATAACCTATAGCACAGATAAGGACGAATCATGAATTCTGGACACTTTATTTACAGGATGTACAAGTATGTTATAACTGTGCTGTAATTACAACCGGACAAGAACTTTGAATTTCAAACTTTCTTTGTTGAGCTGATTAAGGGAAAGATTTGCTGAGACAGGATTGGTCATTTATCTTCGATGAACAGATGTGTCCATTAGGCAGCCATGTAGACACACCATTAGACAGAGAGATGGCCAGTGGCATTCTATTATTAACTGCAGTACAAACCTAATGCAATGCAAAACAGCAAGATGGACTACTTTAGAATGTAATTGAACAGTATAAATCTCATTTCAGGTAAGTGAGGGGTAAGAAATAGTTTAGACTAGTTGGGGGGAAAAAAAAACAATTACAAGATCCTTCTAAGAGGAATAATGATAACTGAAATGAGTTATGTAAATTCTGTTTGCGAGATGATGACGACAGGTTGTGTCAGGGTGAGACCATGACCGTGCATAAACATCTTTATACATATCATGCATCACACACAAGCTTAGCCGTATCCTGCAGCACTTTCATTTCCTATGTTGTAATTCAAATCCATCATTTCCTCCCTGTCGCCTCTTTGATAGCGCTGCTAATGTCGCTTAATGAAATTTGTTGACAAAGGAACAGCGCTATGTCCTGTTCTCAACATATTGAATCAGCTGTCTGGGGAGGAGGAGAGAGAGAGAGACAGAGAGAAAGCCCAGGGAATGGATGACCTCCCAGAGTCACTGTCAGCACACTGAGAGGCCCCATGAATCTTTATGCATGTCTCTCTCCAGGGGTTAATGTGGTTTTGATGAAACAGTGTTTTAACACCTGACTCGGTGGAGTAAAAACAAAGGAGTAGAGGAGAGGAGAGGAGAGGAGAGGAGAGGAGAGGAGAGGAGAGGAGCAAAGAGGAGAGGAGAGGAGAGGATGATTTAAGAGGAGGGAAGTAATGGACTAAGCTTAGTGGGCTGAAGCCTCTCAGGAGATAAGAGCACTGTCCTCTTAATAGGATATTGAGTGTGTGTGTGTGCGGTCACGATGAGGGAGGCATGTAATGCAATAATAAAACATGAATAAGCTTGAGACCAGCAGCTCACTGGTGAGCAGAGTTTAGGTTGAGCCACAGGGACCCATCACTCCACCAGCTAACTGAACCCCTCTAACTAAATTACCGCAGCGACCAGAGGGACATCCCAGCCCTGCCCTTCCTTTTGTTCCTCCTCTTGTTTCTCCTTCAATACTTCTCCTGCTCAGCACAGCTTCAGGCACATAGGTCATTAGGAAAGCCTGAATGTCCTGACTTCCTCATACACTAGGCGATTCCCAGTCAACACGTTGTTTCATACCTCTGGGTGGGAGGCTTAACCTTGGAAACTAAACTGAAAACAACATGAACACCAAATGTCTGGAAGTCCATTCATTTCCTGCAGAGCTGAGCTGAAAAAATACGGATGATGTGTGGCTGGACATCAAGCTCCCCCAGCAAAGGAAACATGACCGCTGTTGAACTCAAAGGTTTGCTTTTATTGATTCTGTCTCCTCGGACACTACTGTCGCTGCAATTATTAAATAATACTGAGCAAGGGACAGTGTGCAGGTGTGCTCATAGCTCATAGCTCGCTCTACTTTGACAATGTTCCTGTCACAACGACTTTGATTGAGCTCAAAAGATGTCTTATGATGTACATTTACATGAGGCTCTTGTGTATTGAATTGTGCTTCACCCCTTACAACCAAAATTATGAATGTGGATGTCAATAAGAGTCCAGAGGACAGACCCACAATGCTTCCCTTCTTTATGTCTTTTCTTTTCCAGCCACCTACTTTTCTTCTTCAACTCCTCAATCTGAACTTCTTCTGCTCATTTCCTTCCTGCCTTTCCTTTTTCCTCTATCACGACCTTGTGAGTTTGTGGCTATGCGTCATGTTATGTAGCTGAGAGTGAGATTATGAGCGGAGGTTAGCAGGTGGAAATGGGGCTGTGTTCAGGTGAGAAGATAGAGGTTGAAAAGCTTTTCCAAATTGTCCTGAGGTGATTTTTTTTCGAGCTGCCGGAGAGACCTCTGATGGCTGACCCTGTTCCCAGTCATGCATAATCGAAATGCACAGCTGAAACCAACACAGTGGAGGAGGACAGGAGTCAGTATAGGAGAAAGACAGGGAAGCAGAGTGACAAGGTGATGCCAGATTAGGATAATTAAAATATAATCTATCAAGCCTTATTTAAGGCTCTTTAAGTGGCTCTTTGAGTGCTGTTGTATGTCTTGAAGCAATCCTGTCCTTGTTTCTATGGTTAAAGATCAACTGGATTATTGAAAGAAAATCTGCTGAAAAACTGAAAAAAAGACACACTTTTGAAAAAGTATAGAGAGGAGAAGAAGAGTGAGACACTTAAAGAAAGATAATCAAAAAAAGGGATGTCTCACCCTGGAGGAGTAGGCGTGTCCATCAGATCCACACACAGGATTCGACTGGAGCCCCAAGCAGAGCCTACATTTCCCATGAGCACCAGCTTCAAGCCTGTGCTTGTGGCCTGCACCGCTTTTCCTGGGTTTCACACTGAACGAGAAGAGACACATTTAGATAAATCATGAATCATAAAATTACTCAGTGAAACAAAGATGAGGTCTCTTACACATGGAAACACAAAACAAACAATAATATCTACAGTGCTAGAGCCAAAAGCTTTCTAGTCTAGTATATATTACATTCTAACTTCAACATTACTCTGATACATTAATGTGTGGGAGAAAATTGAAGAGCAGTAATAACTTTCCAGGCAGGAATATTATCCAATCTAGCAGGAGTGGTTCTCTAAGCAGAAAGTTTGGAACGTGTTTCTGGTTGTCAGGGTCAGCTGAAGCAGAGCGAATCCTGATTGGTCCATTGAGGCCTTTTCAATAACGAGCGTAATTGCGTTTGATACAAATTTTCTATCTAAGTGCTCTCACTGAACACCAGGTTGCCTCCTGATCCATCCAGCAGAGATGGAATTGCAGCCAGCCAGACCCTTTACAGAGAAACTAATGTGTTGACAACGAATCATGCAGAGTGAACATCAACTACTGAAGTGACCAGGTGGAGATTCCAAAGTCAAACACACTCGTTCACATCTACGCTCTAAACGCTGAATCTAACAACTCCCACATGCTGTCTCGTTTACTGCTGGAATACTGATTTATTCATGACATTTCTGTCTGCTCGATTGGCGATAGACACATCTTGAGCACACACACACACACACACACACACACACACACACACACACACACACACACACACACACACACACACACACACACACACACACACACACACACACACACCTATTCTTATATTAACAACAGCGGACTATTAATCTACACCAACAGTGTGGACCACTGTGGACCACGAAATAAAAATGCAAATATACTTTTATATCTACTATGTATATTTAAAAAATAAGTCAGTCAGTCCCTTGAGAGACATATGCTCTATAAAACTAGAACGTTAAAATCCCAGGCAGTGTGTCAGCCGCTTTGTTGGTTCTTTAGAAGTGCCACACTCACCGACCGAGCCATAATCATTGCTACGGCAGATTAGGCATGCACACTGCACTGATAAATGCAACAGTGCTGGCAGATAAGGTAAGATGGAGGCACAATGAATCTTGTAAGTTGATGTTTAAGATATTTAACACCTGATTTACCTCCCCATCAAATCCCATGCGTCTCCTCCTCTCCAAGTATTCTCTGCATGAATGCAATGAAACACCAGAATGTGTTTAAGTCATTGGTGTTGATTGGAAGTGCAAGATTGGGTTGGCAAGGAGAATTAGCGCATGCTGGAAAATGATTCCCTGATAAGAGTCAGCTACAGAGAGACGAGGGGTCAGACGTTCTACAGACATACTAGCTTCAAACAGAAACTAGAAAGTGATATATCTTTCTCTCCCGCATAAACCACTGGACTTCAACCCCCTGCTGAGAGTTTCCGTGTTGCTATAATCTGGAAAGGCTCCGATTTTAGGGCCTACAGCCGCCTCACAGCAGGACAACGGTGCATACCAATTAACACTGCAAGGCTCCATAATATTTTTGAATTATAGCCGGATGGTAATGTAGATGTCCAGGCCGGGAGCCAAACTTTATGGCCCAATAAGGGAAGTCAAGAAGTCTGTGCACAGCTATGTGAACTTCAAGAAGAGAAGGTTATGCTTGAGACTTTTGTTATGAGTATGTATAGTTATAGTAAAGAATGAAAGTCATCTGTTTGAGGATTTTTTGTAAACACAACAGTAATACCAAGGCATCTTCTAAAAGTTAATGTTGTAAGCAGTGACTATAAACATGCCGAAACAAAGTTTACATAAAACTGTATTTATTAACATCTGTTTGCAAATGTCTTGAAAGCAACAAAGTTTGGATCGTCTCTCTCAGAGGACATGTCATTGGTCTTGTGCCAATTACTGCAACTAATTAATATCATAATCCAAAGCTTCAGTGATATCAGGAAACACATATTTTAGGTGAATAGTTTGACTTATTAAGCAGCAAATAGGACTTGTAATTGATGCAATGCATAAAAACAACATTAAAACCAAGAAAGAACTAATGACTTGAAGAAATCAATTAAACCCAAGAAAGAGACAAAAAGCAATCAAACGTATTTTGGGGGAAATGCTTCTTGAACTGAAAAATTGAAAAACCTCAAAATTGGCAACATGACAAGGTTGAAAACACAAACAAATTGGGTGCTGACAGAGTCCAGAGAGCAAACAGATCGTTTGATTAAAATGAATTGGTGTTGAGAAAACGTGTCACTGAAGCAAATTTTATTCGTCGACACTGTTAACACACAAAACACAAAATGTAACTTTATTGCATGCTTCTGTGGTGCAATTTGTCTTACGTGCCCTGAGGCTCCTTCAACGAAAGAGAACGTCTTGGGTCAAAGCAGCCAGAACTTTACTGTTTTGATGTTCTTTTGTAGATAAAGCTGAAGCTGAATCAACCCTAATGTTGTGTTTGCAGCACTCTTTAACCGCTCAGAAAATGTACTTAAAAGAGGCCTAAGCAATAGTTTATGCCTTCCGCACCCAAACAAATGCACCCCTCCAGATTTACCAGCCCTCTGGCTCCCACTGCCTTTTCCTTTATGGATCCATGGCCTCTCCCCTCTTTTGCACGAGCAAGAACGCCCTCTGTTGCTGTGTTGTGTGTCTCAGCCCAAACTATTTTGTTTGGTAGCCAGGGGCCGTGTCTGAACACCAGACTTTGTTTTCAGCGCACACACAGACAGAAATGACAGCCATAACGAGATATTCATTTTTTGGAATCGACAAAAAGCGTATTGGATTAGAATCGCTGACTCCCCCTTTAAAATTGCTTTATCGTCTTGATACTTCATGACTGCTTGGGTGGCATCTACTTTTTTTATAGCATTGCCTTCCTGACATTTCACCCGAGTATATGATGGGAGGAGCAATGGATGAGTGATTAGTGAACGGCCCGCTGTACTGAGTCACAGTACCAATGATAACAAAAACCATGGGTTAACACACTAAAGTGTCACATTACTGGTTCTTACCTGTGAGTTGGCTGCTTGTGATTGGTGCAGATGGCTGTCTGGTAGTCATGGCTGACACACACCTTGTGAGGAGGGCAGCGCACCTTCAGACAGGGGTCCTTGGTGGCGTCTGGACCTACGGGGAGAGATCAGGAATAAACTTAATCTCTGAGCTGCAAAAACAAGTCAGCGGAAACATTCACAGCAGGAGAATCAGCACAATGTAGTGCTGAAGTAGATGCAGGAAAACATCAAGCTTTTGGTTTTCCAGCTGGCCGTTTGTTACGTTCTAGTAACTGAAGCAGGAAGAAAAATAATGAGTTGGAGAAAAAAGACGGAGAAGAAGAATGGTAATAGGTATGAAGTAAACGTTTGAGTTTTCCGCAGTGTGAGCTTCCTAATGAGAACTATTTTCTCTGAGCGTCAACCCCATCTTTTTCCAAATCAATCTCCACAGTGACATTATTGCCGTGGCAGCCAAGCACAGTTGGCTGTTATCCAGGGTGACAAAAGATCAAAGCAGCTCATTGACTCGGGGCATTGTGTCATTTCACACTAGGCTAACAGCACAAACCAACTTTCATTTGACAGACAAAAGAAAAAAAAACGGAAGAGGTGAAAAAGACGCAACGGCAGTAAAAGAGAGAGACGAGAGCTTTTTTTTCACCATCAAGGACCACACCATAACTCTGTGGGTTTAATAAAATGGTATCAGGTGTTGAGGATGGAAGAATGGATGTGAGGAAGGAGATGGACGTGGAGGAGGAAGGGGACCATTTTGGTCAGTCATGGACAGATCTATTGAAGAAGAAGAGGACACTCACTGAGGGAGATCCATCTCAGGAGTTTAGGAGATTAAAAATAATCAACAGACCGACATAGAGCTGAGGTGAACATGAGCTTGACAGACTTTATTGAGATTGTTTGATGAATGTAGGAGCAGTAGGCCTGAGATGACCAATGACCAACGACTTGAGTGGTTTGATCTGAGATACCCAGTCTGGCTGCTGTGGAAACTATGTGGAAGAAATGGCTCCAATGGTGTTGTATTCAAAGTATTTATCCTGTTTTGGTAAGAAAGAGTGCGGTGAGTCTCACAGCAACACCACATGTTGTTTTACGCTACAAGTCTTTTATTGTCACGTTTAGCATGTCCAACAACACTGAAGTCTGTCACTCCCCTTTTTAAGAACTAACTCCTCCACCGTGCAGTCGCTTTCAGTCATACATGTTGTTGCTGTGCATAACTATATGACGTCATTACCTCAACAAGTCTAAATATTGCCATCATCACAATATGATTTTTTTTTTATCATATTAAAAATGATACCAGTATTATCGGTATGTATGGCAACCCCTAAACTGTATCTACACTGACTGATTAAGGCTCCCAGTCTGTCTGTGAGCTGAACTGTTTCACCAAAGGCAGATTCCCTTTACTCACTTGCAAGGGTATGTGGGGAAATAAAATCGATGAATCAATGCATCCAAACACTGTTGTTCCCTTCCTATGGAGCCTACATGAAAACAGTTTCGGTCCAGTAAGTTTCTGCTGTCAGTCAGCCTGATGAAGGCAGTTTAGCCAGCCGCTGTCCACTCAGCTCCCCAGGAGCTGCTGCTTACAGACGGCAGAGACCGTGTGGATTGGAGAGAAATTCTCCCACACTTTGGAGGTTTTCCATCATGACTGTCAACACCGTCATCGTGCAGCAACTACCACGTCTAAATTCATCGGCAACCAATTTGTTCATCGTTTTTTGTCGACTACATTGACTATTCATTGAACCCCTACATAGGAGTCTGAACGTAAACTGTAGATGCGGAATGTAGCATATGAGAGAGTCAGAAGTATGAATGTTGCTGTCAAAAACATTTGGGTACCAGGGAAGGATCGGGGAGGCATTGGGGAGAAGGGTGAAAAAGTATAGACTAATAGGACATGAAGGTAGGAGCTTTGGTTAGCCTGTGGTGAGGCCCCTTGGGTTGTTGGGTGGGGCTCTCGGGTTGCTGTGTTGACTGAGAAATATTGGGAGGAGCAGAGGCCGTATTGATTTGTACAGCTGAGGGAAGGGATGGGAGTATGAAATGCTGTGTGCGCACGGGGATTTTGTGAAGCCTGTGAACACAGGGAGGAAAAGAATGAAGAAATAAGCTGAGAAAGGTCAGCGGTGGCTGCTCCACAGAGAGAGCAGAGAGGGAACAGACGACCTGCCCCCTGCTATGACGAGAGGCTTGAAGCCGGCTCTTGCGACTATGTCGGCCCACGACTCTTGGCTCTCACAGACGGAGGAAAGGAAAGACTCTAGACTGGTGGTTATGGTGACCCTGTCACCAAGCTGATGTAAGAGATCAAAGACAAAGTGGGTATTAAGTCACAGACAGAGACCACATCCTGTCACCACAGTGAACGAACTAAAAACGATTTCAAATCCAAAGTTAATTAGGACTGAGCACAGAGTGTACAGATCAAAGCCTATGCGTCACGTACAAGTCATTAGCACGTGGCTACTAACATTATATAACGACAGTGGCCTTGTCTCCATTAGGGGCCTAATGGCTGGCGTTTGAGCCACAGCTGGTGTTTGCTGTGAACATCAACTAGTTTCTGACCTGATCACACACACACACTGCGCTGCAGTTCACATGCTGGTTTATCAGCGTTAAATCAGAGAGAGAGAGAGTCATGCACGATGGCAGTTCTTTTGTCTCCACTTGCAGAAAGGCTGTAATCTCAACAACCATCAAAGAATGAACGAACACCTACACATATCAGCTCTTAACATACATAACTTTGAAAATATCTGGAGCTGTCAATGCACGTGAGAGAGCTTTCTTTATCTTTATGAATGAACACACACAATAAAGATAGTGACTGTTAGATAGTCTCATGGGAAGCGCACTTTCCACATCTGTCATAACTGAGCACCACACTTGTTTCCTTGCAATTCTTTGTAACACACACACACACGGATACAAAAACGCATTACAAGCCCGCGTGCCCTCTCATATTCTCCAGAATGCCGAGAGATGATCTGTCAACCTTCCTCCTGATGCCTGTCTGATCTGTGTGTTTCTATCGCCCGCTTATTTGGGCCATGTCCTCACCTCCATCTATCAGTGCTGCAGGAAATTCATCTTATTTCACTTCGCTGCAAAATGACTTTATCACCGCGAGGAAATGAGAGATGAAGGGAGAGCGGAGAGGAGGCGTCGAGGAAAAAGGAGGCTCGTATCTGGTTAACGGGACTGGAGGACAATTTAGGATTAGCGCGTGACCTCCGCTCACAGACAAATTGGAAATCAGACACACACATACAAATGAGCAGGTCAGTTTGTGCGCCTACACACAGAAGTACAGAAAGCGCCGCATGTAGATGATTACACAGATACTTTCTCATAAACAGCAAAAAGAGACAACGCCTCTCTGAATGTAAAATAGTTTTCAGCTGACGTGATTTGAAAGTGTAAGGTATCTATGAAGAGAGGGGAGGAGAGGAAAAGAAAGGAGCGAAAAGAAGAGAAAAGAGAAGGAGGGGAAAGGAGAAAATGACAGGATGAAGGGGGGGAGGAGGAGGCAGGGAAGAGAGGTGAATGGAAGAGTGTAGGGTAAAAGAGAGTTTTATCCATCTATTTAAAGCTCGAGTGAGCAGCATTGCCGGTTAAACCAGCCAATCAATTGTAATGCAGAAGCACTGCAGCACACTCTTGCCACCTCTCTTTCACTTTCCTCCAGACCAGTCTCTCACCTGCTTTTATTCCCCTCCCTTCTTTGTAATCTTAAGTATGACATTATTCTCATCCGTGTTTGTGTGTGTGTGTGAATAAGACAATATTCATTAGGAATACAACTTGACACGCCTATTGCATATCCATTCATTCCAAAGTGCCAAGTAAAACACATTTTCACACTCAAACCCACATTTTTACCTTGAAAATGTTATTGATTTATGTAAATGAACAAGCTTGTCTGTTGCTGATAAGATGTTGCCAAATGTACAAGTGTGAAGGATTTGTATGTGTGTGTGTGTGTGTGTATGCGTGAAGTAAATATTATGATTCTTCATCAGAGACTGCTTAACAGAGAAACTGTGGAGACGCAGTGCTTTGAAATTGGTAGGTGATAAAGGAGGAAATGTGTGTCATGTGTGCATTCTCTATAATGTTACAGCTACAGTTTGTGAGGACGAACAACAGCTCTACACATGGACACCACTACCAATTAGTGTAACTGACTGGTGACCCCTGGATGCTGTGCTACCAGTCTGTAGGAGTGAGACAGATGGAAGAGTTGACAGAGTAGCAAGGGTACAAGACAACAGCAGATCATTAACAAGTGAACAGAAACGTCCTCAGACTGAATTCAAAGTGGGCACATTTGCACCTCTCTATCTCTGAAACTGACACAGTTTACAAACAGATTTTGCGGCGTAAGATCTTTAAAGTAATATGTATTTCAGTCAGAAACCATTTGAACCAATTTGTTGTAAAATGCTCTTTAACCCTGTGAGACCAGCAGGATCGCCGGCGACCCCGACCAACGATCCCGACCAACGATCCCGACCAACGATCCCGACCGACATGTCTTTAAGAAGCTGTAGCGGGCTGCATTGGTATGTTATGCCAGCTTGTCGGGAAGGGGCCTTAATAACTTAGTAAGAAATATTCACAGGGCCAAGATATGTGAATGAAAATTGCATTCATGTGTGATGATCTTAATCCCCATCGTAGCCATTTCACATAGAGAGACCATTTTTTTAAACTTGACGTCACTGTATAAAATGACCTGTTGTGACCTCTCGGATAATTACAGCTTCATTAGACTTAAAAACCACAAACTAGAGACCATGTGCTCTAGGTCTGAGGATGTATGGCTTTCCTAGGTATATTGGCAATAAGGGAGTTTCTGAACAGTTTCACAATCACCGAAAAAATGCAATTCTCGCAGAATACTCCAAATGTCAAAAGTTTTAGATATCAAATAACAGAATGGATTTTTCTACGGTGTTGTACAAGTCCTAGTGTCTAAATGTGGTATTAAGGGGTTTTTGATCATCCAAAAATTGCTAAGCCCTTTTACTTTTTCCGAAACTATTTCAATTCAATAGTTCATTTTTATTTCTGATTTATGACTAGAACAACTTGACACATACTGCTGAGCTGCATATCAAATGAATCTTCAGCTTCCCAGCTTCCACTTCTATGTGGCATCTACTGTTGACCTGCTATCTCCTCCTAAATAGACAAGAAAATAGGTCTGTGTGAATGTTGGTCTTTAAGTGTTGATGAAGCTCTCAAATAATCTGTAGTTTTTGACATCTGTCAAAGGACTGATATTGTAGAGTGCAGCCTTGGGAGAGTTTTACAATCAGGCTTTTAAAAAAAGCTGTTGACATGGACACCTCATGGCATTTCACTGCTGTGTTGCAGCAGGCTTTGGAAGTGCTGCTGCTGCTGCAAACGCAGCATCATCCCAGCTACCATCTGGTCAGATCTGCTTTTATATACTGGGGGGGAATCAATATACTTCATGGTTGGTAGCTCATGCTCAGTGAGTACAGCAAGAACATAAAAGAAGATATATTCCCCGCTGAAATCAAAAGTGGTGCTGCTTCTTAGGAATCTATCTAGCTAAACATGAAGCACAAAGTCATTTTCATTAAGCTCATGTGAAATTATGTCCATATACAGTGTGTATCTGTAAGGGATGTAAAGGGACATGTGAAGGTATATGGTTTTAATAAAAGTCTCACCAGCTCTCCTCACCATGTCTCAGCAACCATGGCTTTGTTCCTTTGTGCGTCTAGGTTTGGCTGTGTTACAATAAACTGTCATTCTGCCCTCGCTCTGCCTTCCTGCCATTACCACAGTGACACTGCTGCTCTTGCTCTATTGTACCTCCATTTCCCTAACAGTGGATGAAGTAGGTTCATTGACTTCCATCCCTTTCCTCTCTCCCTCCATCCCTCCAAGTCCACAGCTCAGGGAGCCGAGCTGGAAACATACCGTTAGAATAATGTTATTCACTTTAGTTAGTTCTGATGCAGCAATTATTTGACTTGATGTCCAAGCTTTCAAACAATGGATATTTGATTTTGGCATGAAAATAATTTGTCATGGCAGATTGGCTGATTCACACACTTGACCTGACAGTTTCGCAAAATAGTAATACATACCCATGTGTAGTTTTTCAACACATATGTTAGACTGTACGTCCAACAAAGTGTTTCTGGTCCCTTTGACTACTGAGGAAAGTTGTAGCGAAGACTGAAAGTTGTGTTTTTGTGATTGAATTACAATCAGTGTTTTTTAAATACTCTCAATTGGATACTGTGGGGGGAATTTCAGCGTGCATTACTTTGTAATTCACAAGGTCATGGTTTGATTCATTCTTTCACAGGGAAAATGTAGAACCAGTCTACTGAATCACTTTTAATTGCATTAGTGTGTCAGTGTTGCTGCATTGTTGAACTGTTATTCATTAAGTCAAGTTGCACTTCTGGCGGTTTATAGTCTAAAATGTGCTCCTTTAAAACATTCCTGTATGATCCAACCCTGCACATAACTCCCAGCCATTTAATTGCAGCAATGCGCTTTATACTTGAAGCTGTAACATTTTATGACAATTAAAGTTGACAGTAAATTGCCCCACTCAACCACTTTTTTGTCTCCTCAAGAATAGAATTGTTCTCCCTCTTTCTTCCACCCTTAATGTTCCTGATGAGAAAAGTGTCCGGAGAAGAGAAGGGTAAGATAAAACACTCTTCCTGTGTCCTCTAATGCTGGACGGAGGCCAGAATGGAATGCAGTGATTGGATAATAAAGATAGTCAGAGTCCAATAGAAGAGACCACATCGCCAACAAAATCTGTCCGAGAGAAGAGGGTGACCTCAAATGAATTGCTGCTGAGCTGGACATGGGTCAACGGGGTGTTTTTCGTAATCTGTGTGTATGGGTGTGTGTGCTCCTTTATCGTCACTGTGCTCCATTGCTCTCCCCAGCCACTGCTTCTAATAGCAAGTCAAATAAACACGTTTTAAATTAAATAAACAAGAGCTTCAACAATCATTCACAGAGGACGGATCCCTGACTGTTATTTGAAAAAAATGAGCATCTCTTTCAGGCTTTGATAAACTAATTAAAAAGGTGTTTCTTCCCTTTCACCTGAGGGGCTACAAAGAAAAAAACAAGAGATGGAGAAAGAGAGGGAGAGAACAGAAAGACAAACAGATCAGGAGGAAATAAAACCCCTTCTCTCTCTGCTTTGTGATCGTTCCTCTGGGTCTGACTGTTTGGCCTACGAGAGGCACTGAAGCGATGGATGACAGCGAGGAATGATGGAAGGATGAAAGCACAGAGAGGGCCTCGGGGAGGACGCAGTGATAGAACGGGTTCACCATCCATAAAATGAATTATTGAAAACATGAGAAAATCAAATTATCATGGATGGAACTGAAATAGAGAAGATAAACAGGCTGTATCGGTTTGAATGTCAGAGAAGAAGCTGCAGTGGCTTATATCTGGAGAGGGAGGAAGACTATTGACTATCGCCTACAATGAATATTCATCACTGCCACACAACCATTATACACACAACAGCACATGCACACACATACTTTATTGTGAAGAGCCCTGAGACAGTATGTTTGTGAGGCTGTTGCTGGCAGCGTAGCATTTTTAACGGAACAGTATAAAAGTACATAATCAAAAAGCCTTTGAAGACGGCTTCAGAGCAAAGGAGCAGAGATGCATGTGTACGCAATAGAGCATTCATTTCAGGTGGAAGCCGCTAGTTTAAAAAAAAGATTGTAAATAAACTGTTCCGCTTAAAGTGTGTTTATAATTCTAATCATCATCATGGAAAACGGACTCAGCGGAAGTCAAACAGAATTTGCATGAAATAGGCTTGTTTAGAGGCAACAGGCACACACTCAGAGAAACACAACGGCAGAAACGAGCTCCTGATAACAGCCAGTTCATCCAGGTACAAGGTCTTCATCGAGGCAAACGGGTCAGCGTATGTGGTATGCAAAGTGGTTCAATTCAAAACTGATGGGATACCTGAAATTCAACAATCATATCGGTCTTCTTCGGAAACGCTCACCCAGCTTTTGTCTCATTTCACTGTGTGTGTGTGTGTAGGATAATTTCAAGAGTCCATTTGTGAAAAAGACTGAAGCTGTGAGTCACACCTCATTCGTGTGAATATGCTGCAGTGTTTGTGCAGTCTGTGTTTATTTGCCCCAAACAGCCTATGCACCTTGTCCAGAAGTTCGCTGTAAGCTAGCTAACAATGGACACACTGACTGTGTATGTGTGTGTATGTGTGTGTGTGTGTGTGTGTGTGTGTGTGTTGGCCTCTGACTGATCTAAGAAGTCACCAGAATCTTCACCTCTTTCGGCAACCTTCCTCCAATCGATTAAAGCTACTGGATTTTTGTCTAGTTGTTAATGTCAGGGTTAGAAGTGAATGGCCTGCAGCTGTGCAGGAGGAAAAGGTTTTATTTTATTTTTATTTTGCACTTGTACAAAGTCTAGTGGTCTATTTTCTTTCTTTCTTTCATAAATGACCATGTGTTGCTGCCAGACAAGGAGTTTGTATCAGTTTGACCTTTAGTCCAATTCAGGAGAGGTTACAATGAAAGACCACACGCTTGACACACAGCCTGATTCTTTGTCTCATTGACATTGTCTCTTCCTCTTTTTCCTCTGTCTTTTCACACACACACACACACACACACACACACACACACACACACACACACACACACACACACACACACACACACACACACACACACACACACACACACACACACACACACACACACATGCACAGGTGGATGACAGATCTGGCCTCTTGTCTCACCTTCAGTGTCAGGGATAATTAAATGTTTTTGCTCTGTCCTAGACTGAGGCATTCATTAATCTGAAGCTGAAGGGTGTGTGTGTGTGTGTGTGTGTGTGTGTGTGTGTGTGTGAGAGAGAGAGAGAGAGAGAGAGAGAGATCATGCATGAGAATGAGTATCAGAGCCTTGTATCTCTTCTACTGTACCTCCATCTACTCTCCTCTCCTGTTATTATCCTCTCCTATTCACTATATAAATCATACTCAAAAAAAATATGACAAACCATTAGATCACCCTTTTACCTAAAGTGTGACAAATAGGAGAAAGACCAGACTATATTCATTTTATCTAGTTTAAAAAACCCTTTTCAATCTCCTCTTTCTTGACAGGTTTTGTGCTGATGTGAACACAATATGCCCCCAGCAGGACTCCTACACCACACCACATACTAGAGAGTGGAGAGTGAAATGACACAACACGTGATCAGAAATCTCACATTTAGCTCCATTTAAAAGGGAACAAATGAGTACGGTTTGCTTAGCACATGTGGGCTCAACACCAGTGACTCACTTTGTTTCTACATGAGCTTTTGACATTTCTGACTTTCACCACTCACTGCCTGACAGGTTCACTTATTTTTCGGATCAAAAGCATGTGCTTCAATTTAAATCTTTGAATCTTTGAATGGCAGATCTCTATGAGACATCATAATTCCGTGTTCCATCAGAGCTGATAACAAGAGAAACTTGTAAATAACAAAACCTTCACCCCAGACCACAACATCTGTGTTTGAACTGACTCCGGCACATGAAGAGGCTCAGGGAAAGAGACGCTATTTATTCAGGCTGAATCTCACAGCGGCACAATATGGCTGCGGCTCTTTTTGTAGATTCATAGGCTTTGATACTGTGGATTACTGTATGTTACCATGCAGCTTATCTCCCATTGAATTAGATCAAAACATGTGTAATTGGTTTTGTAATTACCTAACGAACAGAACACAATGTCTGCATCCGTCGCATTTATAATTTGCATTTGATTTACCAATCGGTTCCGCATTTAGTTTTCCATTTGCCAACTCATCAACTGATTTAAGCAGTAGTCTGGAGCCTTGTTGTGGCTTCAACCAGGATTCACCAACGTTCAATGGCGTTCAGGTAAGTGGACACGAGAGCCGTGTTAAATCAGTCTTGTGTTTTCCACCATGACACAGAGTACACAGGGGAGGGATTAATGAATCCATTTCATATCACCTTTTAGTAAATTATGTTATTCGAATTAATTATGAATCACAGTAGATCGATTAGTCAGGCTGAATGCTAAAAAAACAACCTAAATATATGCGGTGCTGTATATATAAAAATATGATGCCCACATGCATAAATATTTACTCTTATAGCGAGTACACAAATAAAAGACATAAACTGAATATAAGTAAGTCAACTGCATACATTTTCCATATACTGCAGAGTTCAATTGAAATGTTACCCGTGGTAATTTAAAGCAATATACAGGATTTCAGCCCACTACACCCACGTTTGCTTGTTAAAGTCTGCTAAGCTGCGAGCACAAACACCAGAAGTGACAGGTATTCTGCTGTGTTCTGAAGAGAGAAATCTTTACCCGAGTACATCACTGCTCACTTGCCATATCTCAAATTACAATATTTGCGTTAGCCTGCACTGACAGACCATGGTGTTCGTACTCAGGCTAACCCTGGAAATAGCTCCATGTTACTGACGGGGCTAGCTTTGATCATCCTGTGTGCATTCGCCATGCTCTATCTGGTTCAGGCGACGAGCTGCGAGCTTGGTTATCTCTCTCTTCCACACTGTCATCTCTGCACACAACCTGAAACAGCGTGGATAACTAATTGTGCTAAACACTGCTGTATTATATCCACTGTTTTATAGGATCTGCAGCTGAGACGGCAGCGCAGAATAATTTAAAGTCAGTGTAAATGAATTCAGCATTCTGTTGTGAAACATCAATGACCGGCTATAAGAGTATTTCTTTCTCATTAAACCTGGTAATCTGCAATGATCCGAGTCTCACTATTATAGGACAAATAGGCCTAAATCCGCACTGAGATAGCCCAACAACACATAGATATCAGAAATATGTTGCCGAACTCACCATCCTGGACTGTCTTCTTGGCTGAGCTAGAGGGAACTTTAGTTCCCGGGTCTCCATATCTGCCAGGTTCAGCCTCTCCCTCTAGAGAAAGACATTCAAAAAACCCCCCGCAATGATTAGAATAGTTAACACATGCTTAAAATAATAGTTAAACATTTTGTGAAAAATACTTATTTGTGTTGGAAGATTGATATGCTATGTCTGTGCATTACTAGATCTGGAGTCAGGAGCCAACTTAGCTCAGTATAAATACTGGAAGGAAGCGGGAACAGGTTAGATCTCTTTTGTTTAATCCGGAGACTAACACTAATGTAAAAACTATAATGTAACGTCTCTCTTGGTTGCCTTGCGCCACTGCGCCACTGCGCTTGGCTGTTGTTAAATAGTTAAATGTCACAGCTCTCTAAAAACCTCGAGTTGTTAGGTTACTGTTTTTGTACGGATTAAATAAAAGAGATAAAGTTCATTACTATGGTTTAGAGCTGCTGGCTTAGTTTGAACTGTAGTGAGAGCCAAGCTAGCTGTTCAACTCTACTTCCTGTCTTTACTAAGCTAAGCTAATCGCCGCCGGCATCCAGCTCTGTACGCCTACTTAATGCCGAGACATGTGAATCACTTTTCTCATCTAACTCAGGTCCCCAATTCACAATTCGTTTTGATATGAAGCTTTTAATATCCTGAAAGACGGACTTAGCGGTGCTGCAAAGTGACACAAACATTATTTTTCTCGTCTGGAAGGAATAATCATGGCAGCATCACCGAGGAGCGGAAAAACAAGTAGAATCAGCCAAGGGAAAGCACAGTAATGCACCTATCCATCTTAATACAAAAACACTAATCCATCCTCCCTCTTACACACACACCGCAGTACAACATCCAATATGGAAGCAGGCCAGCGGTGGCACAACCTCAGGGCGGGAGCAGAGCAGCCAAACACTGAGGTACAGGGAGTTTGTCATGTCTGTCTGTAGGCTGTGCCATTAACACCCTGCGATGATTAACTCCCAAACACATCCGTGTCCTGTATTTATATTTAACAGGGGTAAGCAACCTTTGGCAGGCATGCCACCATTGGCACGCAGTAGCTCAACCAATGGCATCCGAGCAATAACTGTGCAAGAGTTTGTTGGAAATGTTGAGGAGCCCTCTCAGAAGTAGTTTGATCGCCTTATTCGTCCACCTGCCATACTCTCATTGGCTAATGCTCATTGCCTGGCCGTTTTTATT
Source organism: Pholis gunnellus (assembly GCF_910591455.1). Taxonomy (NCBI): domain Eukaryota; kingdom Metazoa; phylum Chordata; class Actinopteri; order Perciformes; family Pholidae; genus Pholis; species Pholis gunnellus. The sequence goes on from NC_136537.1 coordinate 12,897,612, forward strand.
GCTGAAGATTGGTGCAAAGCTGGTGTAGGGTTAATGCTTTCTACTCAGGTGTTTTCATAATGATGGCGGCCTGCTTATATAGTGCTCTCATATTATTACAATGTCCTAATTTTGAGAGAGAATTTTATATTTTTTTAAACATTGCGATGCACTTTGCCTTTATGGACAAAATTACAGATATGTTGGAGATTTCATTTTTGATGGAATATTAACCTTGTCGATATGGAACACTGATTAACAAGAAAGTAAAATAATGACACCCCTGCAAATGAGATGTATGTGTGTGGAGGTAAAAGTGAACTTTCTTTTTCCAATACGCCCTCTATTCATTATTCTTCCACTCTTTCCTCTTGATCCTCTTTGCCAGACCTTTCTCCTCCTCATTATTGGAGGACTTTCTTATCTCTTGAGTTATCCTCTGTGCAGGCAATCTCTCTCTCGAGTGCTCTCTAGGCCGTGTACATCTTTGCGTCTCCTCCCTCGAGAATCTCCGATGCCACCGTCACTTTCACAAGCTGGCATTTAGCCTGAGGACTTGTGCTAGGATCGCTACCAACGGCTGTCAACTCACATCCTCTGAAGTTTATTTATCCTAATTTACGATGATCACAGGAGGCTCTATTGTCTACGGGGCACAAAGGGCAGAATGAAAACAGACATACAAACACGCACATAGCTTCCCTCTATGTGATCTACTGTTGTGTGTATCTCGCCTTCATAACAGCCTGTTCAGCACCGTTCACAACACTGCAGTCCATTGATTCACGGCTTCATTTTGAGTTTGTTGTTGGTTTTGGCTCCGTCCTTCTGAACTGGAAGTGCAGGGCAGCAACAATCCACTCTACTCACTGTGGCTCCATCTGCTAACATTTACCCTTTATTAATCACCATTTCTCTCGGCACTAGTTCCTCAGGGCCTATTCTTCCGTAACAATTCTTCTTTTGCATCCTAAACAGAAATTGAACTGCTCTGCTGATATGATTGGTTTCATCTGTTCATTAAATTAACAATACTCTCGGTGTGATTGTGTGTACTACCTTCCGGTGCGGTCTCAGCAGGCTCCAGGTATCATTGATTACCATCCGTGTGTGTGACTGGTTAATTCACTGCATTCGCTTGAAATCACTGTAGCGTGTACGTGTGCGTTTCAGCTGATAGTCCCATTTATGTGTTAAGACTCCATACTGCGAGCGCTCACCCCTCTGAAAGAGCGAGATAAGAGCTGAGCCGAGGGTCGTGGATATCGAGGCCCTTTTTATGATGTGGCCAACAAGCCATTAAAATCAGAGCAGTAAACAATGTCTAAAGAACGCCTGGGGAGCGAACTACAAACCCTTAGCACATTAGACTGAAATGAGATATTTCTTCTTGCTCCAGCTCACACTCCATTTAATACACAGACCTGAGGTGCTCGCTGTTGTTTGTTGCCCTATCTGTCTCTTTTCTTATCAGTTTCTCTCTATCTAATTATTTTAGCTTCTCCAGGCGCAGATCAAAGACGGTTATATATGAGCATATATTAAGAAGAAGTGACAAGAGTTTGGGGAGATTAAAGATGGACCGATGAGGGATGGGAGCAGACAGACGGCATGTCTTCACAGAGGCCGAGGCTCAGTCAGTTGGAGAAATAGCTGATGAAATACACAACGACGAACACTCTGCTGGGAAAACACAATGTCACGTCTAATCAGGCTGATTGGCAATTTGGAAGCTCCAGATTTTCGAGGCTTTTGTTTGTGGATGCAACTGCCAAGCCAGAGAGCATCACAAATGGCTTCCGTTTCCGCTGCCAACATGGTTCCCATGGCAACCAGTTATTCACTACCTAATCTAATTAGGCAAACAGACAACACCTGAACATTGTGAACCTAACTTGTATTGTCTTCTCACTGTCTTTGTCTGTATTGTGTCTTCTGAGCATTGGTTGCCAGTTTGACTCTCCTGTGCTCCTCTGGACCGGCTGTGATAATGGGGCATCGCCTGCCATTTGTAATCCTCCCTTTGACTCCGCGTCTCCATATAATGTATTGCAATCACAGCCTCACAAAAGTGTTGGGCATGCCCATAGACAATAGCCGAGAATTAAATAGCCAGAATACTGATTCTAACATTGCTGCCAACGACTCTTTCTCTCCTCTTGTCTCTCTGTGCCTGTGCTGGGGCTTTCAGGGCAGCTCTGTAATGGTTACAGATGGGACAGAGCAGAAAATAATGCAGATGTAGACAACCATTATTAAATAAAAATTCGTAGTTTGACTCTAGAAGAATCCTGAGCCGACCTGGTGGACACGTGGCAGTAACGTGGTGCAGCATTAAGTGTGATTACGTGGCTGCAAAGCAGTTGGTTCTGATTGTATCACAGCTCCGTAAAAGAAGTAAAAACTGTTAAATGGCAGAAAGTGTAGCTAGTCAACAGTGAACTTCAGCTTGTATTGTATTAAGATTGTTTGACAGTATTTTTTGCCTCCTTGTAAATGGGAAAATTTAAAGTAAATGTCAGGGCATGGCTGACATTATAATGACTACAAGGCATCCGCTCTCACTCCAGATTGCTGTAGTCAGTCACAGGTGGGTGGAGAGTGAAATCAACAACCGTAGTGTGAGTGTGTGTGTGTGTGTAATTGTGTTTATGAGCTCACTGTGTGTTTTGTACAAACAAATAAATCTAACGTGGGTGTGTGCGCTCATATCCCTTCGTCTGCTTATACACATTTTTTGCCTCAACGATGAAAGTCATTTTGAGATCTTGAAATAAATATAAAAATCTTGTGGTTTTCCACCAGCAGTTTACTGAAATGTAAAAATAAAATAAAAGATGAGAAGAAGCTGTTTACTTAAAATTGTACTGCCTTCATGAGGCCCGACTCTTACCTGAACTTAGAAAAAGTAGTTTGACAAGTTTATCTTGACACAAGGTCCTCTGACTAGGTTTGTCTGAAGCGTTCAGCTACATCTCAAAATCTGTTCAGATGCCATTAAAGCTGGATCACAGAAAGGTAACTGAGCAATCTTCATTTCCTTTGTAAGGTCCAGCAAAAGCAAGTAAAGCCTTGTGTTTGTAATGTATTTTAAATGATAAATGACATAATTTTACTTAACCCTATGTCATGTTTTTAACTATATAAGTTTAGGTAAGCCAGTATTTATATTTAAAAACTATATATCATTCAATATTTCATAATTCAGCAGCCTATAACAGGTGCATTGTGCAAGCTCTAGTCAATTGCTAAAACAAATAAAGGGGCAGCATTTCACCTGCACTACTGGATCCAAACAATTTACATTTACAGTCATCTTAAAGTCATCTTTATGTTCACTGTGCCACTAACAGGGGGCTCTACGGTCTGTGCATGTTTTGACAGTTTGTTTATTGGCTTAAATCCAAAGTAGCAAAAAGACTTTGCATTTCGTCTTCCTCGTCACCAGGAGACTATTTCACTGGGAAGAGAGCGCGAGGTAGCTCCTGCAAAATGTCTCTCATTGGTCCTGGGTATGCTTTGGGCATTGAATTGGTTCTCCACGAACATGAAGCCCTGATCTGAGTAGCATATGTCTCTTTAGTCCACCCACGGAGCGAGCTGGGCTGACTGGGACACGGGCCAGTGTCACCCACACACACCTACCTCCTTACAGAGCTATTGTACACATCATGTACACGAGGCCTAACAGGTTAACCATCCATGACTGGAAACAAGTTCCTTTAGCCAAGGATTCTTCAGTCTGTCCTCATGCATAATGAAGACAAGAAGGGTTGTCACATTTAAAGCTGGGGTCGGCAACGTTTGAGAAACTAGTAAGAGTAAGCTGGATTTTAAAATTATCCAACTGAGAAACCCAGCCCAGTGTTGCCAACTCTTTTCTAATGAAAGCTAGCAGCTCCAAAAGTCTCTAAATCTAGCGAGAAAGTCGCCAAGTCGGCAACACTGACAGCCGGTCCTTTCAGGCCCCCCTCCAAAGCCCACTCATTCAGACCGAATGAAATGATTATTGCAGCTTATTACAGTCCTGCGACAGGCCACAGCCACTGAATTATTTTCTGTTTTTGTCAGAGCATTTGATCTGTGGAGTTTTTATCGGGATGTAAAGAGAATTTCAACAAATAAAAACTAAAAAAGGTTTCTAAAAGACATTACCTTTCCTAGCTGTCAAATCAAAAGTCAAATCCAAGCAAAGGTTTCATCATATTTTCTTAATTCAGCCAAATACAACGTACAACATATTTTAATTAAATATGTATTAGTCACTGACAGGGCTTGGCTTCAAAACTTGAGTGATGGCAACCACAGAGCCTGTCAGCTCTGTGACCTCTACTGTGAATGTGTGAAGATCCCTACTGAGTTGCTGTGACATGGTCAAATTGTACTTTCTGACGGATGAAGAATGTGTAAGTGGAGCTGGAAGGGACAGCATGTTGGTTCTTATTAACGATTTCCTGCCGGGTAAAAGAAGCTGATGAAAGAAAAAAAGAGAAAATACGAGACTACAATGACACAAGGGGGGGGTGTGATAATTATCACCAAACCTCATCAAATATTCATCAAATATGTTTAAAAACGGCTACAACTAATTCTCGCAGGCTTTTCAGTGCATGTGTGTGTCTGTGTGTGTGTGTGCGTGTGTGTTCACGTCACTGTGGTATGTTGATTCACAGTCACCCATTGTTCATCATTATGTAATTTCCTTCCGATGAACTCAATACTTCAGAAACAATAGAAAACTTGCAGGCGTACGACGTGAAGCGGTGCCGAGAGAGAAATGGCCTGAAAACATGAAGAACAAAAGTGATGAGAGAATTTAGAGGAAGTGAGGATAATGTTGAAAGAACAGTCTGAAGGGAGAGAGAGACCTCTGTAACTGCAGAGATTGAGACACACAGAAGGCAGGGTTGCAGGCACTGTATTGCTGCATGAATATATTTTGTGGGAAGCAGCACTTTATATAAGATTCTGTCGGTTTAGTAAATTGCCTGCCAGAGAAAACAGAGGGAACATTTTGCCTCCACGGCTAAGTTTGTGACTTCTTCAGTCTGTCGAGAAAATTGCACGTGAGGTTTTCTTATGCTCAACATGTGCTCCCATGTTGCTTCATATGACCAATGGATACATGGAGACAACACAGGTAACTGATTTATACCATAAAATGTTCACAAAACAAAATGAATTCACATATGTTGACGGGATCATCTATCTACCCACACTATACTATTTTTAAGCATTACCAGACATCCTACTCTGTTGGTGTTTAAAATGCATTTACAGCATCACTCACATCATACATCGCTTCTACAGCCGTATTGATTGGTGATGGAGCTTCTTAGTGTGCGAAAACTTTCAGAACAAGCTGAAACTTAATAAAAGAACAAATATGGCAAATTACAGCCTTTTTCCAATTTAAAAACAAAACAACCCTTACCATCCCAAGGCAATCATCAAACCTACTGTCAAATGCAGATTACAGAAGTTCCATCAGATCAAAATACACACAACGAAGCACCTTAATCCACGACATCAGCTTCTACTATGCAGAGACCCTGTGTAAAATAAGGCTCTAATGTTGTTACACATTGTTAAGTCTCAGAAGCCATCCATTCTAGCAAAAACACAGTCTGGGAAAACCATACTAGCTACAAACAGAAAACAGAAAACAATTATTTGAAACCAGGCCTGCTGTCACCAGACAAATGCAGGAACCAGGAGTGTATGCAAAGCAATCTTGACGCGTTGATGTTATATCAGTATACTGATGAGAGGGGGGGTAAATGTTCATTTCAGTGAGGCAAAGCAGCCAACTCAAATTCTGTAGGATTAGCATGGATTCGAATGTATGTTTATCCCATCCCCACAGTAAGCTCCACATCAACTGCTGGACCTCATTAATCCTGGAAAAGATTTACCATGGGCGGATTTGATCGCTTGCCGTTCAGTTTCACCAACAAGTAATTTGTGATCCCACTGATTCCATTCATTAGACGCTACAGAGGGAAGCATTAATCGGCAAGTGATTCATCAGGGGACTGGATTCTCCCCCATCAACCTTCCTGCTGCTGATTAGTCTCCAAGGGCGACCAGTGACTCATTAGTCAAACTGAGATCAGCAGGTGGGGACTGATGGCGCTACCGTTTCCACTGTATTGACCAGCAAGTATGTGCTGTGGTCACCCTGGCCATTTCAGTATGATGTTAGTAATCTGACCACACACACACATCAGATTTTATGAGATGACAATATTCTGTACAAAAACAAGTCAGTATTGTAGCTTTATTATGGACAGGGATTCAGGCATCATGCCCCACATTGGATGACTCATATCTAAAAGCTCGTCACGCTGACACTGGCTGGAGTCAAAAGGTGAAGCTAACACGTATGAGTGTGATGCCTACAGTACCAGCTGGGTGAAAACGGAGCTCACTCGAGGCAATTTAAGACACATGAAATCAGCAAATGTTCCCAAAGCAGAACAGATTGATTCTCATCATTTATTCGCTGTCTAATTGTTTTTCTGTCCATTACTCCCAGGTGTGCTGTTTGTGTGGGAGCAACTGCACTGTTAGCAGCTCTGCAGCAGGGGAGCAGTCACATTGCAGCTGAAGTGGATTGCTGCAGCAGAACAAGGCGAAGGAAAAGATTGAGAAAAATGTTTTTTATGCACTCCCATAAAGAGTCTAATTGGCACAAAGCTCCTCTCTGCTTCAACTACACTGAATGTCTCTCTGGAGAAGTGCACAGATGCCATATTCTCAAGAGGACAAGTCACCTCACTATGTCCTGTCAAAGTGTTGCAGTGACTCACACGCATGGAGTGTACCGTGTGGTGTGGGTAGTGTAGAAGCCTTGAAATTTTAGAGAACGAGAGGGCTTTCAGGAATAATTTTAAATAGTTTTCTATATGTAGTAGGTGATGAAGGGAATTCTACTGTGAGCGTCTCCTGCCACTGTTAAAGGAAAACTATAATTAATTGCATCAGGTTCTGATTTCTTATTTTGTAGTTTGTAGCACCAAATGAAATAGTGAAACCATTGGGTTATGGTTAGGGAATGATCGTTCATTGGTTTACAAAAACAACATTGACTGTCCACATGAAGTTCTCTTCTTTCATTCTTTACGCAACTTTTTTATGGGTGCTACACTATGAATGTTTTTCACCCCATATTCGAGTGTGGCTTTTTTGGAACAGCTATAAATTATTTTGTTAGTTCTCGTCTATTCTGACATTTACTTTGGTGCAGAGTTGTCCAGAGTTACAAGAATAAATCCCAAGTTGTAACAAACTGAAGTTTTTCTTCCCCACATAGATATCCCCACAGAAGTACATCAAACTGGAGACTGGAGAGTGACGACTGGTTTGACTGTGTGTGCTGGTGAGAAAAGTGAAGCCAATGCCGAAGTACCTTAAACATGCATTTTCTCTAGTGGCCACCAGGGGGCGACTCATCAGGATGCAAAAAGAAGTCTGATTGTACAGACATCTATGAGAAAAAGGACCCTATACCAATCACTTGATTTATTACCTCACAAAACACTGTAAACATGAGTTCATGGTCTTAATCGCTAGTTTCAAGTCTTCTTCAATACAGCATGATGTTCATTTAGTAAATTATGCTTCCATTTAGAGTAGAATTTACCATAAAGCAGGATATGCTCAGAAAGTGTCTACCTTCTGATTGACAGCTTGCTACCACAGTGTTCTGCAGTTTGGAATCTGTCCGTGTTTTTGTCTTAGAACTTCAACCCTTTCACAGTGTGTTTTCAGTTCATGAAAGTTATTGTAACAAATGGTTCACCTAAAAATGTCTTATTCAGCGTCCGGTTGTGCTTAGCTCCACCCCCCTGCTGTTCTACTTCTTCTGGTTAAATAGAAAACAAGATGGCGACAGCCAAAATGACAAACTCGCGCGTCAAAACGCCAGTCCCCAAACCAATGGGTGACATCACAGTGACTAAAGCTACTTCTATTATACAGAGGTGAAAGTCACAGTCATCTGGGTACGACCAAAGGTTTGGCCTAATTAGTAAACAAACATCCATATAACAGTTTCACAGAAACAATTTATTTTCTGTTAGGCCATCGAGGATCTAAATCAGGCCTCTCTACATTTGCTACAACTGGGTTTTGGCACAGAGGATTTCTCCATAACATTTCATGTATTTAGTCCCTGGTTGAGAGAATGAAGTTCTGTTTACTTTTTGTCTTTAGTTCTCTCTCAGACACAATGATGCACTGAGGCGAGGCTCTTCTCATTAGGCTCAGTTTCCACGAGGAGCTGGCCCAGATAATCCTGCTCAGCAAGTCTTTCCCCGAAGAGTTACAGTTACTGTGCTAGATATGCAAAAAAACAAGCCAGCACCGAACAGAACAAACTCTACGGTAGAAAGATTTAGTTTGTTGTGCTGTTTAGAGAGCTGCATTCCAATCAACCCCTCAAACTGTGTGTGTGTGTGTGTGTGTGTGTGCGTGGGTGTATGTGCGTGGGTGAAACAGTGAGAGTGTGAGCGAGAGTAAGTGAGTGGTTTGCAATAATTGAGTTTAGTCAAGAGTTACTGTGGGTCTAAGAGCATTACACACTTGAGTGTGATTGATAAGTGGACTTGGCATTGTTGGTAAGTCCATAAGCAGTATGCAACTGTGTAAAGTAGCAGCATTTAGCCTTGGAAAAAGACACACAGTCGTGTTTTCATGACTTTTGTGGACTTTACATTGACTCCAAGTCTTCCCCCTACGATGTAATGATTTACTTAATTTCAGGATGTGCATTTTGTCCCCAAAACGAGGGCGAGTCCCAACAATGTGACTGTGTAAACAGGTTTATGTCCCCACAAGATGGGTACAACACGCCCCCACATCACAGTGAAGGACGACTGATGTGAAGCTGACGTAAAACAAGTACAGCACATTCAAGCTTCATTATGTTAACACCGGTGCAAACATTCTTTCAATACATTCTGAAAATGTACAGATTAACTTAGTGTTTTAAACCGCTGTACAGCAGATGGTTTTGCACTACTTTTATTATCTAATGGGAAACAGTAATTGATTTAACCATTGATGTATATGCTATTTTGTTGTACTTAATATACTAGCTACATATGATTTGTACCTTTAGCAGATGGCTGCAATTTCAACATGTAAATGTGCAAAGTCAAAGTTTGTTTGTTTCTGTTGAGCCGATCATATTACAATGTACATAATATAAAGACATTTCAGTTATTTGCACCTGAATGGGAGTGAATGAGCGTTATAGGATATGTGATATGTAAAGTATCCTCAGCTGTGGCACATGCTTTTAAAGGCTGCTTCAATTAACTTGAAAGAAACCAAAAATGTGAAAAATGAGCAGTCCCCGGTAATGATCACATTAGCCTCTGTGTGTGGAATCCATTTTTTTACTGGCTCAAGAACAATGACCCTCTTGACTTAACGGAGGATAAGTGCATTACAGGAAGAGACTAAATGAAGATTCCTACCGACACATCGTACCAGCATTTTGTCATCACAATCATACTTCTGGCAGTACTTTTTTTTGGTAATTTAACAAATGAATGTCAAACCTCTCATTGCATCAGTGACCTCGTGTTGTTTAGATTGTTGTCACAGTCTTAACAAGCCAATTTGTCTGATTTCCTCATTTAGATCACGACGTACTGATCACATAAAACAAGTATGATCAAGCATTCAATGCCAACTACAGACACAATTTGGTCAGAAGTCAAAGTATTGATGTTTGATATTCCATACACAGTATGCATTAATATAAACATTATATCACACACAAACAGCAGGACTCACCTTGGTCCAGAGACTTGGCAGGAGCCCAGCTTTTGAAGTAGTCATCCTGAGTGGAAACACAACACAAGAAACTTGGTTATTAAAAAAACAACTCCGTGTCGAGAATATCATTGAATTATGTTGCAGACCAGAGAGAGAAAAGCCCAAATACTAAACCAAACTACTGAGAAAGCCTGTCTTCATTATTCTCTCCTTTTGTTCTTTCATACTTGTGTTGAGTAAAAGTAAATGAATGCAGTAACGAAGAAGAAGAGGCTTGTTTGGACGTTTAAAAATAGTACACAAATATCCAGAGAAACCTGCAGGAGACACACTGGGGAGTAAAGAATGTTACATGCTCTAGTAAATAATGGGTTTAACGAGGACAAAGACCTTTAATGTCAAGGTCGAAATAAACTTCTGCTCTGAAAAAAACAGTTCAGAATAAAGTGTTGTTGTTGAGAGGAGAAGAAGGAAGGATTTCGGGGAGGTAGTGTTACATTTTAGCTGCTGGGATGTTCTCAAATCATACTGAAAGAAGTGCACATTGTTCTTATTGTTCAGAGTAGTCCTACAGTCATGGAGAAAGCCTCTTCAGTTTAAATTATTAAAACAGAAAATAATCGGCTTGTCTCTGCTAAACTCAGTTGAGAAGAGGTTTGGATTCGTTAAGCCAAATACACTTTGATTCAATGGCTCCATTCACACTGGATTCCCTGCCCAGCGAGAGACATCTCTTATTGAGAGGAGCAATTAAAAAGGCCCATTATGAAAAGAGCCACGGCTGAAACATTGTTATTTAGTGTTACATGCATATCACATATAGGTGTAACACAGATTGGTTATTAGTCTCTGAATCAACGTAGGTTTGATACAGACAGATGCAGGCGTCTAGGTGGTGTGTTTTCAGTTTGCGATGCAGTGGGAGCCCCTGGTGAGAGTAGCAGCAGCAAAAGCAGTTGTGCATTCCAATAGACCCCTCTGTTATGTGAACAGGTTGATGCTCAGGAAGATCAGCTGATGATCAGCTGATCTGCGGGGTGTAAATGACTTCACAGTTCCTGACTGAACCTTCACTGTGAGCGCCATAAGCGAGCTATTTGCATTTAAAGGCGCTATGAAAGGTTCATAACACACTATAATGTAGTTGTAAGCAGATATAAGGACAATTGAAGGATTTTTTCAATGTACTCATAGCTTCGGCTATGAAGACTTTTAAAATGATTACAACAGTTTTACTATACTGTCATACTAAACACATATATATGCCCACAACCACATTATAGTGCATTATCAACCATTTTTAAAATGATGTATACCGCTTATAAATGCTAAATAGAGGGGGATGAAATGTTACAGAATGAGATTTGCACTGAATGTAGTCTAAAGTGCTTTATTTGCAACATGAGCGACACACACACACACACACACGCCCACACACACACACGCCCACACACAGCGGTGCTGTCTGCATCTTAAGTAGTGCCCAGAGCAAGGCATATGTGTGTCAGCAGGGTGTGAGCCTGTGTCAGGGACAATATGACAGTGACCGGGGCAAAGAAAACCTGCTGGGTTTGAAAGCGGGATCTCTCTCTCTCTCGCTCCTTTATTATTAAACTAAATGAGCATGAGGTCTCCAAACAGCAATCAGAGTAAACCAGATTATAACGCAATGTAAAGAAAGCTTTTTGGAACATTGGAAAGACGGAAAAAACGCCAGCAGATTAGAATACATATCTAAAAAGGAAACCAAAAGAAACCAGAATATGTGGTCACTGTTTGAGAGAGAGAGAGAGAGACGGGAGGGGGGTGTGGGGGGCTAAATTAGGCAGTCATAGGAAACAGTCCACAGAAAATGGAGAGTGGACCTACTCATCCAGTCCTTGCTCTATAAATGACAACTTCCGACATTTGAGCCAAAACAAAAAGATGAAACCTAATTAGCTTCTCCCTTAGGTCCTTACTTCACTCATGTTCTCACTTCACTTTTCTCCTATGTGATGTCCATCTCCCCCACTGTGTCTCCATTATCAAGTTATCATTCATGGCTGTTAGCGTGCAAGTAAGATGTTACTGTGGCAAAAGTCCTTCCTGTGATTCTCTCTGTATTGCTACTATGTACACTCCATTGTGAGAAAAAAGATAACAGTTAAAATGTTGCAGGAAAAATAATCTGTATATAAGGCCCTAATAGCTCATTAAACTGTTCTGCGTAGGGAATAACTTTTTTATCCTTTATTTGCTTCAAGGTAATGCATTTGCACATTCCAACATATCCGGTCTGTACGTGCAAAAAGGCAAAAATACTGAATAGATGATTTAAAAAACAACATTTCAGCGTCAAGTAATATTCAATATGTGAAGTTCAATAAAATAGACTTCATCCTTTTTAACCAAGGTATGAATTACAGGTCAAGGCGGTAATTGATGCAGACATAATGCCGAAACATCGTAATTGTAATAGTCTTTTTGAGAGCATCAATACAGAGCGCAGGCTCCCTTTTCTCTTGAGCTTGTTTTCAAACTTTATATTTTTGCTCACAGCTAATAGGAAATTGATCACACAAAATCATAAAACATTGTGTAGAGAAAAACAAACAAAGGAGTCTTATAATCACTGTGTGGACAAAACTCTTCCAAGATTTAGTGGAAAACCTCAAAAGGAAAATGTAGCATATTAATGCACAGTTTAAAAAGGATGGGCAACGATCAATATGGGTGCGATGTGCAGGTATCTGCATACTTTTGGCCGTGTTTGCTTGAAAGTATGAAACCTACCAAACCTCTACAGCAACATTTTGATATGCTGAACTATACCACGTTATGGCTGACCAGCCACCCAACCTGCTGTGCATTTAAATCAGCAACACCTCTCCAGCTCGGCAACAATGTCCTAAAGCAAGTGCCAGCCAAACACTACAATGTGGCCTCCAGGAAGGTGCTGCAGTGATTTTTTTAAATGGTATTATCAAATCACAAACACAATGGATTTACTTACCTCCGCTTCCTTTAAATGATTGCAGAGGAGAGAGGCATAGAAGGGAGAGAGGAGGGAAAGAAAGAAAGGTCAGTGATAATGGTAAAGTATGCTTTGTCTATCAGCTCTATTACAACCCTGTGTTACTCATTCTGAATACTGAGCTCAACTCCAGAGATTCCTTTAATAGAAATCTGATTCTGAAGGCGGTAGAATACTAAAGGATGCGCACAAACACGCACACACACACACACACACACATACACACACACTCGCTCGCAGCCTTATGAGATAGCCTTATTTGATGTGGCATGTAATTTGAAACACATCGAGGGCAAATTGTACAGGCTTAGTTGAGGCACGGCATAAAGAGAGAGGGGAGGAAGAAAGAGGGAGAGGCAGGGGAGGAAGAAAGAGGGAGAGGCAGGGGAGTTGTGCATAAATAGAGGCAAGAGGAAAAATAGGGAATGGGAATTTAGTGCCTTTTTATTTTTGCCAGAATATTGTGGAGAGGAGAGGGTTAAAGGTATTCCTCATCTGAATATAGGATTGAGATTGTTGTATGTTCTTCCCTTACAAGTACAACTACTTCAAACTTGACATACGTGAAGAATCTCGTTTTCTGTCATCTATTTTACCACATCAAAAAGTACATTTCCTTACTAATTAATCTTTATTTGAAGAATATACATTTTGATGAACCAACATCTTGGCAACTGGCGTTGTTATTCCGCATAACTAAATGTGGCAGTATCTAAATTTAATAATGTCGAAAGAATCTCAACTGAAGCTTCCAAGTTTAGCAGAATAGCAGTAACTGATCTATAGTGCACAGTCTAAAGAGCATGGTGCAAGTGCATTTAGGGCGTTTCCAACTCTATTTTTGCCCGTTAAACAGCACATAATCTGGGTGCCAAGTATGGCGAAAGGGGCAAAAGGTTTGTTTTAGTCCCTTAATCATAGGTGTGTTGTGGGCGTAACATGAATTAAACCAATCAGAGTCTTACCCCCCCATTTCTTTAAAAAGAAACTGGTGCGCCTACACCTGTCGCATTGCTATTTCAATGGAGGATTCTGCAAATTGACGAGCAGTTTTCTGCAGTGAAAATGTTTCTGAACGCTGACAAATATTGATTGAAGCTGAATATATTGTTTGATAAAAACATGATCTGACTTTTGGAAAAGATTGCATCCATCTTCTTTCAGTCAATTTGACTTCCGGACTTTAAAAAGCTCTGGACTTGGTGGAGATGTTTGGATCAGGAATCTGAAAAAATCCTGGGCATCCATCACTGGGATCTAATTCTCAAGTAGTATTCTACTAAGAACACTAGTGTGGCCTAAGTTTGATCTGCAAAACCAAGAAGTTGCGCAGCATTCAAATGTTGATTTAGAATTTGAACGTCAACGTTAAGAATGAAGCTTCCAACTATAGTTTCTGGTACTGATTAGGAGGGCACTGTGTTCTCTTGCTGTCCGTTGTTCCATCTGGACAACTGGCAACATGTTGGCATTTTCTGCTGAGTTCATTTCGACCTGCAGCTTCAAACATGTTGTGTATAAAGAGAGAGTGTTTCATCTGTTATCATTAGATAACAGCATTTACTGTGTCCAGCAGAGCACTGCAGCTGAGGTGCTGCTGCCTGAGGTGTCCTTGCACTGCTTTCTTTACTAGCTGGTGCTACTTGAAGCTGGGGAAGGCAGTTTATTTAGAAATGAACTGTGATTGGCCAACGTCTCCTGTCACACGCCACAAGCAAGAGGAGGTGCAGGAGTCCACTTGAATTACAACATACTGAATGGTTAATATGGAATCTTTGCCTAACGATTTGCCCAGCTTTGAGGTTCGCGGTTGCTCTTATTATTCTATATAAGTCTCAGGTATGACCTTTCCTTTAATGGTGCCCCCATTAATGGTGCACTCATGTCAAAAGCACTAACTGGCTGTTGAGCTGGCTGCACTATTGTCCCACCGTCATTCAAATCTTAAAAAGCCATTAGAAGGAGATAAAACGGTGTTGTTATGATCATATCATCTTTGTTGGAGGTGGTGCAGGAATTTCCAGCAGTGAGCTTCACATTGAGGGAAGTCTTTCAACCGTGTCCATTTAAAGTTGCTAACACTCAGGAGCTTGTTGGCAAACAAAAATGGAACCGCTTGATTAATTTTTTTTTAGGGTTTAATTAAAATGTAGCACAACAGCTGTCAGCGAAAATGGAATTCTTTTATTATAAAATGGTACATGATGCAGTTAATTTTAGCAGGGCCACCATTTTAATTATGGTTGATTGAGTGCATGTCTGTGTTGAAACATCTTCATGTCCCAGTGAGTAGTTCCATTAGACAATGTTGTTTAGCAGCTATATAATCAAGTTAAAGTTGGCTGCAGTGTTCAGACAGTCTCCCCAGAGCAAGAGAAGGGTCAGACATGTCAATGAGGAAATGTAGAAGGAAAAGAGCAGACACGACTTGGTGAAAACTATAAATTAGCATATATGGTATAATTGGCAATATGGTTACTTGGCTGTGTTGTGCTCATTGTGAACCCGAGTTTATAGTGTCTAAGTCGGACTCTCTGTCACAACCAGCCAGCTCCTGCTCTTCATTCTGTTGTCTGCTTGTTTTTTCCCTGCCACTATACTATCGCTCCTGTCATTCCAGATCCAGCCACTCCCTCCTTCTCTGCAGTAACCCCTTTCCCGCAATTCCCATCACCCGACCGTCCACGCTAACCTGTTCACCTGTTTCCCATTTCCCTTATCAGCCTAGCAGTATATCTATACCGGCCCATTTCCACACATTCCCTGCCAGATTGTCACATTTGAGACTATATATATTCCAGTCCCAGAAACCTGGATATGCAAGCTGGAGAACTACTGTGGTAGACAAACACCTTATCCAGTTTAAGGTATCTTAGTTGGAACTGAAATGACAAACTTGCTGGATATGAAACAGTAAAAAACAAACCTGAACTAACATTGAGAAAGTTGGATACTTTCAGAATTAAAAGGAGATTGATAACAGGATTCCTCTATGTTCAGTGTAAACAACATATCCAAAATATGACTCAAAACAGACATACTAGCACGCATGTAAATGTCCCCATTATTTGCACTGCAGCAAAATGTCGCTTTGTCAAAAGTGGGCTGTTAAAGCTGAATGCACAAATAACCGGTGTTTTCATTTAACTTTGAGGACAGTTTCACTTCTGCGATGACCTCTACACGTTTGTCATTCTGTCTCCTTGGTCTCCAGCAGGTCTGTTCATTTTTTTTTCCCTTTTCCAGTTAAAAGTGATGGGCCTGAGATCTCATCTGATAGCAGATCCCCGAGGAAGTCCAGTAAAGGGTAGAGAAGGAACAGACTTGATACACAGGGGAACCAGAGTGGGAATAGCATCAGCGCGATTAGCTTCTCTCAGCAGAAGTACTCTCACTGAACGTGTGTGTGTGTGTGTGTGCGGTTTGCATAAATACTAATACTTGCATTAAAATAAAAATAGGCAAAGCCATGCCCGTAGTGCTGACTGAAGATGTCATAATCGGGATGAGAATGCAAATCTGGCCTCTCGGTGGAATCTAAACAGCCTTAAAAATTTACTGCATACTAAATGCATTTTATTCATGGGTCTGGGACCTTGCCAAATTCCTGTCTCACATCTTTCCCCCATAGTCTCTAATTCATTCCCTCTCCTCATCCTCCTGTACTTTCTTCCTCTGCACCAAGTCCCTGTTGTCCTCCTTAGGCTGCATCCTACTTATAGCCAAACACTGGTCTGGGATCTGATCAGCATCACGTGAAGCTGATACATGAGCTATGTGAGCAGATGGCGGAACAGAGAATCAGATTACTTTATTGTTAGGCCTCTGCAGAAGTGAGGAATGCTGAGTAGGACCAGTGGAGGCAGTTTTGCTTCATCAACAATACTGGAGTGGAAAAATGCTCCCATTCGGAAAAGCAACAAACACGACCAGAGGGAAGAAATAGTACATTTGATGAGCCTGTTCTCACTAGAAACGTTGTCCTCGTTAGTAGGATAATAAATATCTTTGTGCACTGTGTGAATTCAACCAATCAGGGGTCTGTTCATAGAATTAATCACCATACTTTATAACATACTTAATTATTTGACCAAAGCCAACAAAACAGAATCTCAGAATGCAGGACGGTGCTATAAAACAAGATAATCGGTGCTTTATTGACTTGACTTATTCATAGGGGTCGTAGCTTTTTATACAGCATGTTTTATATGGACAAATATGTTGGATCAGTAGTTTGCTACGTTACATGCTATTAACCTTATGACCAGCACTCAAACCCCCAGCAATGGGAGGTCATGATTGTTATCCTTAACTGACTGAATGATGTGAGTATACAGGCGACATTACTGCGGCGGCAGATTCAAACTGAACACATTTACACCACCAGGGAAAGCGGAGATGTTTGATTGATCAACGGGTCCTCCAACTGATGGAAGTCTTTTTAACACTTAAGCTGGCATTACTTGCTATCTCATGATTATAAATAAACAATCTTGCAATCCTTTATTGTAAGCAGAATCTTAACGACCCTTTGGTTATTAGAGGTCCCTTGTCGACCTGTTGTCAGCGAGGATTTAACAGTCTATGCAAACTGTACTAAAAGTTAGTTGTTGTTTTTTGTTTATGACCATTGTTTCAAAAGCATTTGATGACTATGTTGTAAACATGTAATGTAACATGTTTAGCTGGATTTCATAGATACATTGGTAAAAGATAACACTGTGTCTGCTATGAAAGCCTTCAGGACTCTGGGATCCACCGTCTCCCGGGACCTCATAGGACTTCCAACATAGACACCATCAGGAAAAGGTACTTCCTGCACCAGCTCAGGAAGCTCAGCTTGCCTCAGGAGCTGCTGATCCAGTCATTGCAATTATCCAGTCTATTCTCTACACATCCATCACTGTGTGGTTTGGGTCAGCCACCAAACGGGACAGGAATAGACTACAACAGACAGTCAGGACTGCTGCAGTATGACAATTTCTGTGCATGTACTTTGAGAGCAACACAATACCTGTATTTTCTTGGCCATTACAGCCGATTCTGACTCTGAAAAGCAACATCTCTTAAAACCTACAACAGTATCCGTAGCTGAGCTGTGAAATAGACAGGGAAATGGACTGGACAAGAGAATGGAGACGGACACTAAAGCTAAGGGGAAGAGAAGCAAAGTATTGTAAGAGCAAGAAAAGAAGAAGGGCGATGAATGAAGGGATGTCCAGGAACAAGAGAGAGATTGAGGACTAAGCAAGAGGTGGGAAGATGACAAGGAATCAAAGGCAGGGTGGGGGAGGAGAAGGGGTGAGGTGGACGGATAGCGGGGTGAGTGAGGAAGAACAGAGATGGTGGTTTGGTTTCCTCCGGGGCAGCTCCTCCTGAGTCTATCCAGTGTTCCTGTCTACAGCCTCCAGATTGACAGGCAGCATCTCATTGACATGAACAGACAAGTAACACTGAATATTACATGTGGTGCTGAGAAGATACGCACACACACTCACACATGCAGCTGTGTTAGCTACACAAACTGAAATGAATAGTTAGCTTTCTCTCTCTCACACACACACACAATTAAGCTAAAATCAAACTGTCTTATAACAATTAATTCCTTCCAGTCTGTAACGTTACGTAAGGATCTGGCGAACCAATGACAACATTTGTATTCACAGCCAATCCGGCTTCTCTAAACTGAGACAAATGACTTCTTTTCTTTCGGCTTACTTCCCCCCTTGTCCCCTTGGCTTTCTATTTTTATAGCCTCCCTCATTCATCAAGTCTCTTCTCCTATCTACTCCTCGTTTTCAGACTGCTGAAAACATCCCTCAACTGATCCAGAATCTGAACAATGTGGCTCAAAGCCGAACATCAAAAATGTGCTTCCTTTTCACTCTTTCCTCTCTCTTCACGTTAATGAGGGAGAAACCTTCACTAAGCAGCTTGTTATTCAGAATATCTTGCCATCTTCACGCACTTCAGATTTCTTTCTTCTTTCCAATACCCTCTCCAAACTGGCTTCCTTTCCTTTTTCTCCCATTTCCTCTCAATTTCAGGATATTGAACATGAAAATGAATGCTTACAAGAGAAGAGGAGTCGATGGAAAGAAGGAGAGATAGAGTTAGTTTAGCAAAAAAGTGTAGTGAGTAGAGAGGGGGCACCAGGAGGAAAACTAGAGTTTGAAGAAACAAAGAAAAAGGGAAAGACAAAGGAGGAGACTGATAATGGAGCTCTGGGAAACAGCAATCTTTGCACATTCCCTGGTGAGAGAAGATAAAGTTTTAAGCAGAAGAAACTGAGTGAGAAACACATATTGAGCACAAATGGCAGAACGAATATGTGTAGAGACACAGAGTTGGTGGAGATGAATGACGCTTTGGACTAAATTATTGGTTGTCAAAGCTTCCACGGTTATATTTCCATCCACATGTCATGTGATACTTGAAATGATGCAAAGCATCAAATGAATGAGGAGAACTTTTTTGAGGACCATTTGACAACAAAATCACTATCATCTAGAGTGAGTATTGTATGTAGTGTTGCACTTGTTCGTACACATGAGACGTTTTAAACCCTGCTTACGTTCTCACCTGACAACTCGCTGCATGAAGTGAGTGTGAATGTTGACTGTTGTGTTTTGGAAAGTAAATACTGAACGCAGCCACTATTAGTCTTAGTACAGTATTTTCTTCATTGATTATTCTGTTTATAATTTTTCTATTAATCAAACAATCATTTAAAATTGCATTTTGGTGTCAATAACAATGATTTAAAACATAGAAAAGACGCATATTCTCACATTTCAGAAGGTAACGAATCGGGAACCAGCAAATATTTGACATGATAAATGACTTGAACAATGATCAAGCACTATAGCTTGAAGGTTGACTTACTAAATGGATGAACAAATGACTGAGTGACTGTCTAAAGAAGTAAGTCAGAAAGTGACAAGGATAAAGGACAAAAGAGAAAATCTCAGTCACACATCCGAGTTAAACAGAGAATAAAAACAGAGGAGAAGGAGATAAAGGCAGATGGCTGAAGGAAACTGACAAGGCAGAAATAGAAAGTCTAAAACACTTTGCTTGTGATTCAGATTTGTTCTCCTCGCACCTAGTTTAGTGTCATGTGTGTAACTGTTCCCGAGCCACTTTTGGCTGTCAGATCAGCGTTTCTAAACCTTCCAATAGCTGGCCGGCGTGTCGAGGTCAGCCTAGATCTAGATCTAGGGCTGGAGCAGACTGAGGCTGGTGGTCACAGTGTAAGAAATAATAGAGAAGACAGCATATCACTAGATTAGCTTGACACGGCTACAGGTCTGCTGCCTGCAGCCCCTGGCTGTGGGATTGGTTAAGGAAACACAATAGGAAATGTTGTTCCTTGTATTGTTGTCTACTTGACGACAGGTCTGTCAGACTAGTGGACTGTAAATGTGGGTCCTTGATCTGTGAGGTGAGCTCCACCAGCGAGTGTGCAGCGCAATGCTAGATGATGATGAATAGACTCTGCTGGCTGCTAACAGTCTCAGCTCTCACACAGTACTTTCCTGTGGCTGCACTACTTCCTGCTTGGTGTGAAAAACAAAGCCGTAGCCGTTTCCCCTACTCCTGGTAAAAAAAAAAAATACTCAACATTTCAGTTCCCTCCTCACTCTCTGTCGCCTCTAGCTCACAAGATTGTCACCGCTGAGCAGGATATACGTACATCTTTAGAGTGAACGTTAAAAAAATGTTAATAGCTCACCTGCTTCAGCTGTTTTCTGCCTGTGTAAACACTACATTTAAAACGCCCAGAGTTGAATAATCTCTGTGAAAGCGAAAGTGAGATTTGGAAAAAAAAGAGCGGAAATTACAGAGAAAGAAAATGTGGGCCAGCATCTCTTTTTCTCTTTCTGCTTTCTAACTGGTCGCTAGATCTTCAATTTGTTGCATTAAATGGAACCTAGGCAGATAAAAAAGATACATTGGCTGTAATTGAATCCATATATTTGCATTGATGAGCTGCGAGACGGCTCCAGAATGGAGATACATGAAAAAACAGAAGCGTAAGGCACAATAAAATGAGGGCAAAGGATGCAAAACAGACTTAATATATTCATATGGCAACTATGATTTTCTCTCTGTGTGTCCCTCTGCAAGAGACTTAGTACCCTAAACAGATCCATTCTCACTGTGAAATTGTATGAAAAAAGAAGAAAATTATGCAAAAACAGTGTGAAAGGAACCATGATAGCGGGCTTACAGCTGAGTATTGTGGGCCGCTCTTGTTCTACTTCACACACACAGAACTCAAATGATCTAAATACGGTCTGCTAACTTCCTGTACAACACTATCCTATCTTTTTTAATACCACCCTATCTGACAGAATCCCTCCGCTGCTGACGGTATCCCCCGTTGATAGTGCAGCCGTGGCGACGGGCCAAGTGTTAAGACAATCATACACAGGCTCTGTTATCTGTCCGCTCCACTGGGGAAACAAGGGAAGCGCTTAGGAGGACGGGGAGATACATGTCCTGTCTTTACTCCAGGTGCATTAGTCTGCTCTGGTTAATCGTCCACCTCAGTAAGTTTGTAGGTTTCCTCCACCCTCAGCCTGTCGGAGCTGTCCTGCCCTCCACACTTCCCTTTTCCCCCACAATCTCTTCTTCCGTTGCCTTCATTGTTCTCTGAAACTTTCTTTCTTTCTTTCTCATTGTTTGCCTGCCTGTTGACAGTATAGAACGTTCAAAGGAAGTCTGGGGAAAGAAGCTCTCGTCTTACAGTGGGTGTGTGTGTGTGTGTTAATGTGCATGTGTCCTTGTACTGATGCATAGTCTCTGAGGCTTTGTCCAATTAAATGCAAACCAAATGAATGCAGACAAAACATTCAAAGCAGGCCCCCAGGCTCACAAACTTTTTACAAAGTGTTTTTTCATGTTTGCTGTATGTGAACATTTGTCCCTTTGTCACTTTGTCACTGGAAAAACTGTAGTCTATTTTTTTCACCATGTGGGTTCTTCTGGAGGTCACCCAAATTGTTTTACAGTAAAAGCTGAGCTCATCTATAATCCAAACCGTGAGTACATCTTCCGCTTTACTGGTCCATGTACAAAGGCAGCGATATATTGTTTGAGCTTCTAGTTTTCTTCATGAAAAGAGAGCCTGACGTGATTGCAGGCCAACGCAAGAACAAAAATGTTAATATCCGTGTTGAATGTAAAAATGCTGCTGAGAGGATTTTTAACACTTTTCTTTACAGATGAATCTGCAGAACATTTTCTCAATTAATCATATTTTACTCAAAGGGATGTTTGATACATATATTTTTAACAGCCAAAGATATTCAATTTTCTATAATGGGAGACATGGGAGCTCATTCCCGCTCTGGCAGGTTTATTCACATCCTTTATTGGCCATTTTTGACCATCTCATTGGTATGGTAAAGAAATAGACTGTACACGCATTTACTTTTAGGATAACAACTAGTCTAGAAACATACCCCCAAAAAACTGAACAGAAAACATTGTTCTTTCAAAAATAAGCTTCATTCACCTTGAATTTTGGTCTGTATACAATTTGTTGAGATCAAATGTTTTATATTGATAGTGCATTCGGCTTAACTCAACAACTTTCAAATTACACTTGCACTTCTATTTGATGTCTATATGACCAATCAGCGCGTATATTTGATGTCAGACACAATCAAACTGCAGGGCAGAAACAATAACAAGGTTTTGCTGTGTTTGGGGAAGTAGTCTCATCACCATGAATTCATTTGCAGCCAGAAAATGTGAACAGGAATAGTGTAAACCTGCTTAGAATTCAATATGTATCACCTTAGGGTGCATCAGGGACAATGAAACGTCAGGATCACACACACACACACACACACACACACACACACACACACACACCCACACACACACACACTGATAGACAAATAATATGGATGTTTTTAGACAAACAAAGCACTGCTGCCGCTTGAGGGAAGGAAAGAGGATTTTAAGCAGGACAGCCTCTTCACTGTTACACCCACAGTCTTATAAACACAACAGTGAAACAACAACATGCATTACGTCTGATCAACGTTAGTTATAAAGATTACCAAGACTAAGCACTGACACCACACACACACACACACAGATACACACCACTCCCAACCACACACAGAGCAGCCAGGAGCTAATTTCACACCACCTAAAAGGCTTAGTCAGGAACAGAGTCAGTGAAACAAAGAGAAAAGAGGGAGTGGTGCTGATGTAGGAAAATGAGGAGGAGAAAGGATTGGAAAGGTGAATGCAAGATGCAAGCCCGACGAGGAGGAAAGAAGAAGAGCATAAGGGAGGAAGATGAAGCAAACATGGTGTCTGATTTAAGACGTTGCAGCAGAGAACTGCAACTTCAGGTTAGCTGCAGCTGAGAGACGGCTTTATCTAAACAAGTGCACTCCGTCAAAACTAAAGCCGACACAAACAATGCCCCAGATCCTAGTCATACTTCAAGATGAATAATACAGATATTGTTCTGTCAACACTGTTCAACGCACAATTCCATCATGTTTTGTTACATTTCAGCTTAGTTAGTAAAAGTAGGTGGAACTTAAGTTTTATATATACAGTACAAACACACACACACACACACAAATATAGACATGACATTAAACAAATCACCAGGATTACAAAAGCCTATCTTTGATAACAGAGTAAGGATACAGTGTGATATGTAAATGATCCATCAGAGTGGACTTAATGAGGATAAACAAACACACATAATTGTCAATTAATTCGTTAAAATTAAGTAATCATCACTTAATTATTAAAACATTAAAAGCATGACATAGAGAAAAAAGTAATTCCCCTTTTCATGGACTAAAGGTAGCAATGTACTAGAAATGAAAAGGTCTTTACAGTGTAAACAGAGGACACAAAGGGACACATGAACCCAGATAGTGTTAGACCTCTTACAGTCTGAGCAGTCTGATCTGTTTGATCTGTTTCCAGGGATCAGATCTCCACAACCACAAAACCCATTTCACCACACACAATAACCCCTTACATCCATTAGCAGTGGACAGGGCTGGGTATCAAACCTCTGGTTTATTTCTTCTTCGATGAGATAGCTCCTGATTTAACATTTTAAGATAAGTATTATTTTGGTATCGTAACCAAATTTCAGAAGCCGTACTGGAAACAGTATTTCAAACAAAACCCAGCCAACCGATGGGCGGAGAGGATGGGACCTGCCTGACCAATTGAACTTAACTGAACCTTTTCGCACGTTGGATCAGAGCACCACACAGCCAAACACATACATTGCCTTCTTCAGACACAGCATGGAGAGAGACAGGCAGAACCACATACACACATACACACACACACACACAGAGAAATTGCTGTGTTTTCCTCATCACCTCCATCAGTCTAACCTGCTATTCTCTCTCTCTCTCTCTCTCTCTCTCTCTCTCTCTCTCTCTCTCTCTCCCGCTTCTCAACAAACAAGCAGAACCAGGTCCCTAACAAGCCCACATGGGGATTGGCCTTTCCAAGTCCCATCTCGGCACTGATTGGCTAAAGGATGTGTCTTCACTCTGCAGGGGTTATACGATGATGTAGTGCAATTACTATAGTCTTTACTGTTTTGTTTTGGTGCACAACCTCAATGCTGCTACCTCATTGTAGTAATTGTATTGGGAGGGGGCATCCTATTACTTTTACTCCGATCTGAGTCATGTCTGAAATGGCACACAGAAAGGTCTTTCCTCTTTATTCTGAGCTAACAAAAACAAAATCTAATTTAATGAGCCCTCCAGGGAGAAGCACCCCTCCCATTGCTTTCATTGGTCGATAGGAGCCTTATTTTACCCGGCAGAGGTGAGACCGGGATTTGCAACCGTTCCTGATCATACTCTATTTTTTGTTCATCTGTTTGTGATGATGCATATTAGTCAGAAAGCATTGAGTTATATTTGTTTTGGTTTTCCACTTTCCCTACTCCTTTTTGCTTTAGCAAGAAAACAGCTTGCAGTTACAGGTGTCACATGTACTGTAACTTGGTTACAAGCCTTCATTTTACCAAGAATCACTACAGCCATCCATCCATAAGTTAATCAATCCTTAACTTGTGTGATTCACTGTATATCAAACATTACTTGAGAACCTGCACAGGAGCTGGTAAAACATGTTAAGCAATACTGTTAGATTGTCTCTTGTGCGCACAGATATGTGACAGATCCGTGCATGTTATTGTGCAAAGTGAAGCCTGACTGACCTGTGTGATGATTGGTTCCTTCCAGATGATGACATGGCTATTCATAGATTAGCCCTATAGGTAATCGTGATGTTGATTCATTGTTTGTCTTTCATAGTAAAGGAGGGTTACTCTAGCTACAGCTGTGAGTCAGCACTTAGGAAAACTCCGATTCATGGTTCATGTCAGCTGTAGTGTGTTAGGATAGAAATGACACAACATGTGTGGTTCTAATTCTTTGTGACTGCACTGTTGGATTCTAGAATATTGCGATGTCATAGATACATTCCGAACAGAGCAGTTGCCTTTACACTTTCTCAAGCTGCTTGTTTAAAGGCCCAGATGCATTGAAAGTGTTATGACGTATGCAAAACTGTTTTGACACTTCTACTCTGACCTTGTTTCAAACAAATAAGGACCCAGCAACCAGAGCTGTTTTTTTTTCACAGCTGCAGTACCTGTTTGGAGTCCCCAGGGGACGATATCCTATTTGAGAAATACATTATTCATTAACAATAATACTACTATTGTTGCTTTCACTGGTTAAAAAGACAAATGTCGCCGAGGTCACATCAGCTGTCACCACTCAATGTGAATTCTGTTTGTGTGCTCTCTACAGGACGGTGTCAAAGATTGTGTATGAGGTAAGAGACACTGTACAACAGTCCCAACAACTCCAACAGAGTGATACATCTTCCATTCGATTCAATTTTGCATTGTCTAGTTTAACTCTCATCTATAAGATATCAATAATTTAATTTGATCCATTTTATAGTTTTGAACCAGGACTGTCGTTGTTTAAATCAAGTCAAAAGATTAAGTGGTATCTGTAATATACAAACATGTTGCCTGAATAGCGAGCTTTTCCTAAAATCCTCCTGGTCCTGTGCTGTCATTTTAAATATGAAGCCTGCATTGCGCCATGGGAGTCATTTAACGCTTTCAGTGTGTTTGGGCCTCAACAGCCAAACCATGTGCTCCGATCTGAAAATCAGTCAATGTTAATTATTCTGAATTTCACACGCATTCTCAAACAGTGAAAGTGAGCTTATTGGGGTAAGTAGAAGCTCTTATTGCTCTCTCTGCACTCAGTCCTGAACCACAATATCAGTCTAGTGAATCGTCTCTCAGTCGGGCTCCAGAGGAGGTGCTTTTACACGCACCATCAACTTAAGTCTCTCCAGCTGCTTACTGGAAAAACTTGTATGTCTAAACTCGGTACAGCGACAGAGTTCAGCGGCTTATTCACCATTTTACATCCACTTAGATCAGTCAAGTCAGCCTTAATGCTTCTATTAAAATCCTTCTTTCTTGCTGTGTAATTACGAGATCAGCATAATTAGACTGAAAACATCAGACTGATGCCAAAGATACTGAGTTGATACTGAGTAGATACTGAGGCTTGAAGCCATCCATCCGCTTAAAACAACAGTGACTCCTCTGAGAAGCTCTCAGTGGATTTTTTTACATCTGTGCTTAAAGCTTTAACACAAAAAACTCTCTGGATGCTGTTGGTACAGTAATTCAGTCAAGATGACGGATGAGCTTAATAACATTTCCAGAAACCCTGCTGTAAATGTAGATTTGTTTTGGTAGAAGCTCTGGGAGTCAGGAGTGCAAGGTTAAGAGAGGTGCTGCGAATAATAACACGATCCACAGTACATCATTCACTCAGACAGACAGCCGGTTTTACCAATCAATACAGGGACTGAAACGTGCTGCGTGGGCCTGTCAGGAGTTTATCTGCAGACTCTTTATCAAATAAGGACTACAAAAAATGCATGATGAGATATAGTCTGTTTGTCGTTATTTTCAGTTGGAAAGAATCATGCTATTCTTCACAAAGAGGAAAGAAAGAGAAAGTTATTCACTAGTTATTCCCTTTCCCTTCTCGAAACCCAGCTGATGATGAACAATCCCAACACATCTCTTTGTCGTGACATCTTTGCTGTCTTACATTCTCCGTTTCTTTCCATCTTTTCCATAATAGCTGTTAGATGAGATTTGAGCGTTTGCTACTGAGGGGATTTTTTTTTCTCTTTGTTTCTCTCTTTTTTTCCAGCACAAATTATTGTTGTGATTATAGGTCTTAGCCTCCATGGGTCTGCGTGTTTGTATGCGTGTGTGTGTGTGTGTGTGTTTAAGCCGTTTTCCTGCCGGAGTGCCCTTAAAGTAATTCACACCCAATTCACAAAGCATCATGTGTGAGACAAGAGGAAGATGTTCCATCTAAGAGTTGTTTCCTGATTATTACTCTCTCTGTGTTGCTCTTTCTCCATGTCTGAACCCGTGCTTCAGATACCTGACTTTTCTCGACTTGTGCTTCTGCTATTCTATGTTTCACCTTTACGATTGTCATGCAGTTGTTTGCATGACAATCGCATATTGTAGTCTCGCTTTAAAGTGCACACAATTTACAAGCATTATAAACAAAAACAATGTGAATGTTCAAAATACTATCATACAAGAACAGCCTGATCCCACACTGACAGAGAGAGATGCACATGGTGGGAGTGGAGCTTTGAACTTAGAAATATAAATTACAGTAATATAAACTGAGCACAAAAGAAAAAACAAATCTGTAATCCTCTCAGCCATATCGGGCTCAATAGGCACCAGCAGCAATACATGTTCTGGAAATAAAGGGGCAGCGGTGATGTTGGAAGTGTGTGAGACACTATTTAGTATATTCTATATAATACAAAATATACATTGCCTGGCTGAATCTGCTGATCTTGCAAATTTGTTTTTCTGCAATATAATTATTTTTCATTAATTCGTTCCTAATTGTGTCACCATTTTAGTTCCCCCACACTCCCATACATCTGAGAGTTGTATGTTATATCTACACTATGCTTTTTTATCTCAAAATTGTATTGGATGCTAAATTTCCACTCCATCCATCCGCTTTGTTTTTTCTCATCTCGCATAGAGACACATTATCCTCTCTGTCTGGAACAGGTCTGGACCAGTTAAAGCTCCTTCAGACTGCAAATTCCACACAGAAGGAGCTGAGCGGATGAAAGATTGCGTGTGTGACACGGCCACAGTCAGTAAGCAGAGTAATCACAAACACAATCATCATCACCATCATCACAACAGTTATGATCACCATAATCGGCATCATAATCATGAAGCTGACAGGGACGCTAATCAAAATGCTGATACTAGAGTGGAAAAGTAATTGAACTGGATATGAAGGTATTTATCTCCATTTTAAAGCTGGAGGCTTTTTTTATTTGACTTCAAGACACATGACTGAAGCGAGGGAGCCTGTTCTACATTTTGTGTCCCTCTGAGACTGTTTGCTGCTATCTTTGTAAGATGTGTGTCAATGCAGCGGAGAGAGAGATTTAGTCAGTATCGAGAAAGGATGTTGTGTTCGTAGGATGTTGTTGCGATTGAAAGGTTTCAGAGAAGATACAATAAGGGAGAGACAAGATAAGATATCCCGTTCACTGAAGACTGAGGAAACCAGAACATATTCAAATTTAAGACGCTGAAACTATGTTTGACTAGAATTATAGCAGTTTTACTTATACAAGTAATCGATGATCCAAATTGTTGCAGACGAACTGTAATCAGACCCCTCACATCGACACATGAAGATATGCATATGAACAAAAATGCCATATATAATTACACTGTGGCCCATGAGGTGGACTTTCTGCTCACCTAGGTGATACTCTGAGTCAAGCTGGATAGTTTCCTGCCACCTGGAAACTGAACTGCTTTTTTTCCCCATGTGAATCCTATCTTCAAGAACCTTTTCATCACCGCTTACAACATGGCATTGAGTCCTGGCCAGACTGCCAAGTGCCTTGGTGTGATGTTACACAACCTACAGTTGACATATCCAAGCTCTTATCATCTTGAGTACCGTAACTCCCCTCTGGCTGAGCTGCCAAAGTCTCACTTCAACCGCAGTAATAAGGGAACGTTGCAGCCTGCTTCCACTTCGGTCGAAACAATTGTGTAAACCAGGGTGTCAACGTGAAGCACAAGAACATAAACCGTCAAGCTGGGCAACCACAAGATGTGAAAACTGAGGCTGCAGAGCGTACAGTGGCAGCTAATTTGATTTGCTAATTGAAGATGCTGAATTCTGCAAGTGCTGAAAGATGAAAACGTGTCTATGTGAGAAAGATTTGTGTAGGGATGAAAGGGAGCTCATAACATCTCTGGAGTGCTTGTTAAAAGTCTAGATAAGTCAATGAGCTCTGTTTTATCTCTAAGGATGACAATACTTTCAGCCCCATAAGACTGCAGGCTGACGACAACATGCACTCATAGGCTGCTGTTCCTCTCAGGAGGCCTCTTTGAAACACAGAACTGAGCCCCCCTGCACCCTAACAGTACACCCAGCACACTTACGAAGCACCATAAAACAACTTGCAACTAAAACTACTCACCCTAATACATCATCATCAGGTTTTAAGCATAGGATACTGCATCAAGGACAATCCCCTTTCCAGGCACTACTATGAGCACACAGCCTGTAAAACAAATGTCTTTACTTCCCTCTTATACTGAAGGAGCACTTTAATCGTAATGGACAGTATAATGTTCGGGGCTCAAGAGCAAAACAGAAAGAGGGAAGCGATGCAGGCTACAGTATGATAAATGAGAATATGAATAGTGTATAAAAAATATGACAGGATTTGAAATGAAGCCCAGTTCAAGTCTATTTTCTGACGTTGTGGGGTATAACTACAGTGATTGTGTGTTGGGCTCTGAGAGCTGCCAGAACACTGGGGTGACCCTCAATACTGTGGCTGAATGCATCCTAGACACTGAGGGCCCATATGAACCGGTCAGAGGGCAGACGCCTCGAGAGTGTGGAGGAAGAAGAGAAGTGTGGCCTCTAATTAAATGAACTCAATCATTTCACCGGTACTACTGTACAGTAAGAAAACACAATTAAGTGGAGAAAACAGAAGCAAAATAAAAACCCACACCTACACACAAATACAACCAAATTAAGAAACACATTAATCAATTTGATAACACAGGCAGCACTGGAAAACCCATTTGTTCTGTCTGCCTGCATTTTAGTCAAATTGTCCGCATGCAGCTGTTAAGTTTCACCAACTGGATGTTTTTGTTCTCCTCAGATCTACTGTGTGTTTCACTAGTGTAGTGTGTCTTGTCAAAAAACAGCAACAGAAAAGAAATCAAAGTGTTGGATCACGTCGCGTGTCGCTAGAGGTCAGAGATCAAGGCAAGGTTTAAAAAAAAGTGCCACCAAAGAAATAGCACAGGGACTATGCCCGTACGGGCTGAGTGGGGGATCTGCTGTGTATTACTGCAATTTCAAGGTTCCTTTATTCACAGTAGGGATCTTTTTATCCATTTTCCATCCGTCCATTTTTAGTTTTAAATTTACGATTGAAGCAATACCCATTTTATTTGAAAATGAAGGACCCAGTACACACACACACACACACACACACACACAGGTTCCAGTAAAAGAGCACAATAAAATCGTTTTTTCATCACAACCTCATGCTCCCCAATGACACACAGTCCAATCTGGGATCCGAACAGCAAGCAGACAAACATACAGATGACAGAGAGAGGTCCTAGAGGGAAAATAGTGAGAGCACCTGTCTAGTACTGTAAATATTCTGTAATGAATAAGAAAATACAGCAGAGAGAAGCAGTACTGTGATACAGCTCCAGACTTGGGTCTGGAAAGGAGCAAACCTCTATTTTCTTTGGGCAAAGACAACAGTTGCAATGCCAGCTTGATGAAGTTTGTTCTTTTGTGCTTGTGCCTTTTTGGTGGCTTCAAATTATTTTTTTTGCGCTGAGGTGGATGGAGGTTGTGTTTATGCAAATCAGGCATCAAAGAGCAATTTCAGTTCTCCTTTTGGCATTCAATTTTGGTTGTGTTCCAGCTCGCTTACACCAACTGTTATCACAAACGCAAGCATAAAGAGCAATTTTTGTTGCTTTAATTGGCGTCGCCGCACACGCAGACCTCTACAAAATGAAGCTCTTGCATGTGTGATACGAGCTTTGACGCTTTCACTTTGATTTCCATTTTTCATCCAGTTCAGTGCACTTAAATAATAATAAAACGCCATTTTTCAGGGAATGTATGCCTTCACTGTGTAAGGTTAATGCAAATATTGTCATCCACAACTCTGTGCTCAGGTCTTCACCTTCAGCTGATTCAATACTGTAGCCGTTAAACAGCATTAAGGCTCTTTTCCATCTGCAGTTTATGATTTGAGTTTACGCGGGTCGAACTGCTTAATTACACAGCACATCTGCACAACAGACTGTTGGACCCTTAAATGCAGATTCAAGATTTAAGTGTGAAACCATTTACAGCATCCTGAGGATCAAATCCTGTGTCTTAATCACTTAATTAAACAAGAAACACAACATTAATAATGAGACATAAGTTCCTGTAATTGTAGTCTCACTGCCTCCCGGAGAAGTTTTTCCTGATGAAAGTCTGACCTGAACTCTCCTCCTGGCTCATTAGAAACTGTCTGCTGCAATTAAGAGGATGAGAGGAGCTGATGTGGTTGGTCTCTATAATGAAGCTCGCCACATTCTGATGCTGTATTCCTGCTTCAAATAATGTGCTCATCCTGCTTGGTGCCACGGCTGCATTTCTGCCTCAGGTCACTAAAATTGGAAAAATTAATAGGTCACACTTTTCTACATATATATGTATCTATAGTTTGTGCGTGCGTGTGGTTTTGTGTGATGACAAAGCAGGAATAAAGCAGCAGGCTGGTTCCAAACACAAATCCAATACAGACTCTGCACCACAAAGCAGAATCGAAATAGATCGACAAGAAAGCTGTGCGTGTGTATGCCAGCGCAATGTGTGTTAGTGCGTGTGTGTCTGCGTATAGTGCTGAGGCCAGGAGATGCTCATGTTAACAGCAACACACCCATAAAGCAATTTAAGGGGATATATTACAGCTAAACTCATTGTACTACACAATCTAAGGCACAAATGGTCCAGTCTTTCAAGAGTGTGTTATGGCTCTGGGTTTCAGGACAACAAACACTCCCTGCCGCATTGAGATCTTCAAATCAGAGGCTCTAATCACTCTGCAGCTATCAGAGAACCACATTCATCTTGGGTCTTTTAGACAAATCAACACACTTACTATCACACGTATTTTTACAGAAGAATCACAGGTTTACACATTGCAATTTTGTGGGCAAACAAAACAAGCACAACCCCCAAACAAGATACACAACATAACGTTTTTTTTTACATTCCATTTTGCTTTCATATTATTGTATGCATTGCTTTATAGTTTACCTTTGTGGTAAATCCAATCCTACAGTGTCTTATTTTACATACTACACAGATCCAATTTCCCCCTGGGGACCAATATCATTTAATATTGTCTTATCTCATCTTATAAAGGCAGCAACATCTGCAGGCTCAGTTTGGAGCTGTTACTACGCTACTGTACACACACACACACACACACACACACACACACACACACACAAATAGCTTGTCGGCATACACACATAGGCTTATTTGTACTGGAGGCACTGCTTTTTTTTCATCAGCAGGAAATCTGTTATTGTACCTCAAAACCATCAAGTACCATTGTATAAGAGACACGGAGAAAAAGACCTGTGGGAAGTGAGTAAGCCATGATAGGGTCGATAATAGAGCAATTATATATATAAAAAAAGAGAATGATATAATAGAAAAGGCAGTGACAGGCAGACACAAAAATGGGAATGAAAGAAAAACCAAAAGAAGTGAAAGAGAGTGAAGGAGAGGGAGGAAACGTTTCTTCATGAAATATGATTGGCTGACTCCAGCGAGGTAATGACGCAGCGTGGGGACACGTAGGACAGACCACAGATCACTTCTTTTGCTTTCTGCCCTTCTCGCAGATTAATTGCCGTTCATCACAGACACACCTGGTGGTTGATTGGCAGTCTGTGTGAGGCTCGAGATCAGCACTGTTTGTTTGTCTCTGTGAAGCAGGACTCAATTCCAGCACTAATGACTTAGCTGGCTCTTCACAGATGATGCAAATAATGAAGCTGTCCTTGTCCAAACTTGAAGAAAAACATCCTCGAACAGAAATCACAGGCAATGCACTATTCTTTCCCTTCCTTCTCCCTCTTATTTTGCGTCTTTCCTCTCACTCTCATTAGTCTGTTTTGATATCTGCTGGATCACTTTCCATTGCCATCCCCTTCAGCTTTTCCTTTGTCTGACTCAACATCTCGTCCTTCGCCATCTCCTCCGTCTCCTTCCCTAGATTTCTCTC
This sequence comes from Pholis gunnellus, assembly GCF_910591455.1. Taxonomy (NCBI): domain Eukaryota; kingdom Metazoa; phylum Chordata; class Actinopteri; order Perciformes; family Pholidae; genus Pholis; species Pholis gunnellus. Next base: position 12,930,886 of record NC_136537.1, read on the forward strand.
CACCCTGACCTCTCCGCTCACTTTCCATTCCCCTCATTCATGTCGGGGGCTGTTGACACTCTGTTTGAGAACAGAGATTAGCATTGTGTTTGTTTGTCTCTGCGAGCGCCTGGTTTCATTTCTCACACTAATGACCTGGCTGGTTATTAATGGATGCTAGCAGTAATGGAGCTGTCACTTTCAAAACTGATGTTTGGTTGCTCTCCTAAGTCCCCCTATTTCTTTCACTACTATCTCTCCCACTCCTCTGTACACTTTAGAGTACAGTAGTATATGGTCACTTCAATATTATATTACTATCTCTTCATTTATGTTGGACTATCATTCTCAGGGATACACACCATATACAGCTACTATACATTTATTCCTGCTATTAACACAATACGAGCATCATAAGCAAAGCATTACCCTCTGAAGTACACTAGAATAGAGAAGCTCTACATCATTCTAATCACCTATATTTGATTCAGGTTTATGTCAGTTAAACGTACATGAGCTTTAAAGGGGTTGTATAGAGCAAACAAAGTGTCGACATAAAGCAGCGGTATTGGAAAAGTAGGAGCTGAGTTCCAGATATAGATATCACAAATCTTTCTCAAAGCTAAACCTAATGCTATTTCAAAGCAGCCAAGTAAAAAAATCACATTTACCTGAGCATACAGCATAATCAGAGGGAAGAGTCTATTTATATTGCATTCATTTATTTTCCAGCAAATACATTACTTTCCCATACACATACATTAGGACTGGTTTGGGTTCAGTGTCTTACTCAGTGACGTGTGGATAAGATGAGTCATTGGCCAAACTAATAAGCAGCAAGACTGCATGAGAAGTAGAATTGTATGCACCATTGGTCAACCGCAGCCTTGATAGCCACTACTCTATAACTTGGACATGCATCCATCCAGGGTATAAAGATAAGTGGCTCCTCTTGATGAATAAACTCTACAGCCTGCCGGTTCATATTGTGTTTCAGGGGTTAGTATTGTGTTGGTAGAAAATGTTTCCAAGTACGGAAACATAGAAATAGAAATAAATAGGAACTCTGAAGCGCTACAATTGGTGTGGACAGTATGTGGGCACAATTTACAATTCATCAAATGTAGGTCTCCTTCATCTTTCCCCCCACAGTTCCTGTCCCAAACGAGAAGAAAGGGTAGAGAGGAGGAAAACACACCTGAGACACACCTGAGAGTCATGCAAAGTTACTGCTGATGAAAAACCAACAATTCCTGATATTTCTGCCTCAAAATAGAACGTTTTAAATAACAAAATATCGAGGGAATTTCATTGTAAGGAATTTATAGGAAAAGCAGAGCTTTGTTTGCAGCTATTCTTCAATAAAACAAGTCCACTAATACTGCAGGGAAGATGGGTAAGCACTAAAAAATAACAGAGGTTTTACAGACGCTCCTTTGATCCCGAAAAATATCCAATCAGGCAGGTTGCATTGAAGTGTCATGTGTGGACACACATATCCGGACACGGAGTTCTGATCTGTCGCATCTGAACTCAAAAGTGGCATTAAAAAGACAAGAGTAACCACGGCCAGTGATGAACGCTGTCAGCGGGATACACCTAGTAGGCCTGCAGTGTTAACAAGTAACACTAGTGGGGAATTTCATTATCACAACGCAGGAGTGGTATTCACTGATTGCACCAGTTAACAGCAGTCAAACTAGAGGCCACAGAGTTTTCAGTGTCTGCAATAAAATCAAAATGCAGTGTGTGTGTGTCTGTGTGTGTGTGGAGACTCAGGGGAGAGCAGAGCACAGAGCTACAAATCTCCAGTGCCACATTCAAGCCTGGAGGCCAGTACTGTAGTAACCAAGGCTGTACCTGCTAAAACACCTAAAAACACACTTACATGCTCAAAGTCGACAAATCATCTCGCCAGCGGCACAGACCTCTATGTGTGTGTGTGTGTGTGCGCACTGCCTGTGTGTGTACAGTAGATGTGTATGTGTGTAGAACCCAGGTTAAAAGAAACAGCCCAAGTCCTTGCAGTTATAATAACACACCAACCAGAAAATATGTACAAACACACACACACACACACACAATCACACAAACACACTAATTACTATGGTTAAGCCAACAACAAAATGAGCAAATAGAAATTACAGACTTACCTGTTGTACCATCAGTGAAAGAAAGTTATCAGGTAAGAAATGAAAGGAAAACAGAAAAATAATATGTTAGCTCGCAAACGGACATTCTGCATAGAGCGCTGTGTTTTCTGCACAAGGACATGCTCACAAGAGAGAACTGTTCAAATATATTTTTCAATCCAATCACTATGTGGTACATCTTCGTTCATCATTAAATACTTAGATGCAAACTGTCCACACACATACACACACACCATAACACACACACACACACACACACACACACACACACACACACACACACACACACACACACACAAACACCAATGTGTCATAAAGGCTTTGATCAAATGTGTGAGTGCGCCCTGGAAGAAGATGTAGCCAAAGTTAAATCGGACCACAACCTGCCGTACCAGAATTTGTTGATAACATCGGCAGTCTGGGAAAAGTATATTCCAAACACAAAAGCACACACTTATACTGTACCCACACCTCCACATAATGTTTACTTATACTTTGACCTTCGCTGCAAAAGTATGAAACTAGGCCAGCTATCAAATCTGAGTCAGGAATATTGCTGTCTGGCCAATTCCTGCTCCCTTGCTGAGTGTCCTTGTTAAACTGGGACGGGGGTGGAAGCGTAAGAAAAGTGAATAAGGCACAAACACACAAACACTCACGCACACACAGCGCAGTCATACCGACTTTTAAAATTTGAGACACATAAAGCATATTTCGTTGCTTAATTTGTCGGAATATGCATTCACTGGAAGTGAGCAGCAGAGTTGGATGGTATTTTCTGTTTTCATCTTAGTGGCAAAGCTCTCCCCATGAAATGTTTCAGTAATAAAAGTAAAAACACATGCAAGTAAGGGGTCATGAACATTTCATTTGAGCGTGTGTGTGTGTGTGTGTGTGTGTGTGTGTGTGCGCACGTGTGCACCAGGGTGGATTATTATCACTGCAAATACAAGTCGTTTACAGTGTTGATTACTTAAAATCAAATCAACTGAAGATCATTAAACAGACCACTTAGAGTTTATGAAATGTCAGCTTGATTATATTGTGTATTAGGTTTATTAATGTAACTGCACGTGTGTGTGTGTGTGTGTGTGTGTGTGTGTGTGTGTGTGCGTGTGTGTGCGTACCCTTAATTAATGCTTGTGTTCAAATTAAAGCCCTACTAATACTGGATTTTAGGGGCCACTTCAAATATCTATATATACAAGTTAAAGATCTATTGGCCAATGTTTGCTTTTAACATTATCACAAAACATAAAGATGTTTTGGCAAAGATCCCTCAAATTTTACAGTTTAACAATTAACTTTATGAGCAAAGTGTACAATTACAATAAATACAGGAGAAAAATAAACATAACTGAATAATAGAGTATAATAAAGAATGAATAAAAGTATGCACAATAAATATTCTACTTAATTACTTTATAACATTAAAAGGATACATTTCAAATTGTTGTGTCCCATACAGTATCTACATTAGAAGAGTCATTGTTTGCTGTCACCTCTGGATTTTGTTCACTACCCGACACACCCGGCCGCCATTAAGCATCTGTACCCCTTGTTCTTGTAGCGTGTACAAGTGTCCCGCACGGGGCACGGGACTAGATATCGTCTTCAATTTTGGATATCGTTACATCGTACCTGTGTTAAGCAGTCAGGTAAACTATCTGCCTGTGACTATACAATATCAGTCGGTCTACTCAACTCAAAATCCATGAGGAAGTCACTGGGAACATGCCAAACACTGGTGCGTTCAAGTTTAGAAGTGTACACACACACACACACACGCACACACACACACACACACACACACAAAGAGGCAGACAGAGAGTAGAGGGGAGGTTAAAGAGAGAAGCCTTATTCCATGTGCGCTGCTGAATGTGTGGCTCATTCAAATGCGATTGAAGCTGCAGCTCAGAGGATGACTCAGTTGAGTTTAATTAAAGCTGTCAAACAATTCATGTGTCATCCTCCAACATGCATATGCATAGATATATTCCTTTTCCCACCCACAACCATCTCCCAACGTGTCTCTCTCCCATCCATTGATGCCTGACATTTGCATAATCAATCTCCCTTTATTCATCCAGAAAACATGACCAGCCTTTGGCTTCACTATTCTTCCCGTGTCTTTCCCCCGCCCACTGCTCGATCACCGGGACAGCCGTTGTCGACACATACGACGTGCCTGTATCAACGCAACCGTACAGGAATGGGAGCTGGAGAGAGGGAGGAGAGGGGTGAGGGAGTACAGAAAATGAGGGAGGTGAGTCCATCGCTCTGGTTGTTGTTAAGTGGGAGAATTTCCAGTCATCAGAAAACAAGACCTGCGGGGACACTGAGCACCAGGACCTCAGTCCCTTTTACCACAAAGATGAAAAAAATGATCTGTTTTGCTGCTCAGTCTGCCATCTATGTCTACGTACTGCTCCACCACATACATATCAGGGCTGGTGAACTCGTGCTGTGGTGACAGGGATCAGGTGAAATCTGGATATTGATGTGTAAGATGACATTAGAACTTATATTGATTGTTATCCAGTCTGATTTTATCACTCTTCTGTAGCTGGACCTCCTCTGTGCCGACACAGACGTCTTACTAATATGAGACTCATGGTGACCAAGCAGTGCTCTCAGTATGATATCTTTCTGCTGAAGCATTAAACATGCATATCATTTAAATATGTGCTGTTGATTTCATTTTGTTTCGGATGACAGCACATAGAGATTGAGTTGGCAAGAGTTTTCTGGGATATTTATTCAAGAACAGAAACAAGTATTTCACCCTTTAGTAAGTGCCGAAAGATTGATTGGTAATGAAAGACACGTCTGTAGGTACTTCAGGCCATGTCTGAGAGTTTGTTTATGTGTGTCTGCAAGTGCTGTTTGGTCTCATGACATTACCGGGCATCATTCACAGTCAACTCATTCAAACGACGTGCTGGTATCGTCCATTCACCTCGTAGCACAGCATCCCATGATGACACATTAGAAACTCAAGCACATCAGAGACAGGGAGCATCTTGTTTGTGTAATTTCCAAGAGTTGTTGATTCAAGTTGCCATATTCCTAGACCAGTCAACAGTTTTTTTTTTGCATCTAGAAACCTACACGTATGTGGTGTAGATGTAATAGTTTCATTGGGAAAAAAATGTGTGGAATTCATAACTCAACATCCCAGTTTTGTCCAGTAAATGACTGATATTTCAGTTTATTCAATTTGATTCAAAGTAGTAAACAGCTTTGTTAAAAGGTGCGTCATGTACAAATACTGGTAGAAGTATCTTATCTGATTTTATTTAATGCAACATTGTCCATTCATTTAACTATCTTAATCAATTGTGGTGTACTGTATCCTTTTTAAAATGAATGAATGTCCCTGTAACACTTCATACTCAACTTAGTTTCCAGCCAGGTACGCAGTCATCTATAACTACTCCTCTAACTACATCTACACTACAAATACTATTATAAATTTAAAATCACCAAATTACTTTTAAATGAAAGTTTCCCTTTTGGAACCTATCTATGTGTCCAAACTTAAATAGGATACAACGGATAAAAACACCATCTGGCTTAAATCTGCTTACGCGTGTCTCCATTGATTTGAAAGTCAGGCTGAAACTGGACGTCCAGCCAGCTGTTACTCTGACAACACTGTGGTATCTGACTGGTTGCGTATAGTGGCAGCGTAAATGGGTGTGAAGTTGGCAGTGACGGGCTAAAACTAACTTCAATAACACCACCATCGCCCCGATCGGCAGCAGTCCATCTATCTGAGGGGTTAAAGTGGAGCACTGTGTCCAATGCTGTTTTTATCCACTTCTCATTTCTGACACAGAGCTGAAATAACTCACTCATCCCACACTGACAGCAGAAGCACACCAACAGGGAGACCAACACTGGGTTCTTCTGCATTAAGAGTGGACAGCAACAACATGGTGCTGACATAATTGCTGGATTACAGCTGGAGGATATTTTCCCCCTGCCACCCTTAGAGGACATGCATTACAAAAGAGGGCATTGAATGTAATTCTAATATATATTTTTGTGGCTATGTTGGCCAGTCGGTTGTTCGGTTGGTCTGTCACTTTAGTCCACACTGAAATATGTGAACAACTACTCAAGAAATCCCCATGAAATTTGGTAAAGACATTCATGCACCCCTCATTGCAACAGCCAGCATTAAACGAAGGATGTTGTACTAATATGATATACATCTTAGACCAGTAGACCTCGAGAAACCCTAATAAACAGCTGTTCAGGGGAAGCAGAAGACAGTTCAGTTTCACTTAGTCTTTGGAAAAACTAACACTGTCTAACTACATTACCCAGAGGGCTGTTGGTTTAACTGTCCACACACATACAAGCAGAGACTCCACGAATGTATATGCAGTATTCATTCAACGCCTCAGGGTTCAACTATTCATTGCCGTTACCGACAATTCCCAAGAGTTTGTGTTTCATAAACAAGAGTGCACCACCGGGGAGTTACTCCAGAAAACTACAAAATGATGCAGTGAGGAATACGGAAGAGCACTTTAAGCTACAGGAGGAGGAGCAGATCTGCCACATCTTTGTGTCAATCTCTCCCTCCCTTCCTCTCTCTCGCTCTCCTCCTCTCTCTCAGGAGCCTCACACGAGCTGCAGTAGCAGACACCTCCTGAATTATTGAAGCAGACAAGACATCTCTCAAACTCACACACACACACACACACACACACACACACACACACACACACACACAAACAGTAACTGTATCCCTGCCCTCAGGGGGGAAATTAGATAATGACCAATTCAATCTGACATGGTTTTAGAGACCATAAACATCAGAGTGAGAGGAAGCGAGGGAGGAGGGAGAGATGCTGACACTGATCGAAAGAAGGGCTGGGGAGGTGTGAAAAAGAGAAACAGACTGCCCATGATTTATTTCACACAGGGACACTCAGGGGTGGGAGGGCTACTTTCAAATGTAATCTGTGCAAGACTTGTCAGTAAAATACGCTGCATTATATAATGGATTAGGCTCAGAAACACAATATGTAGCCCAACTATTTATTCCAAAGAACAAGATGCAATTTAAATGTCGTTCGATCATCTGCATCAGCTATTATGAGGGACAAAGCAATGATTGCGTCCATCATCTCAGTTAAAACTACTGTGATTACAGAAAACAAGGGGGAGGCAAACACATGCAATCAATCAAAGCATGAAGCTGCTTTATAAATCACAAGACATACCCTCATTACATGACATTAGAAAGAGGAAGATGTTGGTCCAGAGTGTGCTACATATCGCAAGATATAAAAGATGATTATTAGGACTGAAAAAGAAAATCAATGTATACAGACTGATCTAGAAGATTATCTTGCTCAACCCACTAGACAACTCATGTCAAATCATCGTGTCCAAAATATATCCCTTTTGAGCTCAGATTTTTTTTTCTCAAAAAAGGAAAACATCCTAATTACAGAGCTTATTCATAGTAAAATATACATTTTGATTTCTATTGCCTTTTGGGTTTTATTACAGGGTTATCTTCCAAGGCAAAGAAGCAAAAGCACAAACTCCCAACACAACAATATACCGTTTTAAAAGCAGACATTTTGGCTCATCTTGGTTGGAAAAGCACAGACACATTGACATGAAAATGAAATCTAAAACGACTGCATTCCATTTAGGTGTGCTACGGGTAAGGTTGGTAAGGTTGATGGAACTGAGGCATCGTCGACGAGATTAGTTTCACCTGTGTTTTTCTTTACTATGACGAGTTAAAACGTCAGGTCTATACTATCACTGTGCCAACAGGGACTGCTGTGACTCATTTCCACTCATTTCACCATATAAAACAGATTACAAAAAGACAAATTATACACTGGCATATGAAGCGATGTAGAGGGAGCCCAACCCTGAGGAAGAAACATCTGATCATACAAGAGAACCAGCGAGCGCACAGCAGGGGTGACAGCTTTATTAATGGCAACAGAAACACAAAGACATGCAAAACTATTCTGACATATAGAGTATAGGTCTATATTTTTTTATCTGACACACACATGATAATCAAAACAACACTTCAAAACCAGCTGCTACAGATGTGAGTCAAAACCCACTGTAATACAGATGTATGTTGACAGAAAGATTTCTGCCGGTCATTATGTAAATTTTCTGCAGACATCCATGAAAATGAAATATAGTGAAAATGAAATGAAGGCAGCTTGAAGCCATATGGATCCCTATGCATGCAGGGTAATATTACACTGGAAATTATATTGAGAGGGAATCTGTTTTAGTGCTGAAAAGATAATTTGTCATAAGTCACCTTTGCCTCTTTTTCACCATTTTTGACTCTCTGTATATTAAATGGTTAATCAATAAATATTTAAAAAGTCAAGGTATTAATTAATGATCATTAGTTGCAGCCCCATTGGAGTTATGATGATGGTGTGCATTGATATTAGCTTCCTTAACAGAATGTATCTCAACACATGAACAAAGCATACGGTAGGTGTGAGTGAGCGATGTGGATAAAATCCTCAGCCATGCTGTAATTTAGCATGTTAGCCTGCTAACATTTGCTAATAAGCATTAAAAACAACAGCACAGCTGAGGCTGAGTCTTTAGTATTGCAGGTATTTGGTCATAAACCAAAGTTTTGAACAAAAACATTTTTGACCTGATGAAGGCGCTATATGAAGAGTGATCCCTTAACTTATTATATAGCACCTTCCTTCCTTCCTTTCAAAACTGTATTTAACGTCGAGATGAATTGAAAAATTCCCTTTTAAACCTTTTAGATCACATCCCCGGTCATATTCCCCACGCACTAAATTCTGTTTCAATGGAACTTTAAATTTATTACAATTTATCAGTATATTGGTAGCAATGCATCAAATGGTGGTTCGAGAGAAAAAGTCAGAAAAAAGTCAAATTCATCGGGAATCCTCCTCTTAAGACAATGAATGTCTGCACACAAGTTCATGACAATCCATCGAAATGTTGAAGTGGTTGACCACCAGACCGACCGACTATCCCTACACTGGATTCACGCCACTAGCATGGCTAAAAGGCCAATATTGCATTCCTGTTGACTGATTCAAACCATTGTCCACAATGATCCAACACATTCAGAGATATTAAAGGAACAATTCACCCCAATATAAAAAATACCTTGTTTTCCTCTTACTTGTATGCTATTCATCAATCTAGATTGTTTTGTTGTGTTGTGCCTAGTGTTAGAGATGTCTGCCCTTTCTCCAATATAGTGGTACAAGATGGCTCTCAGCTTGTGGTGCAAAGCGCCAAAAGAATACATTTGGAAAACTCAACAGCAATGTCTCTTTCCAGAAAGTATGACCCCGTTACTCAAGATAAGCAACACACCTTGTTGTGAGCAAATCTTGTGGGAACAATTTTATTTCAATCATAGTTCCGACATGAAAGGTAAGAGGAAAAAAATGTGGTTTTCATTTTGGGGTGAGCTGTCCCTTTAAAAGGGAAAGTTACCTCAGTATAAATGGCATAGCAAAATCTCTTTCGTAAAACAAATCATCAAATGTCATATATATTATAGTATCACCTAGCTCTAAATGTAGGGTACTAAAAATGCTGGTAGCTAAATATGAATATTGGTTTGATATGTGCAGCATAAGGGATCCAATGCAATCCCTCTTCTAGGAATGGAAACAGGATTTTCTACACATTTTCTACACTTTAGTGTAGTGATAACAGTGGCATTGTGTTTGAAAAATATCTACTTTCTAATAGAATATGGCTAAGACATCTAAATACAAAAGTAGTGGTAGAGTATATCAGGTTTTCCCCCCATGGTCTGAGGGTGGTTTCCGTCTAAATCTTTAAACATTAGCAGCAAATCTGACAGCCTCTCTTCAAAAGAATCAACGGCTAAGCAGGAGCGCTTCATACCAGCGCCAAATAGACCGGCAGAAAGACAATCCCCACAGAGAGAGAGAGGGGGGAGTTTGAAGGGGCTGCCATGACAAAGCTGACTGAAGCACACTCACATCCATGTTTTATTGATGATGGATTCCACATTTCTCCCATCCTTCCATCCTCTGTCTGTCCATCTGTTCTGCCCGCAGTGTTGATAGGCTTCACATGAAAGCTCCTCCTCTTCCACTCTTCTCCTACCATCTCACTTTTTTTCCCATTTCCTCTTTCTTATCGTCAGCCAATATTATACTGGCAATCCTTTAGCTTCCATGCTTTGTCTGTCTGTCTCTGTTCTATCCTCCAACACACTCACGCACACACATACACACACACACAGTCAAAACCTATTTATCCTGGTCATAGGGGACAGTGACCTCGGTCTAGCCTGTGACCGAATTGTCCTCCAAATGTTAGTGTGTGTGTTCCTGTATGTGTGTGTATGTGTGTGGGTCTTCCCGCCTCTTCACACACTTATTGATTATATCAAGGCTCCAATCAGGGTTACCAGGCCCAGTAAATTTACTGATCGATTTCTCTCCAAGAGCCTCAGGGTGGATGGGAAGCTGTGTGTGTGTGTGTGTGTGTGTGTGTGGTGTTGAGCATTCGAACACATGCAGAGACAGCAGCTGGAGAGAGATGTGAAAATGTTCCACGAGTCAGTTTAAAGGGGTACCACATGACAAGGAAGACTCTTCTTCAACACAGAGATTAGGATCAGCATCTTCTCACTTGAAATAAATAGCTCTTCAGACAGAAGTATGCAGGCAGAAGGAAAGCACGGCAAAGGAAAAGGCATGAAAGGAGGAAAAGGTTTATTTTGAAGGACACTGTTTCATCAGGAGTTAGTGGAGGATAAAACGAGAGAGAGAGAGAGAGAGAGAGAGAGAGAGAAGAGCCAGGAGAGAGAGGAGGTGCTAAACGGTCTGAAGAGAAGGTAGAGAGGCAGCTTAAGAGGAGAAAGAGAAATGTAGGGCAGAGCAAAGGAGAGATAAGAAAGAATGACAGGCGTTCGCCCAAGACTTTGTTTAATTGACGGGAATACTGTATGTCTGCAGGTAGAAGTATTCACTCAGAGGGTGTGTGTGTGTGTGTGTGTGTGAGAGAGAGAGAAAGAAGGTGAAGGTGACTCCAGGGTTTGTCTCGTCTAAGCTGCTTCTCTAAACCGCACCCCGCCCCTCCCCCCTCAGCTGCACAATCAGGACACATGCATACACACCAGGGTGCAAACATAGACATAGCAGAAGAGGACCAGTTAATTTTTATGCAGTGGGAAAGCTCCCAGGTGCGAATGTGTTCACCGTGTGTCAGAGCGGGGCTGAAAAAAGAATGTGCAAGCACAGCAAAACCCTCTCCTCTGTAGATGGAAGAGGGGAAAAAAAATGTAATGCACGCTACTACACCGACCAGGTTTGCCATGAAAAAATAATAGTGTGACTGAGGCTGACTCCATTGCACACACACACATGCACACACAGTTGACACACTATTTCGATAAAGAGCGACAGCGGGGGTCGGTGACTGGCAGCTCCAAGTCGACTTGGAAAAGTAAATACTAAAGATAAAAGATGACAGAATTTAATTGTCATCATGAGACTGAGCTGAGACAGGCCGCTGGCTCTGACACACATAGTCACAATGCAACCCCGCAATCACATAGATGGTGGGTTGTAGCTATCTGAGATTTGTCAGCCTAACACCAGGTCCGCCAGCTAATGAACAGAGAGTCTGGGGACGGCATGCACTTACACAAATATATGAGGAAATATGCAGCACGCATCCGATGTCCCTCGCTAATAAGATTTAGTGCATTGCTGCAAACCTGACAGCATGCGGGCAGGATGGAAGAAGGGATTTCGGTAGGAAACGAGAGGGAAGGACGGGAAGGAGGACAGAGAAGAGAAACGACTCTTTTAGAAGAATCAAACAACAGGCTCGGAAGAGTGCAAACAACTCTTCCTCCCCCTGAAGATAAAAGTGGGTCTGTCTGGATGGCAATAACAGCCATTCTGTCACTGTTTGCAGAGAGAGATTCTGATAAGACACAACAGGAGAGAAGATTATAGAACACAAGACAAGCCGAGACGACACTGGGCGTTTGTCGAAATGAAGATTAAAATCAGCAAAAATCAGATTAAAGAATGAGTTAACATTCTATCAGTCTGACCAGGCATTCAAAGCCAAACGTTCTGTGTTTTCGGTAAAACGGTCACATTTTGGTCGGTGCCCAAAAAAAAAGCCACAGAGTTTTGATCCGACTCATGGAATCAGACGGTCCTGACGATCAGTTCTTTACATACATTCTCAACGTAGATCAACTGATGCTCTTGTTACACACCGACTCTAAGACACCAATGCGTACTGAATCTTTACTTCAGGACAAACAACCCAATAATGTCCTTGCACTACATAAATCCCCCAATAATAGGCCCGCTCGGGCCAGAATAGCAGAACTGGCTTGAACCGGCCAGCTCAGCAATACACCGACCATAATATGTGCAGTATTATCTGATAGACTTCACTGCTGTGTAAAAAGCAATTACACCGGGGGCTTTTTTTAAACTGCTGTTCTCCAACCTTTTAACAAACGCTCCAATAGTTTGGTTCCAAATTATCAGTATTTCCTCTTTCCACAAAAGATTGAAGTGAACGGTTTCAACGCAAAAGGTGAGCAAGGTAAAGTAATTAGGCATATCATTTAGAAATAGTGAATGACTGTAATTATCAACTCAAAATGCGTCCTGAAGCTCAACTCAACTAACAAATATACTGACTGTAAATCTGTCTGAGGAGAGCACAAATGCGTTACCGGCACCATAAAGAGACGGTGTGGAAAGCACTGTAGTTACACGTTTCATGCACCACAGTCTCAACCCTGCATGTTACCAGATTTATATTGGGTAATAAGTTATTTTGTTTTACTGCTGCTGCTTCTACCACTGAATACCCCCAATGCGTGCTTTTGTTCTGACCAGAAGACTCTGATGTAGCCAACAGCACGAGGCAGCTGCAGGCTTACAGCAAAGTTGTCCCTCCCTGAAACGGAAACACAGTCGAACTCTGCGCCGCATACGAATGTGTGTATATTTAATGCAGCTATACTTCATTTGCATATAAGATCATGAAAATGAAAGTGGTGATTGTAACCTAAGGTCAAAGAAAATACTGTTGGCTTAAATTACAACAAGTGATTTGGCAAAAGACTAACAAACGTGGTCAAGTAAATTCAAAGATTAAGAAAAAAGTTTAGATCATCTAACATGCTTTAGAAGCTCTGTAGCACACTAGAAACAAAGGCACTGCACTAGAAAAATAAAACAAGACACTTTTCCACAAGACAACTCAATTAATCAGAATCAGACTGGCTCAGCCAGCAAGCCTGTCTAGACGTCAGCCTGAAGCCAACACACTGTGTCATTTATCCACAAATATGTCATTTGTGTTTCTACAAACCAGGTGAAATTCCTGTCTGCATTAAGTATAAAAGTAAGTAACAAAGACGTTGGCTTTGTTTTGATTGAAGAACATTTTTTATTGAACAGACAAGATGTGATGGTAATGAAGGACGTTTTTCTTCTATTTCTACTTCATGCCCTTCCTAGGTTGGAGTGGACTAGAATAAACTGTCTGTCTGCATTACAGGCCAGTTGTTAGGAACGTGCCGAGCAAAAGAAAACAAATCAAATCCTATTTTCATTATGTTTCCGAGACAAGCCACCTGAACTTTGACTGTTTAACTATTGCACCAGCTCCCCCGCCAACAAATGGACGCTTATACATTATGCAGGAGGGAGCAAGTGGCTCATCTGGGATGCAGAGTGAAACATGGCAGGCAGGGGAGAACACCGGAGAGGAGGAGTCACGGGTGAGGGCAGATGGAGAGGGAGGGGGAGGGGGAGGGGGAGATAGAGAGGGCTATGGTTGAGGAAGCACAGGGTCATTCGCAGCTCTGGACACAGGGGAAGAAAATGAGTGAAAGAGAGAAGCATGGAAGAAAAATGTGGAGTTCATGACCCGATGAGAATTAAGAGGAGGGGGGTGAGATTGATTGACTGGCTGACGGATAGACAAGAAGGATTGTTACAAAACATACTGTGCTTCCCATGTTCAGGGTGTAAAGGATCATAAAGGAATAACATCTGGTTTCAAATTATGACATCAAACACAGTTTCTTAGTTTTCATAATGAAGCTTCTTCACCATGTATATACGTACATATTTATACCAAAGTTCCCAGAAATCTTGCTGGTAAAGATTTAAGATCCCCTGAGTGAATACTCCCCCTGCAGACAGACTTGATGAAAGCAAGGTAAATACGCTAGCTCACCACTGTATTCTTTTTATATTTCAAGTCATATTCCATTGGTATTCTTCGTAAACATGGGTCGTTGCATCTGTCATATTGTGGGATATTGGTCCTAAATTTTCAGAATTTTAAAGCAGCCTGTTTTTTTGTCACCACAACTCTAAAATAAGCCATCATGGATATTCCGATTTCAGACCACGATTGACAACCATGGGGTTCACATGGAATTTCTTACATTGTAAACTTTCATCTGGGAAAAATTGCACACCATAAAAGGGGCCTTTGAACACAACATGATAACATCTACCGTGCGTTAAGATCAGGCTTTCCTCCTGAGATTCTTGCAAGAATGCTTGTTTTGCAGTTTGCCATTGACTCATACAGAACCACATTTTCCTAATTTTCCTTCCTTCTGTCCTTCGCCCTCCACTGACAGTTTCCTGTTGATGAGTTACACTTGCACAGGAGACCACGCAGAGGAATAAAAAGTGGGCAACAGTGTACGCTCACACACACACAAACACACACTGCAGGTAGTAGAGCCCTGGCTGAGTGTATGCAGACATGACTAATACTGGCGCCGTTACAGTACTGTATGGGGAAGGTCAGCTAATAGGGCCAAAGTTAGCCCACTGTCTACTGAAAGCTCATGAGGACACCGTCATGTTGGGAGTAATCAAAATGCAAAGCCCGTGGTTACACTGCTGTCACCATCAGCCTGATGACGGCTAGTTCCCCAGTTGAGGCCGTATTCTGAGAGGAACACAAGCTGGTCCTAAGAGAATCCCAATACCAAGAGTAATTGAAGTCATACGTCATTATGTTCACGGCATGATGCATTCGGTTTGAATACATCCAACCCTTTTAATTCCCCCTTAAGTAGCTGTAAGGTTGTTCAAATCACATCGTCTGTCAGCATCACATATATTGTCTTCCCGTTCTTCATTGAAGCTCAATAATGTTTACGCTGAGTAAAATATGTAAACCCAAGACCCCAGGTTTTTATGGCTGCACCATTCCATCAAATATAAACACTCTGGATGTCTTGCGCATCATTTTCGACACACTTCCCCACAAAATTCACCCCGATATATTAGGTATCTTTAAAAACCTGTGGGTTTGAACAATGTGGCTGTGCAGCAACCGGCAGAATATGTGCTTTAGTTCTTTTTTTTTCTCACAATAATTAGACCTACACGTTGGCGTCGCTGCAGAGAATCATGCCTAGACTTCAGATTGACTCTCAGCAAATGTATACGAAGCCCCTATACTGTATTCACTGAGTTCTTCTTCAGTCAAAGGTTATTCAGAGCATTTCATAGATGCTTTAACCATAGCAACCAAGGTTTCAAACCAAATCTCAGACAATCATGGCGGTTCATACAAGAGTGAGACACAAATGTCTTTGCATCAATATGCGTCTGTATTGACTCGACAGAACATTGATTCCGCTGGCAAACAGTCAACTGAAGAGCTAATATGGCAACTTCTGAGTTATCCTCCACGTTATGACGGATAACCCTGAATAAACCAGTCTTGATGATTCACCATAATTTGCATCTGAACTACACAGACACAGCCACACATTGCTCCTGTGTAGACTATAGACTTTTACATGTAGGCCTACTGTATGTCCTTTTTTCTGAGAAAGCATACAGAAGAGGCAGAAACACATAAACCATTACTGCAGAGGCTGTTGTGTTTGTTATGAAATGCCACTGGACTCATAGCTGTATAATAAGTCACCGACTCTCTTTTTTCCGATTCTGACTGAAAGAGATGATAAATGATCAGTTATAAAATCCCAGTGTTACGGTAAGACTTGAAAGTGGAATGAAAAGATAATATTTCATGTCAACATTGCTTTCTGTTTTCTATTGTTTCAATCATGTGCAGAAGTCTGATGTTCTCGGTCTGTGAGGCTGCTTCTCTTTCAACCAGGATCCGAACCTGCTGAGTTACTACAAGGTGGATTATGCCTGCTGGCAAGTCCTCAAATACTCATAGGGTGTATCAAGGGCGTAGTGTGCTCTCTCTCTCTCTCTCTCTCTTTCTCTCTCACTCTCAGTGTGTGTCTCTCTCTCTCTCTCTCTCTCACACACACAACACAACACAAACACACACACACAAGGTAGCTAATCATGGT
Organism: Pholis gunnellus; assembly: GCF_910591455.1. Lineage (NCBI taxonomy): Eukaryota > Metazoa > Chordata > Actinopteri > Perciformes > Pholidae > Pholis > Pholis gunnellus. Next base: position 12,947,419 of record NC_136537.1, read on the forward strand.
GCCCTTTTTGGCTGGTTGTTTTTTTTTCTCAGTTCAAACTCACATCTCTGAATCTGTTCCAGGATCTGTCCTTGTACTGAGCCACGGTGCTCAGCCATTTGTCGTTACTGTTACCGGAGACCGTCGTTTCTCTGCTCAGCAAAAGAGCCACGACAGGTAGCAGAAAGAAGAGCATCTTCTGAAAGCAGAGAGAGAAAGAGAAAGAAAGACAGAGGGGCATGAGACGGGTGCCATTCAGAGTGATAAAACAGACACAGAGGAGGAGGATGCAGCAAAAGTGTTACAGGAGCAGAATGAAGTGAGACAGGGCACTTTACAGAACACAGAACTCTCATATTGTGACGCATAGTGGGTTAGAATGTCACAATGGAACGTCAAAAACAAGCTGAAAGAACCACAGCTGTGGCGTGGCCGTATAGAGTGCTCATTTCATCAAATTGCTGATCCTTCTCCTAATCGGATTACAAACATTGAAGAGTTGTCACCGCGGCAGATGGGGCAACGCGTAACGTCTGGCTCGCGAGCTTCCCCTCCGCCAATTTAAAAAGCAATTAGCGGCGTCAACACTATTGGCGCCCCCCAAAGAGCTTTGTCTTTGGCTCTCATCTGCTTTCTCCTTCATCCAGCAGTAGCAGCGCCATGAAAGTCGACAACTACTCACTTTCATTTCCAGTTTTATAATTCTTTGATATAAAGAAAAAAAAAAAAAAAAAAAAGCACGCACCAAGAGCCAGCACCTAACCTACCAGGAATAGTTCGTTGATGTCCAATTTGTAGATTCCCGGGGGAAAATAAGTCCACGGCTACGGGCACTCCGGTGGCACCCGACTGTTAGGATAGACGGAAAAAAGGGAGCTGCGTGGATGAGCGTACCGGGAGCTTTCTCCTCCTCCTCAGTCACTAGACACCGCCTCTCTCTCTCTCTCTCTCTCTCTCTCTCTCTCTCTCTCTCCTTGTCCCTCTATCTCGCTCTCTCTCTCCCCCTCCTCCTCCCTCTCTCTCCAATACGCACTCACCGTGTCATTGATTTTCAGCAGGGTTTTTTTTTTTTATGTTCACACCAGAGCGCGAGCAGGATTTAGGAGCCGTGTCGCAGCGCTGCTCCGGGGTGTACAAACACAAATTTCATTTTAGTCACGCGCCTCTGTTGTGGAATTCAAGCTCGTGTCCACTATAGTAAATACAATTAAGATACATAAACCGTCAAAATCGGCGCTGTGTTGGCACTTGAAACGTCTCCAGTTTCAGTTCCCACAGCGGACGGGCTGATACGCTTTTTAGCACCACGGACTTTAGGCCACACGAAACGCTCTTTTTTTTAAATGAAAACAAAATTCATAAATGGGCCATGTAACTAGGGCGTTCATTTTAGGGGAATATTACGATATATGTTTAAATATTTAATCTGCAACTCTCTGCTGAGTCTCTCTCTGGCTTTTCTTCGCTTTGGTAAAACTCTTGTTTCTCTTTTTCTGCCTCTCTTTGTACGATGTGTGTGTGTGTGTGTGTGTGTGTGTGTGTGTGTGTGTGTGTGTGTGTGTGTGTGTGTGTGTGTGTGTGTGGAGTTTGGCGAGAAATGTGTGTCTGTGTTGGGTTATATTGTCAGTAGTACACAGGCATCCCTCTCCATGTGGTTCAGTTCCAGCCTGTTTTATTGACTAGTTTGGCACAGAGGAAACCAGCAGCTCGGTACAGCTCCGTATCTCCCTCAGTTTCACATAAAATCCTATTGTATCTATTCTGGCTGACATCACAATTCTCTTTTGTAATGCTTGCACTTTTGGAAAGTATTACCAGCATTAATCTAGTCGGGCACAGTAGTCAAAAGAAAGACTGTGGTTTCCTTTTGCAAATCTGTATTCATCTTGTCCTGCTACGTTGCAAAAGTCACTGCGCTTGCAAGAAAGGTCTTCTTTTCGCCAATACTGTATTATATTTATATAACTATATTTTATCAGGCAATTTTAATGAGTCTGGATTGTTTTGTCATCTAAAGTTCAATGCTGTTTGAGCACTTTTTTTCCACCAGGAAAACTAAACCTTAGGTTATGGGCCGACAGCAATGTTTCTTTTTATGTAGTGCTCTTGGTCCAGAAGCAGAGCTCATTAAAAATGAAACAGGTTAAACACAAAGAAGTGTATGCAGCATTTTGCAATTATGTTTGCTGCAGTGTAAAAGTGTGAAGTCTTGTCAAGTGACCTCATAAATCTTTATTCATAAAATACTGTATTTGTTGAATTTGTGTCCATATTATGTAAAGTTGTAAGCATTAATTGGGTGTAGAATGTGCATTAAATGAACAGGCCTTGCAGGTGTTTTGGTGTCTGATCTGGTCTTCAAAAATACAGAAAGCATGCTTGTTCAAGCAGGCCTCAGAGTTTTAAAGAAGCAGTTAAACAGATGGAGGAGCTGTTCATGGTGCTGAACTCCAGCTGATTGCTAGGATTACAGTTTAGGGTACAAAATCAGTAATGTACATATTATGAAGTTATTATTCAATGGTTATGTGTCATTTAGAGTAGCAGCTGATTCTGAGTTAATTGGTCCGATGGATTAAGAAAGTGGACAGTATGCAGATTCACATATATTGAGGAACTAATCATTAGATGCCGGTCATTGACATTGTGTATAGCAGTCTGTTTTAATGTATCTTATTATTAATTTGCAGCTATAGTTCCCAGTTTATTGTATAAGCACAGTGGTGATATTTGATCCTGAACTGCAGTGGTCTGTCTCCTCTACTGGGGTCAGTCTTTTGTGACAGATACAGAGTGTGACAAGATGAGATAAAGTGCTCCAACACCACTTAACCAAACGTTGATCAGGGCTTGTTGTTATTGACAGACTTCTGTATTGTTTAAAAAAACAGCCAATGTCTTGGCATTATACAGCGGTGACATCAAAATATTAAAGCTAGCAGAACTTAAGGTCTGCATTATACAAGCTAATAATGATAAATAATAAAACTGTGCCATCTTACACTGGGAGGTTCCGAGTAATTGGTGGAATAGGAAAGTCCAATAAGCAGCTTATGAGCTGAATGAATATGAGACACTTGATTTTGACATTTAGAGGCTTTTACAAGACATTTATACGGAGTACATGTTAATAGTTATGTTGCCCGTGTTATGGGTACCCTGACATTTACAGTAAATCTGGGTAAAGTTGAAGGATACTTGGAGATGAGGTGGAGCATTTGTCCTTCAGCTGCCGCCCAGTGGCTTAGTTACACATCGTCTTTCACATTCTAGCCTTTTAGCTAACACCTGAAATGCAAGGCATGACATTTGATTTTTACATTGTAACTGACAATTTGAAGGACTCTTAAATTCTGCTTAAGCTTAAGTACTGACAATACTGATATTAATGACAAATATACGGTTTTTAAGAAAAAGAGTTGGTTACCTGATATGATGCAAGACACAGTAACATTATGTTGCACAGTGATCTGTTCACACAGTGTAAAATGTAATAGACATCATAGTTATATTGATGGATGTGTACAGTGAGCATCAGAGATATGTGTTTGCTCTTTTCCTTTCAGACTTTAAATAAGCCCCGGCTTTCAAATGTCAGGGCAAAATGTCTCAATATCAGATGTAACCTCAGGATGATTTTTATACTTTTGAATAGAAAACCGGATGCCATTTCTGTTCATGTATCATTTTAAACATTGATCAATGTCATTGTGCTGTTAACACAGCTTAGTCAGAGACTCACCACTCTGAGTTTAAAGGATCCAATCCAGGCCCACTTCAGTCAGGTATTCTGGTAAAAGGAAAAGTGGGAGGGAGGAGAGAAGGAAAACAAGAATGATGAAACAAGATTAAAATTGTGTGGTTGTGTGTCTGTGTGTGCGTGCGTGTGTGTTGGAGACAGGCCAGAGAGAAGCGAGATGGGAAAGTTTGCGGGTGATGTTTGAAAGTGAGCAGTGGGGTGTGATAGATGGTTTCTTAATGAGCTATGTGTCTGTAAGTTAACGTGTGCATGAGAACTTCAGTTCCACTTGAGCGACTCCAGCGAAAAGCTCTGTCAGTCTGCCTGAGAAAGGGAACATGATCATAAAGCATATCAGCCTCGGAGATGATATCTGCCTGGGCTGTCCCACTGTGCAAGGTGCAAAATGTTGCAAAATGTAGCATTTCCATCACACAACAATGCACATTTATGCTGGGTGCTCTTGGGGGCATTCATAAATCCAATCATACATCTGACGTTCCACATAGGATGAAAATAGGAAAACTCATAGAGCATGAAACCCACCAGCAAATGGGATAAAGAGTATAAATGTCTCAGCATCCCGATGGATGTTTATATACTCCGGGTACGTATCCTAATCAGTTCCTCATCAAGGGCTTCAGTGACAGTAAACAGAATATGTTGTTGACTTTCCCAATCTAAAAACAGGACTAATCTAGCATACAAATAATAATGGGATAAAATTCAGCATGCAAACACATTTAAACACATCGGACTCTTTTAGAAACAACCCACCAATCGGCTTTGATGTTTTCCTCTGTCATTCGGGCACTACAGCATTTATATGTCATCTTTTTTTCAAAGCAAAGAGATGGGTGCCTTTTTTGTCATTTCCCTTGATAACTGTGTGAAAAGCTGTTTTGGAAAAGTTCTAAATGATCACAGCATTTCTTTGTTGAGCCGAAAAAGAAGTTTCAGTCTCAAAAATGAGAAGGGACCAAATGAAAAGAAGAGAAAAAAGAAAACGATATGGATATGCCCTAAATAAATTGATTACAAGGGGACGCATTGCTTGAAAAGCATGTCAGGTCAGATTTGATTTTCTCTCCACTGAGACATCATTGGAGGAAGTGACAACATAACAGACAAGTATAGATAGAGAGGACGCATTGTTTTAAATGAAATACAACTATTGTTAAAAGTTGACAGAATGACATTTCAATTCTAGACGACTAAGCTTCATTTGGACTCCAACAACAGGAGTATCTTCACTTAGAGGACATGAACTGTATTGTCCAGGCAGCTGAGAAGGAAGGCCTGAGTTAAATAGTGAACTCATGTGAATTGTCACCATTATCTGGCATTGCCAGTGTTTTGGGCATCTGTTGGTGCTTTAACAATATACAAATCAGGATTGTGCTGCAGGGCTGTGTGGTTTTTTTGAAGCAGTTAAACACTACAGAAAGAGGAACTGTCCGTGGTGCTGAAAGTAGACACTCACCACATTGCAACAGAAAAACAACCACATTCAAACTCCAACTTCTACCCCAGGAAAACTAAGAATTTAGGTTGCATGAACAAAATATAAATTGTTAATCAGTGGGCTGGTACAGTAGGTGGATACCTTCTCACCTTTGCATAGAGCCAAGCTAGCTTTCCATGAAGCTGCAGGTCCTAAAATCAGAGCGCGATTGATGGACTGCTATTTATCTTAAAAGCAGGTGAAAGAACATTGATGCCCTAAAGTAGATAACCAAATCAAAAACTTCTCCTCAATACAAATGTGAACACTGTGCAACAAGACTATCTAAAGATGTGTTTTGCTTTCTAACCAAAGATCATTAGGTCAACAATGTGCAATCATCCAGTAAATAACAAAACAACCTTAAGACATTGTACACCTCTGGAGGAACCCAATAATGTAGCACACACCATGAAATGAAATCTCCAATGTGGATTAATACAGAATATGGGCTTCGTGGAAACATATCTGGCCCAACAGAGTTTCTGACATTGACACACATACTGTAGATAAAGACACGACATACAGACACACAGATAAACACAAAAGAGGAGACAAGAGAGTCTGTGGAGGTAAAAGTTTGTCGACTTGTCCTACCGTATGACATCATCGATTCATATTTCAAAACAGACAAGACACAGACAGTGAGGCAGACAGTGAGGTTACAGCCAAGGACTGGAAAGTGAATAGTGAATAGTGAATAGGTAAAGATTTCAAAGAATGAGTTGTTCAATGGTATAGACCAGGAATGCAGAAGAAAAAAAAACAGGGGCTCTAACACCACTCTGATCCACAGCTCATTTTGTGTTCAGGGTCTGAAGATATTCTGGGAGAGCAGAGGACACAGAGGAGGTGAAAGCAGTTTAGTGTTTTGAAACTAGCAATGACACTGAGAGGTTATCTCCTTACAGCAGCCCACTGTTCAAGAGGACACAACAGAGAAAGAGGTGCGCTGCAATGCAGCACAGCACCAACAACTGCTGGGCCTGCCTCCAGGGTAGCAGTGAAGAGGCAGCATGACAGTTCACCAAGGTTTCCTGACCGGGCAGTTGGGAGAGCCATTCTCAGGAGGGGTCTCTCACCAGAGGAACAACACTACCTCAGGGAGGGATGTTTGACACCACGTCACGACTATTCTCTGCAATGAAGCAGAGCAGCCCCCTCTTCACCTTGTTCATAACGAACAACTTAGAGAGCTGTTTCCTCCCATTAGGAAGTTTATTTCTGTTAGTTATGCTTTTTGATTTTACTTCATTATATATGCCATGTTTGTACTCCTGAGTGTTGATGCTATTACAATGCTATTACAACCCGTATCATTTCTCTAACTGGTTTGTGCTACACGGACGACAAAAAACAGAGGGCGAACGAGAATAAGAGAAAAAAAGGGATACATCTGAGTTAATTAATGGTTCAGCTAAAAGACATTTTCATATTTGGCCTGTTTTGTTGCCTTAAATGAACTGCAGTGTGCTTTCTTTATAGTGTGTGAATACAGTCTGGATCAGCTGAAGGGTTATGTGATAAGAGACATTTAAAAGTATGAAACTATTATTCCATAGCACTTCCCTAGTGCTCTTTCTTTGTTACTTATGATAGGGGAAAAAAACTGTTTTACTCTTGTCTAAAAAGCACATGTAAGTATTTCTTTATTTATGTGCTTGTCCAACCACCAGAGAAGAAAAACACCATGAGCGTTGCAACCCTGTCTCCTACAAAAGTATGCTTCCATACAACCAAACAGCACTCTCAGTTACATTTTGAGGGATTATTCACAGTTTGAAACTATTGAAGCATTTGATTAACGTTGTAAATTGAAACCTATCAAAAAATGCTACAAAACTACTTCATTAAGTTTGGGCTATAAAACGTCTTGTTTGATAAAAAAACATCATTGTTTGGCTTAGAGAGACACAAACAAAAACGCAACAAAAGTACTTGGTTCATAAGGGATACAAACAGTAGTCTCCTCGGTGGAACCCTTACCCTATCTACCACCCCAGCCCCATTCACGGACTCATTTGAAACTTTTTCGTGATGTCAAAGGCGAATGTAACCCACGACAAAATAGGTTTCCCTCAAAAGGTTCATATTGCAGTTTTGTTGCATGATAACGTAATCTTTAGGAGAAAGGGCTAGTTATGTTTTTCTGTGAATCTCAAGATTACAGTTCATTTGAATTTGGTGCTGATGAGGAAGTACGATAGGTCACCGAAATATTCCAGTCATGAATGAGTTACAGGCTATATGGGTGAATGTTTCATTTCTTTTCTTTTTGCAATCAAGCAGTGTGAACTGAGTAAAATGCAGTGTCATTTTCTGGCTTGGGGGATGATGACAAAAATAAAGGTGTGAACACATCCCCTGTACTCATCACTGTTTCCCAGCTTGATAAGATGCAGCACTTCCTCTACCCACAGCGACAGACAGGGAATTCCATAACTGACCACAGCAGTGGGCCCAAGGCTGCCTCAGAGTGGGAGGAAATAGATTACCCGTATCAAGGCCTTCTCAAAGGGAAGTTGCATCTGTGAAATTTAATTACTTTCTAGAGCTGCAGAAAAAAAACCCTGTAAAATTACTCCCTACTTTTCATTATTTCTGAACTTTGGTGACTGGTTAAATTGTTACTTTTTCTGTGTAATCATATTATGTGGCTTGTGATAACATGTACAGTGTGTGTTGCCTGCAAATCCTCCTATACGGACAAAAGCAGTGAAGGCATCATCGTGGATTTCTTACTGCCAATAACCAAAACAGAAAAACAAAACAAAGAGAAAAAAGAAAGGGACTAAAGACCAAACGTAAGAAGGAGAGTCCATAATGTGTGAGTAGACACACATTAATGAGTGTCCACACATTATCCCCATAGAGAGCTGGTTTAATATGATCAAATTAATGCTTGAAAACTCCATGGACTCCTTTAAACCTCTGTTTGCAGACACTGTCAGTATAAATCTGTCTCTTTGAGTGCTCAACAAATCACTCATTCCTTCAAACATTTGACACTGACCGGGTCTGACTGCCAATTAAGATGACTTTTCTCCTTTTCTGTCCATCAATCTATCTCTCTATGTCTTCCCTTCATTTTCTTTTGTGCAGGTCAAAAATAATCCCAGAGGAGCGCTCTCCACCTCATACCAAGACAACAGTCCGTCAAAAAGATGAATTCTTGGCATGTCTGATCGGAAATATATTAATATTCCACAAGAAGGCATTTAACATTCAACTGGCAACTTCTCAAAGTTCAAGTGCAGCCTGACACACCGATCGTTTAGGCGAGACAAGTGAAATAAAAGAATAGCAAATTGGTATACAGTGTGTGTCTTCAAAAGTATCTGACATGATTGCCTCTTCGACTATGAAAGAGGCAACAACTGTCGGTATGTAAGTTATTTAGTACAAAGAGCAGGCAGCGAAGACTGATCCCTTTGTAAAAACTGAAAATTCTGCTCTCAAGTATAATATATCAAAAAGAACATACAATGAAAATCCTACATACCAGAGAATAGTTGCACATTTAAAGACTTCACTTAGTTTCTTTGAGGTCTACAGGAATACACATTTGTTTCTATTCATTTGCATTTTGCACCAAGGGAGGAAAAAACTAAAACCCAGGATGAAGAGAATGGTTCATGGGGTTGATTCACCCCTGTGCACTGCTCTATAGCTGGAGATCCAGTCAGCTCTGGTGCCTCTCCAGAGGGTTGCTGTTGTGGACAACACTTTCAAATCTGCACTTGAGTTTTCATGCCACACAGTTCTCTTTCAATGCAGACAGAGTAATTGAAAGACGGCAATGAAGAGTGATTTAATTTATTAGAGTGCTGAGACTCTGAATGCTTCCTTCAAATATTTATATTTCCTGAATATCAAGTGTTATTGGTAGATTTCCTCACTTTTACTGCACAACCACTTCCTCCCCCTCCTGAGTTTTTTGTTCTCAATTCTTTCAAGAGTCTGACCATCCAGCCAATCATTTTTTCCAACATTGTTTTCACTGCAAGTTTCCTCTCTCATCTCTCTCTTCACTTCCACTTCAGCTTCAACATGATGAACTACATCTCTGGTTTATTCTCTGCACTTTTTTTATCCTCTGACTTTATATCATTCTTACTGCCCCATCTCTCAATCGCTGGCTCACAAACTCCCTGAAGACTTTGCATCATGGCTCAGGATGAGTCTCAGAGCAACCCTGTAATCTGTTTCTCGGGGTGTAACCCAAATTGTTTCGGACAGGCACGGCACGGCTGCCGGTGCCAGAGGTCCTTTTGTTGGGCAATGATTCAGAAAGCTGCAGTTGAAAACATTCACACAGAAAGAAGGATACAACAGAGAGGCACCACAGCCAGTTAACCGTCTCCCTTTGAGCTCCATCGCGGGGTCAGCCAGGTTCATACATTAGATGTCAGTCACACAAACAGCATCAAGACCTTTCCAAGGGCAGTGGAGTGGTTTCATGGACCACAGTCAGCGCAGAAGTTGAATCATGCTACTGCTGTCAGTAAAGAACATGTTAGAAAAATTCATGCAAGACCGATGGAAAATCATCAAACAATAGGCCATTTATTCTTGCAAGAAGGAGACAGAGTTGATTCACATACAGTATACATGGATCAAGGCTGCTCAGAGGTCTGACTCTGAGCCTCGGATATTTATACCAAGTAAACAATAGTGTCACAGGCTATCTACGTCACGAAAGCATAACACACACGAATTGCCTTCATTCAGCATATTCTAAGTATCGGGACACTTTAACAATTCGTTCTAGTACAAAGGTCACTTTTATAATCTGAAGACACCATGAAGTATTGACGCCGTCTACAACTTTATTTACCATTACAAGCAGTGCTGAGTGTTCTTTCGGATAGACTAAACAACTGTGGCGCTTAATGTCAGAGGAAGTTCACACAACAAGGACACATAAGGACATCAAGCTTTGTAAGCACACCTTATAATTAGTCATTTCGATTTTCCCCAACAGAACACATCCCTGAATAGCAGAGTTCAAATTAACATTAATATGAACTTAGCGCACAGCTACGCCGTCTTCGGTAGAAGATGCGTGTAACCTATTGGTTAAAGTATGAAAGACCAAAAAGCACAATACTATAATACAGACAGAGAAGAAGAGAGGAGACGAATTGAATTGACCGGATCTGTTATGCTCTATGAATATCCGTAGTGGCAAAGATAAACTCTACCTGGGGCACTGGCTTAGATCTTACATATTCTCTTATCACACTCTGAGAAATAACTTTCTTCGCACGCACCAACACACAGGGTGTGAAATCTAATCCCCACCTTCTGTTACCACAGCAGCCACCTGTGAAGATTCCTTCCTCTTGCCCTCATCTCTTTCTACAGAAAAAACAAATGAATCACTGGTGAAGGGAGAAGAGTGAAGATGAGGAAAAAAAAAGTAAAAAGACAAACAAATGAAACACAGCCAGGGGTGCCAGGTTGGCAGCTTATCAGCATCTAGCAACTTCAAAACAACACATGAGGCCGGAAAAAGACAAGCAACTGGAGACAACATATAGCAACTGTTAAAACCCGGATAAACAAGTGAGACTGTTGTATAATTAGAAAACACTGTAGTAGCTATAGCAGGTCATACACGACTAGTGGACAGTAGAAGGCGTACGTTTACTCAAGTACTGCACTACAGCACAGTCTCGAGGTACTTGTACTTACATTTTTATGCTACTACTCCATTTCAGAAAGAAATGACAAAAGACCGTAGTATGGATATAGATTTGTGTTAAGTTTTAATTTTCTTCTTTCTTACCCCATTCATCATCTCACGAGCCCTCAAACTTATCTTGTGACATTTTTGGAGAGGCCGGACTCCTAGGTTGAGAACCTCTGGACTGAACTACCTGTATATAAAGTAATTCAACCGACAGCTCCATCTCGACCAGCTGCCACACTGACGTTCTACTTACACATTGAGTAATCAGAATTAACAATCTGACTTCTTCCACAATTGATACAAGGTTTAACACTCAACTTTAATTGAGAGTAGAATATCACGTATGGGTCAAACTGATATAAATTACTGCAAAGAAAAGGTGGGTTTATTACTCTTTCAGAGTAACATGTTATCAGAAAATATAATGGTGGAATTACAGATTAAACTGCCATAAAACAGCATATAACTAAAGCAAACCTACAGTTTAAATTAGAGCTACATTACAGCATCAAGCATTGGGACGAGTCTGGTCGTAAGTAGCCCTTGGCGTCTGATATTCGGCGCCCTTTAACGTCTGTATGACACACACCAGCCGTTCAGCTAAATGCAATGTAAACCCATTCATTAGACCGAGAATGGTGTTTGACGAGCAGGGAGTGAGAATGTGTTGAACAGGAAGGTTGCTGCTGCTCTTACCAGGATGTAAGGGGAGTAGGGTCAGGTTATAATATCGGGGGACAGCGCTGTAGAAGCCGAGGAAGTTTTTTTGACAAGAACTTTGTTTGTTCAAAATTCACTCCAATGGTGGGTGAAACTACCGTTGAGGTATATCCTTGAGCAATGAGCGAGAGAACAGAGGCTCTCGAGCCCGTAAGTGGGTCTATTGCGTTGCATTGAACAAGTCAGCCCAAACTGATTTGGATAGAGGTCCATTTTTTTTTTGATGGGCTACAGACTGAGGATAAAGCTGCAACATTGAATCTTTGGGCCTTATACGGCTACTCTGCATTGTGTAGTAAATATGTGTTGTTATTTGTTTGTGTGTGTGCCAAGTGCCCACAAGGAACAGCTCAGAAAAAGGCTATTGATCAGTGCCATAGGTCGAACATCAAACACTGGATTATGTTTAACTCGGATCAAATTGAGAATGATATAGCAAGGAACGCAATGGCCATCAAGATTAACAGATACAAATCGCTGGAGTGACAGCATCCACAATACTGTAAACAGAGGTGTTGTGCTTCTGATTACTCTCTTGTATGATTTCAGTTTATCTTGACATCTTGCATTGTTTACAGACAGACTAGCAATGCAGCTAGTGTCACCTGGGAATTCTTCTAAGCCAATTTGTCACTGAACACACAACAAAGGTCCTCTGTGGCTCTAGGTTTCTAGCAAGTGCTGTGCACGTGCATGGTGATCATGTAGAGTACTCTTATGCTGGAATTCTACCTGGCATCAGGGTGTGGTCATTAGTTTAGGCTATTTGACAGAACACATATTTTAGGAATATACACAGTGTGACAATAATATAAAATAAATAAACGTCTAACAACTACATTTTGACAGGGCCCAAAAGATGAGGTAATAATACTGGATACATCTTATTTGATATTGCACATGGTGCCAATTCCTAAACAAATGTGATTGACATGAAGTGCTAACAGCACTGGCACAATGTCCCCGAAATTGTCGCGAAACTTGTAAGAACAAGACAAACTTAGAAAATTGGACTTAATATATACGGTATGTGTGCTGATTGTATTACCTGTAAATAAAAAAAATAAAAAAACAAGAATAGACATCTAGACTCAGCAGAGTCCAGATATCTAATGGCACTGAGTTATTGTTATTGTTATCAATTTCACCAGTGCTTTTCCTACAATCACAGTCAAAATGTCTGCTGTGAAAGGGTCCATTGCCAGGCCTTTTGGAAAGAAGTATCCTACTTATGCAGCTGTTGCCCTGGTTACCCTTGTTTTTGGAAGAAGATACAAAAGAGAGGTTTGTTGTTGTCCTATAGCTCAAAATCTCGAAGCACCAATTTGACTCGGCGGGCTCTACGATCTGTACAATGTAAAAAAACATTGTGTTGTTAAGAGAACAGAGAGATATAATTGTCTCCTTATTTCTCATGAAAATGTGAACTGTTTGTGTTCAATGCGCCCCAAGGACACGTATAACCTTATAGTTTCCAACAGGCACAGGTTTATTGCATAAACTGGTATTGTGTAGACTCAATATATCAGCATCCCAACTGCTTTGTATTTGTTTGTGAAAAAAACAACAACACAGCAAGAGAAGTGCAGGCTAAAAGCTACTGCGTATAATTACTATTATATCGGTACTCTATGTTGAAAAGTTTCCATATTTCCCCTGTACATACTCCGTTTGCTGCCCCCTGTCTGTGCATGAAACTCAAGATGGCGTTGGTGGAAAACGCAACTTTGATGAACTTAGAAGCTGACGATAGTGACCTGCCAATGGGAAGTTGTGGAGGAACCAGATCCACACCTCCAGTATTAGCTAGATAGATCGATACAGTGAATCATCACGATAAGAAATTGCTTGACATTGTGTTTCGGTGCATTCTGACATACTTACGTTATTTTGGAAAGAAGGACGGCGTCATGTTTTGATGACGTTGGGAAACGTATGTCAGTGAGACGCCGTTTTCTGTTACGTTGCTGTTTTCTTCCAGCAGCAGCTTGTCGGCGGACTCTGGACACTGAGACACGTGTGGAGAAGGACGTCTTTCATCTACGCACTCTGAACGGGAAGTTGACGGACGACAGCAACGACAAGTTCAGCACATGCCACGGACACCTGACTGCGAAGTAGACCACCAAACAGTAAGTTGTGTTTCATTTGCACGTTATAAGTGGTGTGTGTGTGTTGTGTCGGCCGCCGAGCCTAAAGCAGGCCCGTACTTGTTGTGACCTCCAACACTTGTGCCACTGCAACCGAGCCAGCTATGAAACTGTTGCACTGTGGTGTCATTAACTGGGTGAATACATCTATCCATAGAGAAGTATGCCACAAAATCCTGCCTTTTTATTTGCATTGCAGTATATTAGATGTGTGACATTGATAACTAAACCAGGACCAGAACTGAACCATGTTGAACACATTTTCATTATTTAGAGATTGAGTAATGTTAATTGGAAATGAAAGCCATGTGTGGTACATCATAAAGCTTATTATATTTTCATCTATTTTGCCCGAACGATTGCCTGTAGTCTTTTGTCATGTTCGACAGCCTAGTTCTCTCCTTTTTAGTTGCTTTGTTGTTTTTTTAGGAGATGTCTGGCAATAAATGTGTGTAAATCTGGTATAACAGCCAGTGCTTATCCAGCCACATGTCTTTCATTGTTCAAGGTTTTTCTTGCCATCCACCACTTCACTGTCCTCCCTTGGCTCTGTCCTTAACGGAGCCTTGTGATTAATTTTTCTTCTACTTCCATCCTTCTGTTCGTGTTGGAATCCAACTTCCTTTCTCCACCACATCTGTATCTCCTTGAGGTGTGTGTGTGTGTGTGTGTGTGTGTGTGTGTGTGTGTGTGTGTGTGTGTGTGTGTGCATGTTTAGACGGGCACATTTCTGCAGCTCTCATGTGTGATGAAGGTTAACATTGTATGGGTTTAAGACCTCCGCGGCCTGTAAAGGGAAGCATTCCAATTTCATTGAACTTCCATGAACCACGCTGTACAAGTAGCCCAGGGTGATATGGCTGAAATCCACCAAAATATTGGTACAAAATATGTTTTGCTGATATCAATATGGAAAATGTTAGCAAGCGTACACAGAAAATGCTTCATTTTGTTGTTACCTTTTTAATTAGCTTCTTTTCTTTAATTTGGACAACATAACATTACATGATCCTATCATCATAACATTCTACTGAGAGTCAGCTCATGATGATATCTATGACACTTTTCTGATGAAAATAAATGACTCTCTTTACACACATAATTACATTACATACAAGATAAAACCATTTTTGTGGGTTTACAGCCCTGGCAGAGGGATGCACTCTCTGAATTCTTTCCTGTTGTCCGGAGGGTTGTTTTGTATGTTTAATAACATATGTACATTGGTGTGTGCCGTTTTAAATAATGCAAACAACTTTGTTTCAAAACACTATTGAAAAAAACAAACATTACAAGACCTATCGTTGAATAATGATGGTGCATTGTGAGCTGAACTATGCATGTATGCATATCGTTTTTCTTCTACTCTCTCTAACTTCTTCCTGAGACCAGCAGGTTGTCTTTGCATATTTGTCTTGTGCTCCCAGCTAGCCGGAGTAAGGAAAGGAAGACAACGTAAAAAGGAGAAGGGCAGAGGAGGCGGGACGTGAGATAGCTGGACTGGGCAATGATGGATATGAAAGATGTTGACAGCACATAAATGGGTGAGAAAGAGTGCGACGAGAAGTGAGTGTATAAGATAGTTTGACTGACACCTCCCCCAACACACACACACACACACACACACACACACACACACACACAAGACAATAGATAGATGTTGTGTACAAACATGAGGCAAAAATACCTCATCTGCATAATATTTGACAGCATCCCTGTGCATTATATGAAGTTAATTTCCTGTGACCTGCAGTCAAACCAGAGGCTTCAGCGACGGTCAAAGAAGAGAAGAGACGTTATACTGTGAAAGTAAGAGAAAGCACAATGGACATTGCTGGTCATTTTCAGCTACTTCAAGTCAAAGATGAGCATAAAGCATATTGAAAAATAAAAACAGACACAAGCACATAAAACAAAGACATGGTCTCTCAACTCAGCCAAGTAAAGTGTGTCAAGATACTATGATATCTGGAAAAGAGAAAGTGCTAGATAGAGAGAGAGATAGTTTTTTTCTTAATTTTACACAAATAAGAAATTCAGAGTAGAAGCAGTGAGCCAACCTTGGAAATCATTGTAATGCTGTTGACACAGTCCAAGATCTGGAAATAGATCTTGCTTCTCATCCAGTCCTTTAACTCCCACAGCCAAGCTCTTAGCACACCAAACACATAATTAGAGTTTCTATTGAACAAAGATAGGGAGGAATAATTAGGTAGCAGTCAAGTTGGTAAAAAGTTTCTCCATTACACTCTCTGTTCCCTCCATCGTTCAGCGTCAAACTAATGGACAGAATTAGATAAGGAGAGGGTTGTCATTAATTGGCAGAGGCTTTTCTTCTGTATTGAATGAGCTTGATGGTCTTCAAGATGTATATAAATGCTTTCTCATCAGAGAGAGATTAGAAAAGACCCGTAAAGGCAGAACACCAGTATGTGTGTGTGTGAATGTGTGCGCGATAAGACGATATTAGATCATTACAATTAAAATGTCTGTGCGATCTGCTTTTACAGATGGATTGATATGTTCTATCAGTTGCAGTTCTATGGCTCCATGTCTCCCCTGCATACAGCTCCGCTGCTAAATGATTAGTGCCGCTGCTAAATGATTAGCGCCGCTGCTGTACAAAAATATCCCCAATTGCAATAAACTCGCTATCTCTACTTAAAGCAGCCAGAGTCGGGGACAAGCGAGAGTTACAGATGGAACACCACAAGACATTGACACCGTTTAACAGTCATTAATTGTTTGAAAGCTCGAAAGCTCACACATGGAGCGGACATAGGGGAAGTAAAGATGATATTGTTAGTACTGGTGACAAACAGTCTCAGTAGTGAACAACACTAACGTGCTGAATGATTCAGCTTTTTGGTGTGTTTAGCTGAGCTAGACCAGAGAATATTTGGTTTAAACAGGTGATGCTGCTTCGCCCTTGTCGTTCTCCCTGAGGTGTGCTGGAAGCGATGAAGTAGCCCCAGTGCTTTTTACGTGCAGTGACCACTGTGCCGGACTCTGTTTAAATAATTGCAACATTGTTTGTTATTATTGTTAAAACTGTAATGGTATTATTAAGCACTCATATCGGTACTCAGTTTTGGTAAGTGCTCAAAAGTAAGTGCTTGTTCTTGCACTTGGTCTGAAAAAGGTTTCTGTGCATCCCTAGTTTTTTAGTAGCTTATTTGAAATTTAAATCAAGGACATAATTCATTAAATGCCGTCACACATTTATTATTAGGGTAAGAATATTGCATTTTTCAAAAAGATAACAAAACCCGCTTTGAATTGCAGCGTATCATTCACATTGTGGAACGTGTGTCTGCTATAGATAGGCATTGAGTTGTCTAAAAGGGGAGAGATACACACCCATATAAGATGGATAGATATATCCCTGAAAATGAAGGGAACATCCTATCAAAACAGAACATGTATTCATGAACTCGTAAGATAAAAATAAGAAAAGATTAAATAATATGAATATAGATAAAACAACATGAAGTGTTCATAATCCCCACGGGGACATTTTTGCTCATCGTCTCTGCATCACTCAACATCTCAGAGGAAGGCGGAGGAGAACATCATTAATGTGGAAAATACACCCTCTCTCTCTTTTATTCCCTTCCTGTCTCTTTATCAAAAACACACACAGATGGAACCTGCTTAAATATCTTCCATACACAGGGCCGTATTGTGCACAAGTAATCAGTTGTGCATCTAACAAGATAATCCCTCCGTATCGATGTGTCGGTAGTGATGTGTGCTTTTGATTGAATATATCAGATTAAGGATCATTTCTTTCGTGTGCCACTGCACAGGTTTTCTTTCCCCTTTCTTTTGTTGTCAACACGGAAATTCATTTCTGCTCGCTTCCCATTTCACCTCCCACACAAGTCAAGTGTCAAGCATCCACACGTGAATTCAAATTATGTTCAGACACATGCCAGGACTTATCACAGATACCACACAAGTGAGTGGTCGTTCACACAGACACATAAAAGAACAATGGAGTCTGTTACCCCCCCATGTGAGAGAAAGGAAGCCGGTAACACCAACAATCTATTCTTTCTGTGTATACTTCCTTGTTGATTGTATTTCTCTTCCAGAATCTCTCCATCCATCTGTTGAAATCCTATTTTCATGACAAACAATAAGACACACACACTCACTCAGTCACTGCTCCCTGTCGCTGCCAGAGAGTCAGACGAAGGAGGGAGTGAGGGGGAAAAAAAATAAACACAGAAAGGAGGTGGAAACCATTGGATTCGCAAGACGTCCTGAGGGATTACCAGTGCGTGCACATGTGTGTGTGTGTGTGTGGTTTTGTAGCAGTAAGTGTAAACTTGTTTCTAGTGTTTAGATATCAGCCAGAACATCAGATGTGAAATCTGAAAAAATGCAACCCAGTGTCCACTGAATAATGTTCTCATGCAGCTCTTCTGCATTGGTATATAGATAGATAGATAGATACTTTGTTAATCCCGCGAGGGGACATTCTTTCGCTACAGCAGCAAAAATAGGCTTGCCTAGTTTTTTATGTTCAAATGTGGCCTCAGTCTTTCCCTGAACATAACCAAATGGTCTTTGTTTAATTGCCATTCACACATATTTACAGTAAAGAATGTCCAGCAGTCAACACAACATGTAATTCATGAAAACATGAAAAGGGAATTAGTTCATGATTTCTGCCTTTGTGCACCCATAGATCATTTTGGAGAAGTTTTCAGGTAGACTTATCAGAGTTCTCAAGTCTCCATTGAAGTAACTCTCTGTGTGTGTGTGTGTGTGTGTGTGTGTGTGTGTATCTTTTTTAATCTTTTAAATGGATGGTTCATTTACATTTTAGCACTTTTGGAAGTGAATTTGGCAAATGTGATAGAAAATAATTCATTTATAAATATCAGATATGTGAATGTAAGGAAAGAAATGGTTCTCTTTTCACCAAACGTTAATGACACCAACACAACAGAAAATTTGCAAACCACACCCGGCTTTAACATCTTCAAACGTTACAGTAATTTAACAGTATTCTTCCCCTCTTGGGTACGTGTAGGAAGGAAGAAATTCTGTGGGAAGAAATCCAATTACGAACCCCTTCCAAGAGAAATAATGAAAATTCAAATGGGTTATGTAAATTTTGCCTGTTAAGTGTCTGGGGACAAGTGGGCAAGTATGAGATTGTGCACACACACATGTTAGCCATTTTGCTTCTCCAACACTTTCATTTTCAATATTCTAATCTGAATCTATCATTTCCTCCCTGTCACCTATTTGATAGCGCTGCTAATGTCGCTTAATGAAATTTGTTGACAAAGGAACAGCGCTCTGTCCTGTTCTCAACATATTGAATTAGCTGTCTGGGGAGTGAGGAGGCGAGAGAGAGAAAACCCAGGAGATAGATGACCTCCCCCAGTCACTGTCAGCACACTGAGAACCTCTGAGAATCTCTCAGTCTCCCTCTCTGCACCCCCCCCTCTCTCTGGATTAATATGGTTTCTGTACGCTGCTCACTGACTTAATGCAGCATGAAAATAGAAGAGTGAAAAAGGAAGAGAAAGACAGTGTGCAAGGAGGTTAAGAAAAAGAGCAGCACTGAGGGATAGGCAGTAGATAAACAGTAAAAAGACAGAGCAGAGGATGAAGTAGATAAAGGGAGAGGAGAATGAGTAAGGTAAAAAAAAAGGGAAAGAGACGAGTGTAGAAGAGCGATATAGGGCTTAATGAGAGGCAGAGTCGGAATGAAATATGAGGGTAGAATGTGAGAGATGGCAACCACGAGGGGGGGGGGGGGGGGAGCATGAGGGTGATGCATAAACTTCGAGAGAAAGCACCAGAGAGAGATTGGGAGGAAATGGTTCGGAAAAACAGCCATGACGTTAAAAACAAAAAGGAGTGGACAAGAAGGATGGCTATCGAGGAGGAGTAAGGCATTGGATTTGGTCTGTGAACTCTCTTTAGATGAGAGCACTACCATATTAATAGGACTTGGAGTATAAAGGTCAAGGTTGTGTGTGTATGTAATCAAAAATGATCGAATAAATCAGGATGTGTCTTTGACTTCTTCAAGAAAAGAAGCTCACTGGGAGCCCACTTTTTTTAAAGCGGGGCCAGAGGGACTCGTTAGTGTAACAGTAAACTGAATATGTATCACTGCTTATCACTCACACAACTGGAAGACTATCTGACCCTACTGGTCTTATTTATTCGGTTTCTTCTTCTTCTCTGACCCGCCCATGAGAACAGCGTAACTGTGATCCTCTTCTCGCTCCTCGACTTCTTTTAAACCACCATGGCCCTCAACACTTCAATCTGCCTTGGCAAGATGTGTGTTAGAGATTGTTTTGGAGGCTGCGATTCCATTGTCATTTTATCATAATAAAAATGACAGAAGGGGAAAGGAGAGAGGAAGGGGGCGGCAGCAAGGGAGTGACAACAGGAGATAGGGAGAGTAAGCGTAAATTGAATAAGGGGCGGGAGGGAGAGGAGCACGAGAGGTTGGTTGAGGTAAAGAAAAACTTAAGATTTCAGGAAGTAAAAGTAGGCTAAGTAAAGTCTACACAACTCAAATAGGATGTGAACAAATGCTCCATATCAGGCACAATAGAGTTGCACAAAGTGCATGAAATCCAAAAAGTTTCAGTGAAAATGTGATACTTTATGTATAAGATGTATTTTATTTAGAAAGCAAGTTGAAAAGCTTTAGATCGGAGTAAAGGAGATGAGACGAACTGGTTCAGACACGTGAGGAGCATGATAAGAGAAATGGAAATGACAGGAGGTAAGGGACCACTCGACTTGGAGACAAACGTGTTGGCTAGAGCAGCCGATATTCCACACGGGCACCAGCTTTCAGCATGTGCTGATGGCGGCTGCTTTTCCTCGACACTTTTCCCACGACAATGACAATGGAAGTTATCCATATAGGCATGACTGAGAACAAAGGCGGCCTTGTGTGCACCTTACATTTTAGATTGTGTGACAACAGTGATCACTCATTTTATTTTTAATTTCCTAAAAGACTAATCAAACTCCTGTTGATGTGTCCATCAAGTCACAGCAGTTGCTGTTCTAAATTGGTCTGTATTTCAAGGGACAGACTTTGAGCCAACTGTGGTCTGAAATGAAGAAAAAGAGAGAAAGCATACTTTCACACATGAATTATATAGTATGTTAGTAATGTATACATGGCAAATATAAGATAACAATAATCGTACTAAAGCCATATTAAGCCAAACTGCCTCCCTGTTGGTTATGAAACTCTAATTCACTATCTTTGCAGAATCAAAGATTTAAAGATAATCAGTGAATAAGAGAGACATCCTCCTCTTTCTGTCTTTCCTGTCAGATCCTCCTTTCTGCTTTCTTGGTATTCTCCTGGTAGCTTTAACCCAACAGAGCTGAAGCGTATTCAACACACCTGCGTGCACTGAGCTGTGGACATCCTTGGCCAGAAAGCTTTGTCATGTGTGGTTAGCGTGTGGCAATACACACACACGCACACACACACATAACGCCGTACGCAGGGTTCTAGAAATACCAGGGTCCAAAAACCGAGCTTACTAGGCGGGTTCATGGACATCTGAAAATTCAGAAGAGGCTAGAATGATGACAAAACGTGATAATTAACGTTGACATTGTTTAATTAGTGTTCAAGTAACACTAATTCACACTAGTGTTCTCTCTCACCCTCTGTATTAATTGTCTGTCCCTTTCTCTGTGACTCCTCACCTGTCTCTCCTGACAAAATGTATTCAACATCATTTATTAAAATTACATACACCTTCTTTATTTCCTCTTTGTGTTTGAGTGTGCATCATTTTGGATTTTAATTATAGAAATGTGTCTCAAAAAGTACAAAAACTTAAGTAATCTCATCTCACCATCACCATCTCTTTCTGTTTCTTTCAGGCCCCACATCTTGTCCCGTATCTCTTTCCTTCCCAAAGCTGAGCTTTAATTGACAAAATTCTTTATTTGAATGACGCTTTGCATGAATTGAGCTGCCCGTCCGGTCACACACACACACACACACACACACAATGACCGTGATCAGATGAGCAAGTCGGTTATCTCGGTTCCTTCTTCTTCAGTAAATCTTGGCAGAAATACCAAGGTCCGGACCTCCACACACACACACACACACACACACACACACACACACACACACACATGGACTGTACAGTAAAAGAGATGCAGAGGGGAGTAGGGACTATTTGCAGTACACATATTCACTGCCCTTTCAGTAACACCATCCTGGTGTGAGGTTGTCAAATCCAGCTCCCGCATACCCTTCCAGTTCCCGGCACTACTGTTGAAAGGGGCGGACTGTCGTCGGTGTGTCGGCAAAACACCGTTCCATCTTAAAACAGGGACCCTGTCTCGTTGATCATGCTTTGTGAGGGCGACTTTTTATTGCACTGCCGTGCAGTGTAAAGATACTCAGTGTCTAGTATAAGTCCTGCATTCAAAATGGCATTTAAATGAATGTATAAAAAATACTGTAAGTACCAAAAGTTAAAGTACGCTCATTATGCAGAGTGGCACATTTCAAATATTACTCTAGGCCTATATCATCGGATTATAATTATTGATGCACTAAATTTGGAGATAATTTGTATTACTTTATAAACATAATGATTAAGCTATATACTACTGAATCATCATAGTTTAGTAGTTGATTTATATTTTGCATAAAGAATCTGAATCTGCAAAGTAGCCTAACTAGTAACTGATATTGTGAAATACATGTAGTGGAGTTAAAAGTACATGTTGAAGTATAAAGTTACATGAATGGAAATCAATAATACAGTAAAAGTACCTCATAATTGCACTTAAGTACAGTACTTTAGTAGCCTTAGTTGCATTCCACCGCAGCTTGAACAAAAGCACAAAGCTCCTCATAGATCTAGGCCCTTCATTTTGCTGCCAAAGTGCAACAGATTGATGCATTTAACTTTAAAACGTACAAAACTCTCATCTGGGAAAACATTCCACCCTGAACTCTCTAGAGGGTTTCACCCACCATAGTCTCACAGCATCCTGCGGGAAACTGTGACAACTTCAATGCTTCTCCACAAATCATCACAGGGGATAATTAAACAATACATAAGGTTGAGTTTTCAGTTTGGTGATGCAAAGATATTTCAGCATCCATGAGCCTCAGTGGCCAGTTCTAACACTGAAGCACTAAGACAGTGAAATCAGAGTTTGAATATACTTTTTCTTTGTTGCATCATTGTTGCTGAATTCATTCAAAACTAAACCAGAATCCAGAAGTGAATTGTTTCGACCCGCTGAAGTACAAAGAACAATTCATAGCTTCAGCCCACCATTAGCAGTGCGTGCAACCAGCTTGGTGATTAGCCTGCATGTTTAATGCACAGCGCTCGAATGTCTGGCCCAGATCATAGTGTTACTGCCCAATAAAATATAAAAAATACTTAAATAGACATTCTCAAAAACCCTTTAGAAAATGCCAATCTTTACATCATCTCCTTCTCCTCTTACTCTCAGTCATTATGTTGACCAACAGCCTACAGTATGCACTTTTCGTCAAATGTTTAAACCGCATGAGTTCTGTATCTCTTCCTTTAAACGAAGATAGAGAAAATGTGTTATTTCACACTGAAGGTAAATCACTATCTCTACTCTTTTACACAAAGTGAACATGTGCGTAAAGTTTCCTTTTTTAGACCGAGCCAATTGTTCTTTTATTATAACAAGCTTTGAGAGGTGGAGGAAAGAAATGAAATGGCAGCAATAGAAAGAGAATTGAGCTTTTTGTACAGATGAAGTGAAGATGTAAAAGAAATGGAGACGGAGATAAAGCTGACATGAGGCTGTGGACACTTCAGTCTCACATGCTGGGTCAGATGTGTCTGAATGAAAAAGACCCATCTCTACAAAACACTACACAAAGAGCCAAACTGGTAACGTTAAACATTAAGGACAATTGAAAACTTTATTTGAGAACTTTGCACAGACTATCTTGAAACACTGCATTATAATAGCAGGTTTAATTACAACTTCAAAGTAAAATGTAATCATGACTTTTATACACAGGTATCAAAGCCATCTGCAAAATTTTTGTTTTTCTCCCGTTATCGAATGTAACTGAAGCATACAGCTGTTGTTTGTTAGACTCAGACATGAAATTTGCATCACATGACAGCTGTTATACAAATTGGAAAACATAACATTTAGGATTTAACTTGTTGAGAGAATGTACAGTCTAATTTTGTTTGAACAAACCAGGAGGCACCACCGGGGCTCGTCTCTGCTCCGGTGGGACAGTTAAAGGAACAGTGTGTTTCAGTGGCATCTAGTGGTTTGTGGCCGGTTGCAACCAACTAAATACCCCTCAGCTCAGCCCCTCCCTTTCCAAGCATGTTGGAGATCTACTGGGGCCTACAGGTAGCAATGGGTATCTTTAGGATTTTAGTACAACTAGGAGCTCTTATCAATACTCTGTTCTTCTACATGACCAAATAATTGTTTTTGAAAACATATATATACAATTTTAAAAACAAATACATTCAGAACATAAGTAGAAGTTCAGATATAACTAAATATTTTTTCTAGAGCAGCAACAGTTATGTTTCCAACAGTAGTCACTATATATCTCACTGGAAACAAATCTAAAATGTTTTCTGAGTGAAGTTTATAAAGAATGAAGAACACAGACATCTGTCAATATCAGTCATTCCTTCTGTGTTCTGTCCACCTGGCTCATCTCTGTCTCAGCCGACAGAGATGTTCACAAAAAAAGCAATTGGCCGATCGTGTGTGGAAACATAGCGGCGGTGGCCGACTGAATTTAGGTTTCACTTTTGTTTACATGTTCACAGATGTATTGATAAAGTATTGGCTTTTTACTTGCAAATATGTTATTGCATGTACAGTAACAAGCGTAGTTGGCGTCAACTTGAGTATCCTTCACTTCAACGGGTTCACTTCACCACAGCGGCCTCTCTGCTCATGCTTCGTGCATGCGTGTGTCTGTGTGTGTGTGTGTGTGTAGGTGTGTAGTTGGAGGAGCTCAAACCGACAGAGAGAGCAGAGCAAATGCACGCAGAAGCTTGATAATAAATTAAATCAAAACATTAAAAAGTACTAGTAAAAAGCACCAGTAACGTAGGGGCTTATCAATACTACGATCTTTAATTATTTAGCCCCGGGGCCCGTTTATTCGGAATGCATCACTAACTTCATTAATTCTATGTAATGCTGGTACTGGTCAAAGACCTGCACTGAATGTGTTTATGCTCTGCTATACCAGACCGATTTCCATTCATTAGACAAAGTTTAGCACCTATTATTTCACCTTATTTTAAACTATGGAGATCAGGAAAAATGCACTCAAGAGGGTCAGGATTGGTTGTTTTACAACAGTGACATTATACTATTTACAATAGGTTTTCATTGGAACGTATTATTGAACAAAGCCTCTGTCAGAACAACCACAAAGGGCATGTTGTTGAAACAAACCTTGAACTGACTATAAGCATCTTCTGAATTCAGTCACGTTATGAATAAGTTTAACGGTGACTATAGGCACCAATAAAGCTAAAATGCAGCTAAAACCTAAGGCTTCTGCCATACATCTGAAACCGTATTGAGGACTCCAGAAAGAAACACTTGTCAAATAGTCAGTATTTATTTCCTTTTTTGTACAGTTCAGCTTTTGTCAGAGTGTTTTCTATGAGCTACCACTTCATCATCAACATGGAGGCATGCAGGCAGAAAGCCACTCTTTCCCAGAGCTGTCAAAAGTTGCATAAAAGTGATGAGTTTGAAAGCCACACACTGGAATAAGACAGCAACCATCTTCCTAATTTGCAGCTAAAGAGTAATTTTTGTAAATACAATATTTCTCTTAGTCAAAGCACTCAGAATGTGTCAAGCTCTGACAGCCACCAGCCATCATCATACGGAGACAATCCTGTTTTTAAACTTGTCCACAGCACAATCGCCCTCATTATTTATTCATGCTTTGCCCTTATTCTGAAATGGACAATATTTCTGCTAAGCCATTTACTTGGCTAATGAAAATTAATGTTCCATTAATATTCCTGTTTACATGCAACCGTGCAAAACAGGATTTTTCCAGATGTTTTCTATCCTCCCTTCATTGTGACCAGAAATATGGGCTTTTTTTTTGGTTGGTGTACAACGCACAGAGCTGGCCTGAACCAGGCAAGAGGTAGTGTGTCTCCAACTGCTGTAAAAATCCTTATTGAGACCTATATTCCAAATGTGCTGTATACATGTCCAAAGAATGCTAATAAACCCGAAATGATACCGGCATAATCCACATGTCTGAATCGGAAAGTGCTTCATTAGGAATAAGTAGGGCTGTTCTTTTTTTTTGCACATAGCACTGGTGCTACAGAGGTTAAAAGTAGCACGGGTATGATAGTAATAAGTAAGTTTACTGTAGTTTGAGACTATTTCAATTCTGGGTGGGTGTAGAGCATATCAAATACTGTTTAAATTGTCATTTTCCATGACTGTTTTTAAGGAATATACTGAAAAAATGCAGACATTGTTTTAAGTATAGGCCTATGTATTTATTTATCATTATCATAATCAATGCACCTAGCATGGATGCAGGAAATAGGGGTGCTGAGGGGGCTGCAGCACCTCCTAAAGACCATCAATTGATACACAAACTGTACTTAATATTACAATTTGAGTGTTTCCTCCTTATGTGATGCACACAAGGTGTTTGTGGTGCGCTCACGTCGACGAGAGTAAAGGGAGAGCGGTAGTGTGTGAGTAAATAGACAGAAGTATCTGGACTAAATGAAAACTTTCCTTGACCATGAAGCCTAATGTTGCTCTACAGTTCTGTGGTTTATCAGCGAAGAGTATGAACTACACTGCATCATTTATTCTCCAGTGTGGCAAACCAAATGACTGCTGTTTCATATGAATGGGTCCAGCTCGGGTTTAATGCACACCGGCAGGTCCACGTTATATTACATCTACTGTTTAAAAAAATGAAAATGATGATCTGGTCTTAAATCACATCTCTGGTTCGCTTCCTCTCCTCGTGGTTCTCATACTTAAAAGACTGAAGTAACATCAAGAAACTGTATAATCATATATGTTTCTTCTGTGCCTCACCCAAACGCATCCCACAGGTGCTACTGAAGTAATTTCATTCATCTCACAGACCGATTTTTGCAGCCTTAAGACATATACTGTATGTTCCACTGGCAGCCTTGATAAAGAATAATTTGTAATACCCAAACACAATGTGCCATTTACATGACTCGTTTCAAGTTCGTAATATTGACATTGTCTGAATAATAGTGGAATAATATTGTGCATGTAAACGTTGTCGCTGTCTGTGACTAAACCAAGTGTGTTGCACGGATCAATAAAAGCCCTCTAAAAGATTCAGAAGAACAGATATTAAGATTCGAACTAATTATAATCCATATTCCCTGCAGAGCAATACACACCAGTCGAGCCCAATTTCCTGTTAGTCAACTTTAAATCACATGATTTTACTCTTCAGCTGCTGAGCTGAAAAGATAAAGTCAATGTTTATTACTTCACAGCAATTTCACAGCTCCTTCTGTTCTCCGCGGTGGTTGCCTTGACTACGCTATCACGGGGGGGGGGGGGGGGGTAAATGAAGTAAGGTCTTCTGTTGTTGATAAATGAGAAGACGGGATGCCAAATAAACAGTCGAGTTTGTTTGTGTATTTGTGTGTGTGTGCGCGCGTCTGTAGCTATGTGATGATTCTTCATCAGAAGCTGCGAAGAGACTGATAAGAGAGGAACGGAGTGGAAGAAGTCAATGAAGCGGGTTGAGAGTGTGTGTGCCAATGTGTGTCTAAACGCCACATGATGCCTTGAATGGCAGCAGCAGGGGGACAGAAGTATCGAAACATGCACACACATGCATTCCAACAATTTGTCTGACGTCCTTTACAGGGTTAATGAGGTGATTGACGGCCCCGGGGTGCTGTCATGGCGGAGCAGATGGACACAGATGGCAGCGAGTTGGCAGATCTGTCGAGAAAACTTCAAAGTCCACTTCTGATTCAAGTACATGCACATCGGTTTTGATTAATACACAGAATGCACTTGCGGTGCTCCTAATACAAGGACAATGATGTTGTAAATCCTCTCAGCTGTAATTAAGCACTTTGGCATTTGAGAGGAATGCTTAACTTGTTTGTTTTTTATCAGTTAGGCTGGTCCCACATTTACATTTAAACATTTTCTGTCCAGAAGTGTAGACAAAATACATAACTCTCTTTGATCATGATACCCGATGTTACTGTACAACTCTTTGGTTTATCAGTAAAGTGTATGAACTACATTGTAGACGGGATTCTCTACTAACGGTGACAAACGTAGGGACGGCTGACTCGTATGAACAGCTCCAGCGCGGGTTGAATGTGCATCAGCAGGTCTGCGTTACATCATTGTGTATGTGATGTCTCTATCCTCACTGCGCTGCATTTTTATGAACTATAGTAACACCGTCATGGGTCACATCTCTCACCCAAGTCCAGGCGCTGACTCACTCCCTCTTCCTCTCCTTGCAGCTTTCTTACTCATAGAAGTGGAGTTAATGTGCATCCAGTAGCTACTATTTTTCTCTTTCGCCACGGCAGAATATTAAACACGAGTGTTTTTTGCAACTTCAGAAGATTAGAAGATTGTGACATTTATTGTAATTTTTGTAACTGCTCGACACAATGTAGCGCATTTTTAATTGATTTGTTTTATTAGTGATGAGATTAAAACTATTCCGATAATCGCCGACTGCTAGACTTTATATCCTTGATGAATTTAAAATGATGTAACTGTTAGCACTGGTGTGTGTGTGTGTGTGTGTGTGTGCACGGAGTATATTTGTTGTCCTTTCCATGTGTTTATGGTGTGATGCCAATGTGTCTTAGTTGCTCCACTGAAATGCATTTTCCTGTGACACAGTGAGTTTTCTTCTTGTTCACTTGGTATTTCTGTGACTTTCAGACAACTGATGTGGGATAAGAGGTGCATAGGGTGGTGAACCAGAGGCCTGCAGAAATGATTGTGTCGAGGGGTGACTGCATTTTGTAGCGTCCGTCTCCTGCCTGCCAGCACCAGGTCAATGGTGAACTGCAAGCCAGTGTCCTGTTTTACCCAATTACACTCATTCAGAAGCTGACAGATTCAAACCCAGGACCTTCCTGCTTTGAGGTGACAGTACTAACCACTGAGTCACTGTGCCGTCCAGACACCAACATCTGCATGAATATTTCACAGTTACATGGGAGTTAGACCCAGCAAACCACTTACCTTAAAGAGAAACTCTTATAATGAAAGATAATCTCTGTTACAACTTTAGTTAGCTTAGTTAGGCTTGTTAAATGACTCATAAGAATGCATGTTTCAATGCAGTTGTAGGTTTGTCAATGTAATAGATTCAACTTTCAAAATATTGCAGTCAAATTAGTGTTTGTAGAAGAAATCGTCATTACTGGGGAACATTCTGTCTTTTTGTTTCTTGGTCTGATTGTTGGGTAAAGCCATGTGCATTGTGATGTGCCACAGGGAGCTTTTTGATGCTAACAGAAAATACTAATCCCCGGGACGAGGAAAAAGCAAAGATATTCATAGCTTAAGAAATGCTATTCAGTTTTTTACCTGTTGTGAGCTGCTGCCTTCCTAAGTGTTTGTTCAATATTCGTACAGTGTAATACAGATGTGTTTGAATTGATCCTCTTTTTATAAAGAAAATAGTACAACATAATGTTATCCCAGTCTTCAGGCTCATCTGTTGAAATACATGACATAAACGTATCCTCATCTATTAGTTTTTTTGGAAGGAACGCATCTGTGTACTGCTAGACCCCTAAAATCAATACATTTTCCAAGAGACTCCTGTGTTTGTTGAGGAACATTGATGATATCATTAGAAGTACACTTTGAGGCTAATAGCAATTTCACACCCTTTGAACACACATCATGTTCTGTGTTTTTCTCTCTGAAGTTTATCTTTCACTGTTTGTTTCACAGTTCTCATGTTTCACTTTTTGGAGTAACCTCAGGGTGGAGGGAGGCGAACAGACAAAGCCTGTGAAGTGAAAGCAAGAGGACAAGGAACAGGTTTAGTGTGATGGCTGATGATGTTGGAAAACATCAGACAACAAAAATTCAAAGGAGGAGTTAAATGAAGCAGCTGAATACAAAACTTTCTCGAGGCATTTTCACATTTATTTTTGTTTAACATCACTGCTTGCTGCCTTTAGGTTTGGTTCTGACATTGGGTTACTGTAGCCCATTATCATAGCAAACATTTTGACATGTCAAACAGGCGTAACCATACATTGAACAGTTTAAATTGTGACCTGCATTTTGTCACCAAAAAGGAGGCGGGTCTTATCCAAGACAAGCCTATCAGAGACAAACACCAAGGAGGAAAGAAACGCAAATGCTCGAATATTGGGGAGCTGCAGAACAGCGAGTAGCTCCTTTGTTGGACAATAATGAGCGCCAAATGCACAGGGTCCAGGATTTGAATCTGGCAACCATCCGAGTCGTCAAGGTATGGAAGTTTGACATTCTTCCTGTGTTTGCACGGGTTTTAATCTGGATGCGCTAGTTTTGTCCCACATGTAACCATCATGCAACATTGTATAGCCTGTCAGCCAGGTCCCCATGAAGCCCCCATTCAAGTTATTAGTTTGCCAAAAACCATCATTTGGTGGTTAAAAGATAAGGCCTTCACACACTCAGAGAAGCTGAAATGCCTGAGAGGTTTGATGTGTCAGCGTTGCTCTTGCTGTGAAACAAATAGGAACCTTCAGATTAAAGAAACCTTTTTCTGTTGCCTTTTTTATTTGCCACACACAGACAACTGAAATGCAGCATAATTATATTCATTCTTTTTCCCACATTGAAAAGCTTTCTTAAGATTTGCTGGACAGTTCAGAACTAGGAGGGAAGCAGAGATTTTCTTGACAAAGATCAAAGAAATAGTGACCGACCAGGAGAAATGTCAATAACATAAGAAAGAAGCAGATTACAGCTCAGGTGTGTTCGACATTCAGCTACTTTTGATTCTTCCTGTGGCTCAGCCCACCCGTGATTTTCTGACTCGTCAGCCTGGACTTTGCTCTTTCTGTCAGCATATAAATGTATAAGGTTTACACAGACTATGTGAACTTTGCTTATGTTTACAGACAGTTTTCTTGTGTTGAGTGTCGCAGACTCTTATGCATCTATACCTCAGAGTTTGTACAAAAAAACACAAATGTTGACCTGTTCACCTCTGAAATCCTTGTTCTGAAATTACTGCTAAGGTCTGTGCCTACAAATCCATTAGTTTGACATGGGTGATGGAACTCAATTACATACTCCCTGAGGTGCCTTCCTTCATTCCCTCCCATCCCCTCAGTTTTGCATCTCCCTCTCTTTCGGTTTCCATCTGCTCCTCTTCATTTCCTTGTCTCCCTCTTTTTCTCTCATTTTCTGTCCAGTGACTCTAAGGTCTGGGCTCATTTAACCTTTATGTGAATGAGTCCATTAAATGTGAGGCTTTAACTGCAGAGTTGAATTGAATTGAAGCTAACCGGATTCAGACTAGGGTTAGCCCATTACCATTTCAACTTGTATAATGTCATTAACATGGGTTGAAATTGAGATTTGTAAGGAAGGGGAGCTCTGGGACTCTGAGATTGAAAGCCTTTGGTGGAGGGTATGTAATATGATATGAAAGAAAGATGAACTGGAGAACAAGAGTCCTGAAAGTGGCGGGCGTGATCCGCTAGAGAGAAGTCATATCACACACACACAGTTGGAACTATAGAAACATTCAGTCCACTCGCAGTTGAACAGCTTTGTTACAGAGTGGGGCTTCTTCCCTCACGAATGGACTTTGGTTGAGTAAAGCCGCTGGCTTGCAGAGAGCACTTGAACCAGACAACAGACACTTTTTAAATCGTTGGGCAGTTATCAAGTTACTCATGGAATTAGCATTAATTAGCACATTAATTTGTCTTTTTACCTGATGAAAGTGACGGTCTATCGCGTGCTAAAATGAGAAGCTGCTAGCTGGATGTTTTATGTATCACTCTTTGCGAATGATCATTGGCGTCGGAGTTTGGTGCATTTTGCCAACCTCAGTGTCAAAACTAATCATTTTGTACTTAAATACTTAAATGTTAATGTTTTTATTTAAATGTATGTTTCAATATTTTAGATCGCATGCAGTGAAATGCCGCACTATAGAGCTTAGAATCTTTGCATTTGGATAACGTTAACTTGCTCATCCAAAATGCGACTTTACAGGCCTCACAAGCTTTGAACTATTCGCTACCGCCCTATTAATACACAATTAAAACTCATATTTAGGATTTCAGTAGTGGATCGTCACAGCTGACTGATTTTAATACAGTTGATAAAATGTCCTCCACCACCCACTAAATAACCAAATCATCTTAAAATTAGCAGTGGATCGTCTCTTTAATTGTCTTGAGTCAATATAATCTTGCATCATCATGAGGCCAACACACTCAAATATAATTAGATCATTATCTTTTATAAATTCAAGTAACAAAATCCACAGTCCTAATCCACAGTGTACACTTTTCTGCCGTTCATGGTATTGAACGAGTAAAATAAAATGTCATGTTATTTCACTTTTAAAGTTTAGGTTTAAGGCAAATTGTTTATTTTTACTGATTGATTTAAATCATTGTGTAAAGGCTACGCTTCAACCACAGTCAACAGTGATTCCTCATCTAAACTATAATCATAGACATAAATGATGATGGATTTATCCTTTATTAATAATGGAACAGAAGTAATGTAACTGTGTTGGCGCTGAGGGACTCTCTGTTAATCAGTGATAGTCTGACAGAATAGATTCTCACCGGCACTAAAGTAGGAATCATTTAAGTCGGAGTGGTTATTCTCAGAATAACTGTGTGATAGAAACCCATTTTTCAATTCGCTCAATTCAGAGAACTCTTTCTGTGTGTGTGTGTGTGTATGTGTGTGTGTGTGTGTGTGTGTGTGTGTGTTTGTGTGAAATGTGTGCTGCTCCACAACAAATATTTGCATTAATATTACAACCAGGCAAAGCCGTGTGTGGAAATGGGGAAGTCTCCAGGCCCATGAATAAAATGAATAAAGCAGGCCGTAAATCTTTAATGCTGTTTAGCCTCAACATGGGACCCTGACTGTTGACATCATCAGTTGGCACTTAAAGCATGACTTTGCCAATTTTAATATTGATGCAAATAATTTGGTGTCATTTGTGTCTGTGGGCGCGCACACACACTTTCATTCTCAACGCAGACGACAGGGTATGGGAGTGCCTACAACTTAGATTCTGCTCGCTGTAGTGAAGCCTGGCGAGGCACCTCTGTTTTTTTGTAACTTGTACCTTTTTAATCACGTAACTATCACAAATAGGTCATTGATAAAAGCTCTATTTACATGTCGAGGGATTATACAAAGGCCAATTAAGTTTTTTAGATGCTTTAGAAACAGGTGGTCTTAAACATCTTAATTGGAGTATATATTTTGCCAGTCAAATCAAATTGTTTACAGGATATTTAACCTTTTTTTCTTTAAAATGCATTTAATACTTAACTTCCTTCTTTACAGGGCTTGTACAAAGAAAATAAAGTAGACCATGAATATGAGATATAGATACAGATAATTACAATCCCTCCTCGGCATTGTGGAGGTTGGTTTACGGCTTTTTCCAAGACTGTATAGGTCACACCTACAGTCTATGGAGTACACTCGCTGTCTTTTTTCTTCTTCACGGTTCATTTTTTATATACGTCCTCTGGAATTTTGGAGAATAATGCAACGAACAGAGCATAGAGTATAAACGCCTCTATGCTCGTAGCTCGCTCGCCCTCTGCAGAGGCTCGAGTTACGAGGCCCAGCGCAAACTGTATAAACACGATTAAAAGACAATAGGTTAGCCTTCAGTTAGCCTTTAACGTCAGTAATTATCCAAGGAGGTTTTTGCTTAAAGCAGGAGATTTAGTATTATAATTAGTATCGGGATATGTTTCATCATATGTTATGACCTATGTAGTATAAAAAAGGGTAAATGGCCCAGACGGTCTTAAGACTAGTTAACACCACTGCCTTAGGGAGGATTTTCTTCATCTTAACTGGACACATTGGCTCTTTCCTCTTGTATCACGTTGTCTCAGTAATATCCAATCTGTGCAAGATGGATAAGATGTAAAAGATGGAGGGGAGTAAAGATCAGATAACATAGGAACATATGTTGATGAGAGAAGATCACAGAGTAGGGACTATAAACAAGAGAATGAAGAAGCATGGGAAATCATGAGTGAATTTCTAAGTGGGAAGGGTAGCCAGTCCAATATTTATATGGGTTTTCGTGAAATCTAACAATAAAGCAAGGAATCTCTGTCTGTGTGTTGTTCGCATATCTCGAGAGCCACTCATCGGATCTATTTCACACTTGACAGCCAGTACTACTTGCATTATTTGGGTGAGTTTGGAAATGATAGATAATGGAAATAATAATGGTGCAGTGAAGTGCGTTCTGTGTGAAAGACCCTTAAGAGAAAGTTGGTATTGGCAGAAGAAGAGGTAGACTGACAAATGTTTCTAAAGTAAAACTATTAATAATGAAACTCAAATCTTAATCTGCAATGTAACCAGTAACTATCTCTGTCGGATGAATATAATACTACAATGATTTTTCTGAAGTAGAAGTACAGAGTAAGTAGTATATAGCTGAGCTGTGGCCCCTTAAGAATCGCTTAATGATGATGATGATAGTAATAGTAATAATAATAATAGTAATAAAAACCAAGAAACAGGGTGAGAGTGCAGCAAAGAAACTTGAGAAACCAACAAAATGTGCATTTACCTCAGAATTCATATGCACACATAAAGCCAATAGAAAGTGTCACACGCAGGCAACATGTACTGTAGATAATAAAAATGTATCCCCCCCACCAGAGTTACATGAAAGTGATTTTCTGTTGATGGTGGCGTTTGCATCCGCAGTTCTGTCTGTTGATTCCTTTAAAATCCGACATCGGAAAAAGACGTACCATCACTGTGACTCTGAGCCAAGCATACCTATGTCCCCCCCTTCTTCTTCTCCCTCTCTGTCCTCTAACTCTCTTACTCTCTCTCTGCTCGTACCTCTTCCCTGAACTCACTCTCGTATTCCTCATTCAAAGAAATATGGGGAGAAACAAAACTAACTGCAAAATAACTTGCCCTTCAACAAGCACTGCCTTTATTCCCTTTTCGCCCTAACTCTTCGTCTACTACAGTACCTGTCTCTCCTGTGACTCTCTCCCTATCTTCTCAAACTGAACAAAACGATGAGGAGATCAGCACCTCTGCCAGTCGGTTTCAAACTAAAAATGTGATCAGTAGTATGTAAAAGTTGAGGCAGTGATAAAAATGATGGAGGGCAAATGAGAAATAATTAAACACATGACTATGAACACAAACGAGAAGCTGAACTATAGGCAGAAACAAAAGTTAAGTGATAGTGATGCAAGTCCCAAAATTCTGCTTCATCAGTAATCTTGTAAACCGTCTTTACTCGTTAATCATCTTGCCTCTAAGCTGCAATCCAGGCTCTGCAAGTTGGAACAGCTGGAACTGGAAAGCTGTAGTCACGCTGATTAGTCAGGACTTGGTGCTGATGTTGTAGCTGCTCTAACAGTTGTGCTGGAAACCAAAGTATGGAAAATCTTGTCTCTGTGTAACTTCAAAGACTAGAAACACGGTGAAACAGTCCGCCAAAGATGTATTTCCATGTTGTATTTTGTGTTTTAAAAAAAAAATTTTGTTTTCGAAGCAGATAACTGTGTTTTGACCAGCAGTTGGGACCAGTTGCATGAAACAAAACTCATGTCTTTCTCTGATGTATTAAAGGCCATTTCCCAGATAACAAACTTGTGACTAGAATAGTGTCGGAGCTGTTAAAAAGTCACTTTTGATGGAAGGTAACCTTTGATCTTCTCATCTGACTGTAGTTAAGATGGCAAACAGGCATTTCCCCCAATTATTACAGTTTTCCATCAAACTAAATATAAATTTTATATAATTTTTTTTTTTGTAAATATATATTCTAGGAACCCGTCTGTGTGTATGTCTGTGTGTGTGTGTGTGTGTGTCTGTGTGTGTGTGTGTATATCTAGAGAACATCCGACACTTGGCTTTATTGCTTGGGACCCAAGAACATGTCATTTGGACATCACATTTTCAATTTTTATATAGTTTGTAAACGGTTGCAGCAGCAGGGACGGGGCCCTTCAGGGGCTCAGCGGCCTGAGTTGAGCATGTTGTCCACAGCGGGCCTTTACAGGTCGCGGCTCATTGAATGCAGTTGGCTTTTGCAGCTGAATGCTGGATATACCAACCATACAACCAAACTCTTCTTCTCTTTCTTTCCTAGAGTCAACAAGCAATGAGCGGTTCTCGATAACTCTGCTGCAGGAATGCGGGGAGTCAATCAAACAACCCGCCCCGAACGGGCAGGCACTAGTTTGTAATAAAAAAGAAATACTTTGATTTGTTTAAATACATTTTCATCCATTAATAGGATAGGCTCCCTCATTGGATCAATTCCTTAGAGTTGGCAATTTGTGTTTAATTGTCTGCGGTTACCAGGAAGCTCTATTTAGCCGAGCAGAGGTATCAGCAGTGCATGCATCAGTATCACGTAGGCTACACATGACACCGGTCCAAACAAAAAACAGTTACGACATTAATGGGAGATGGCTGCCCTCCAGGGAAATGATATTGTCAGAAGAAAATCTGTGTTGAAAGTGACTGTGAAGAGAAGGAGAAGGGTGTTGTGCAATGTGACATTGCCTACACGGGAGGAGAGAAGAGAAAATATTGTGATGAAGACAGTTAGAGTAAAAGATTGTGACAGAAGCTACTGCAAGTGGCAACAGAGAGTGGAAACGGACAGTTATCGGGAGAAAAGACAAGGTGTGTTGTCAGCCAGGAGATATGAAAAGACACTGAAGGACAGCGTTAGACCAGTGAGTTGCTGGCTAATGTAGTTGACATTTCACTCAAAGTATTACTCCAAAAAGGTAATAAAGGTCCCTTTTTCATTATAATAATTATTTTTGAAAACCACATAATTTCAGTTTTATCAGTTTTCATGTTTAAATGACCATATCATTAGTTTAGCATATTAACACTTCCAATATACTTTTATTTGACAAATTATGGCCTAGTGCACCTATTTCGTTTTAGTTTAGGGAGTATTTACAGATATTTTTTATCGCGTTTTAGGAAAGATATCCCGCGGAGCCCACCGGGCCTAATTTAGGAACCGTTTTTAATGTACTTCAAAGATATTGTTAAAGCTAAAATGTGTTATACAAATAGCAAAGTCCTGCCATCAATACCTCCAGACAGCTATTGGCTTCAGTTCAGAACAGTATCCTATAAAAATCAACCAGCACAAGCTTGAAGTGAAGGTCTAACACGTTCACATTCATCATCACACTTACATCTGCCAAGCCCACACAATCATCCACATTCATTTCAACAATAGATAATGTCAGAGACGTTTAATGTGAAAGGGGATCCACGCTTTGCATCCAAATACGCATAAATATAGTCAATCATGCTGACTGATGGGAGTCTTAATTTTATGGGAGTACATTAAATATATAGGGGTTTGTATAAATATTTCACGATAGGGGAGAAAACCATGACAGATAAGAGGATGGCGTACAGAAAAAAACAAGTGAGGATTAAAGGAAACAAGAAACAAACAGAAAAGCAGTACGTTTAAACTGCTGAGTGATTGCCGTGTCAGCTGTGCAAGTACAGAAATCCCAAATCAAATGAAAGCCGTCACTCTCCTGTAGTTGTTGTGTTCCCACAGCCCTGCATGTGGACAACGAATCTGTTTGCCTCAACTTGGTTGTTTGTCTCAGCTTTTCTTTCCAGTTCTTGTCTCACAGTTTTCTAGCTGACAGACTTTTCCATCTCATCAGCACTGCACATGTTATGGATGTATAGAGCCCACATTATGAGCGGTTAATGGCCCACCTGTTTCTCTACTGCAGCTTTTGTGGGTGTGTGAGCCTCCACGGCTATTAATAACTTAGAAGCTACGCATAGTGGAAACCTGTAGTGGGAGAACCATGCCACATATCTTTCCTCCCAGTGCTGAATCTGCTTTTCTCTCCTCTCCTCCTTATGCTCTCCTTGACATGATCTAGCTACAGTGGCTGTTACGTTGTTCATGCTCATCTGAATGTAGACCGCAGAGTTGATTACCTCTCTCCACATTCAAATAATAATTAGTGTGAAATGGTGTGGAATTAAATCCACACATTTGCACTGCTTAGCTGTGTGTCACTAGCGAACGTTTCAGAATGGAGAGAGAAATGAGAGGATCATCGTTCAGTTTGTACCTGATTTGAGTATGTGGAATTCCTTGACAAGGCCAAATTTATCCAATTAGATTTAGATTTATTGCTATGCTGCAAAAATGATCCACTGATTCGTTTAGGGCTCTACCGAATATTTTGTTTCACTTTCAAAGCTTCTATTGAGGTTTTCGAATGAAGCTTTTGAATGTCTGTCAATCCTCAAACAAAATCCTCAATTTGAATTTGAGCGATTTGGATCAAACCAGTTTTTTCAATAAATCAACTTTCTCTAATATATATATACAACTCGTCATTTTGTCAACATAGATACATGTAGGTGCATATGAGGGCAAATCAATGTCTTTTTGACAGTAAGTGGACGGACACATTCACCATTCTATCAGTAGATTTAATTGGTTACATTACATTCATTTAGCGGACGCTTTTATCCAAAGCGACGTACAATTCAGAGGTTGTGATACCGATACCTTGCTCAAGGACGCATCGACATGCAACCAGTGGTGCCAGAGCCAGAAGCTAGGTGGCGGTATAAAGGTGGTTTGCAATCCGCCACTGAACACTGCTACATCCCAGAGGTAAATATTGTACTTTTTACTCCACGAGCAGGTGAAAACTTTGCGAGCAGAAGAGCAGTGAAAGAAGCTGTTTGTCAGGGGAAAAGTCCTTGTGCTCAAAGCATGGTTTTCTCTCCACAGGCTGCAATTTTACATAGAGCAGAGATATTCTGCTCTGTGTGTGTGTGTGTGTGTGTGTGTGTGTGTGTGTGTGTGTGTGTGTGTGTGTGTGTGTGTGTGTGTGTATCTATATATATATATATATATTAGATACACAGTTTATATACGTAGATGGATGGATGGCCTTACTTTTTATTTAATATTCTGTCTTAAAGTTATTTTTTAGAAGCTCTGTTGCTCCATCAGCTCATTAAAGCTGCTCTACAATACTGAAATATTTTTCTTGTCTCAGATGTTTTGGCCACAGAGAGCAAATGTCAGAGAGGAAAAAAGTTCAAAGGGGTGTGTGTGATAAACATCTTTCTCAAGCAAGGGAAGTCACCCCATTAATGATTTAATTCAGATAAATTACTTAATTACATTGGTTTGGATTTACAATTGATGAGAAACAATTTCATCTCAGAAACCATAGTTACAGTTGTGATCATGCTGAGATTATGAATTCATAGTTCCTTGCTGTTCTGGTAATTAGCCTTGAAGTCTAAATGTTTAATTTTGAAAGGCCCAAACATATTCCTCTACTGGAGAAGAGCTGGTGGAGGTGGTGTATGACTGCTGTTCTGTCAAAGGGATACAGGTTTTGTTTTTAAGGGAAAAGAAACGTGGCTATTTTCCACTTCACAAAACAAATTCAATGTGCACTCAAGAGGCCAGTGAGTTTTTTTTACAGTACTTTGAACTATATTCAGAAAGAATCCAAGCCAGTCATTTCCTAACACTAGCTCTAAGCAACTTATAATACATTGTTACGAAGACTAATGTTCATTTTTTTTTCACAGTAAGTATTAAATAAAAGTACAATAATGTATTTCCTAATTATTTGAATTGTTTGCGTTATACACAAATAACCACCATAGAAGACAATAAAAAAGTAAAAGGATACATCGTAGAATTTTCACCCTAACATTTGTTTTTCAGGGTGTTTTGGGACGGTGGTGAAAAAAGTTAGTTTGGAGCCTTGCTGTCATTATAGTTCTTACCTTGTTGTTGAAATGTTCTATACAAATAAACTTGCCTTGCCTTACAAAGAATGGACACAAATCAGAATTGGCATGTCAGTCTTTTAAAAAAATGTAGTCGGTGTATTTTAAACCTCTTTAATTGAAAATACCTTTGACCGATTCACGTCCATGTCCGATCAATCAATGTTTTCTTACTCTGTTGATTCTAAGATATCAGTATTGGTTTGTAATTGTGTAACTGCACATTTCCTACATTGAAGTAGGAAAAGCCTACAGGCTTCTCTTTATCACTCCATTTTATTGTCTAATTTAACACACACACACACACACACACACACACACACACACACACACACACAAACACTGAGAAAGAAAGTACACTCATTAATACAGAGAGGGACAGAGAAAGATTAGGCTTCTGTTAGGTCTGCAAATTGGACAACAGAAAATCAATTCAAGCACAAACAGCAGCTAATATACATTTCCCCATGAAACAAGGTCTCACTGTATGCGCGTGTGTGTGTCTAGGTCAATACAGCCTAATTTTGAAGATAATAACATAAAGAAAAGGAAGGGGGAAGCTAATGTATATGACAAGGAATGAAGTCAATGAGGAGCAAACACATTCAAGAAACACATCCACCCCCTCCTCTGTAGACAAACACAGCCAGGGATCCATAGAGTGATCAATTACTTAATCTGTACTGACTGACAGCCTTGATTGGAACCTTGATGTGATCAATAAGTGCCTGAGAGAGAGAGAGAGAGAGAGAGAGAGAGAAGCACACACACATAGACGTTGGAAGACAGTAACTGCAAAGGTAGTCTTGCATATCCAGACCTATGTCCTCTAAAGAAAGGGCTGCGAGACGTCACAGCAACCCGCTTATAAGCGGTTCTGTCCATCTCGGGGACAACTCTGAACAATTTGGCCCTTAAAACTGGTAATCGAAAAGCAAATCAACGCGGTATGGTTGGACTTGGTGTGGCTGTGGAAGTCTGTGTGTGTTTGTGTGCAAAGCCCCGCTCAGTGAAACACAGAGATCAAAGCAGAGGAAATAAACTAGTAAATGACAGCAAAACGCAAGACTCGTGAGATGAAATGAAACAGGTGCACATGAAGAGGTGAATTAAATATTCAGTTTGTTTTCTTTCAGGGGGAGGCGAGGGTTACCAAATACAATATTTGCTCGAGGGCATATACGAGGGATACATTTATATATTTTTTTGTCCCGAGAGCTGACATTTCTAGATGGCAAGCAAACATCGGACTTCCGCAGAAGTCCAAGTCAGTCCTCCCCCACTCACGGTGAACTTTACCGAGCAAGCAGCCTGCATTTTGGTTCACTTCCTGCAATTGGGTCGGATGATGTTCTCACTGCAATCAAACCACACTTTGGTTCGCTCAGAAACGGCCTGAGATCACCTCCAGCAAAGCGGCCGTGGACTCGTTGTCGCGGTCCGCACCAGAGTACGGTGTTCACAACTCCTCAAACTGCACTGAGCGCACTGCACAAAATAAATGTTGGCTTATGAAAGCGCCCTCAGATGGTGGTTGACCCAGTCTCAGCAGCTAATCCCTTCTGATCACAGTCTACATCCACCTTTCTCATAGATCACCACCGCCTCACCTCTGGTGCAAAGCTGAAGTATTTCTACTTAAATGGAAGAAAGAGACAGGATGACACATGCTTGTCCTTTGGTGCTTTACTTCTATGCTGTGTCCCATTTCTTTCCTTCACTGTCACCTTCAACCCTTCCCCTTTCTGATTGCGTTCATGAGTACCCTAGTGGTCTGCAGATAGTGTCTGATAAATTAGTGGTGATTCAGCTAGAAGAGGTGCAGCTTCAGATAGGTTGCTGTAAAATCACTGACTGGCTCACAGCAGCCCGCTGGAATTAGACCCATAAAACCACAGACTGTTAGGTCTCTCACAGGCGATCCAGATAGACTACCGGCAAACACACACACACACACACACACACACAAAATACACAACAGCCCGTGCACACTATTTTAGTGAGGGCACAGCTATTTATTTGAGGCATTCACATTAAATTAAACTACACACACAGAAGCACCAAGACAAAAGGAGAAAGCAAGAAGGGACCGATCTTAGCGTGACCGAACAATGAACACACTTGCATATTTATTCTCTTTTCCACAAGCCTCACTACCTGTTATCTTTCTCTGGGCACTACTTAAACATCAAAGACACTCCAAAGGCCCATCTAAGGTTCCAACCAAAGGAAAATATCTACTCTGATTGGCTGAGGAAAGCCTTTTTTCACCTTTCAGAGGTGAGGTGTGGATCTGCTTTATTGTCCCAATGCTTTGCCGAACATCCTGCTTTAGGCTTTAAAAGGACTTTCTGATTTGTGGACTTTTTAGGAGGAACAACCCCTTTACCAGCAGGAGACATTTTCAGCAAACTAGCTCTGATGAACCTGCTGTGTGCTACCAGGCCTCATCTAATGGCAGATGGAAAAAGTTCGCAAGAGGTAGACTAACACTGCATTATCGGTGGCCACAAACACAACACCAAATGTTGAAAGCTAAAGTTGCTCTAGGTCTGCTGGAAATCAGGATAATAATACCTGTCTTCAAAATGTTACTTTCCAGGTCGTAACTACAAAAACCCCGCTGTGCAGTGTGCACACCGGGGTTTGTCTTCTTCAACCATTCATTCTCTATGATTTGGCCTTGTTGCTTCCATTTGAAAGGAAGCAGTTACAGTAAAAATATCTCTATGTTGCTTTTAGACACTGGAGCCTGAAATCTGATAACAACAGTGAATTTGCGAGGAGGGCTCAGGGGAGCTTTGCAGTCCTGTTAAATCAGCACTCGAAGCTTCTTGTACAATCTGAAGATTCAGATGTCAGGAACCCTCTGCACTGATTTAGTCTGTGTCACAGAGGAGCATAACACTTCCAGAGGCCCTTCTGTAAATGCAGATTTGCGTTGGCTGCAGCTCTCTGAGCATCGAGCCTCCCTGAGGGTTTAACTTTGGAGGTTTAGAGAGGCACTGTGAATAATCAATAACATCAACAGTGCCCACTTAGGCGGATAGCCTGTCAGTCAAAAGATGGACGCTTTCTGATTTGACATGCCAAGTGGGTTATTTGCCATCTCCTGAACCAGAGGCTAATATAACTGCACCCATAGTTTTGTGATTTTCTGATCTTCTGCTACAAACACAAGGCACATGAAAACCTTTAGTGAAATGGACAAAAACCAAAGTGGTGCTGAAGCAGCACAGCAGATCTCTCTCTCTCAAGCTCCAGGTTGCCGGCTTTTTCTCATCCATCTTGAAAGCCTCAGGAGGAGGATCTTTTTTTTTCTTCTTCTCTTGCTCCGTTTCTGATATGACAGGAGGACAGCCATTCTGTTGTTGTGACAAGCAGCACAGGCAACAAGCTAATGAGACGCGAAGAAAGAGATGGATTCTTTGACACAAATGTTTGTAATGCAAACCATATCAATCACAGTCAGCTTCTCACTTCTGCCTGTCTGTGGGGTCTGTGAATGTCTGTTACACAGATGCTCCGATGCAGGAGAATGTCTCCCCGGGATAAATCGCAGACTGACTCGTCAGACACAGAGCTGGGCAAGAAAGAGAAAGGCACAGTGCAACAGAATCTAGAATAACAAGATTTTGCTCTGGTCAGACAGTATTTGTGTACATTCAAACTGCGTACATAGGGGTTGCTTTTCAGCTACAGCGACTGGAACTGGCTGCGTTTGTGTTTGTGACACAACTACAGTAAAAATATTTAGGGAACTCACCAGATGCAGCTCTAGGGTCAACAGTGGAGATGTTCCGAAACCATTTTTTCCTTTCCTGATACAGATTCCGATAGCGGCCGATACCGAGTGGTGCCGAACTAAAAGCAGTGAGCAATCTCGCTTCTTTCTCATTTCTGTTGAAAGTTGCAAATGTGCAGTAATGATCGGGCAGGATGTACG
Source organism: Pholis gunnellus (assembly GCF_910591455.1). Lineage (NCBI taxonomy): Eukaryota > Metazoa > Chordata > Actinopteri > Perciformes > Pholidae > Pholis > Pholis gunnellus. Next base: position 12,991,261 of record NC_136537.1, read on the forward strand.
TCTCGGGTAATGAGGTGACACGTGTTGTTGTTGTTTCTATGCAGCGTAAATGAGCTGATAAATGATATGATAACGTGATATCCGATCGTACCCAATCCATCATTTTAGGCTGCATCGGAGGCAAAAACCTAGTGTGTAAAGTAGTTTAATAGGAACTGTCATTCCTTTTGAACTCCACACTAGCTTTAAAGGGTTGTATCAATGGTTATGCTCTTTGGTGACTGGCCAAGTAAATATAAAACTGTGATGAAATGAAACTCAGACTGAGCCTCAGAGCAAAAGAGAGGTACAGTTACAAATCACAGCTGCCACATTTGCAGCCTCAGAGTATAGTATTCACAAAGGTGCTGCCAGCAAAGAAACACACACACACACACAGTCTGGGACAGAGAAACTTTCTATTTTTCAGGTTTTTGCTTTTTGAAAGTTGTGAAAATTAAAATTCTCTCCAAACTGATGAAAATAAGATGTTTTTGCCCTGTAGTTTAGACACGTATTCAACACAAAAGTAAACTTTGATACCAAAATAACAGAATTAAAATGACCACACTGCAATCTTGCTTTTGTGTTGTATTCGATTATTAATTGATGGGAGTGTTATTCAGATAACACGTAAAAGCTATTGCAAATCAGCATTGACAGAGTTTAAGGAAAATGTATTCATTTTTGGCCTTAACACAGTAATTGATATGCTGATTAGGACGTCACACAAAGGTGGTGACATTTTTGTCACACATGGATGTAGACTGCAACTTGACTGGTTGGCTCAGGTATATACAACCGTATATACAACCTATTTGTATCAGAGATTTTGAAGAACGGATGAAAGAATACCGACGTATCAAAGAGTGGCCTCTGCTGTGAGCTCCAGCTACCTGTGTGTGTGTGTGTGTGTCTATCTCTGTTATCCATGGGAACTGTAAGAGGGCAACAGAAAGTGATCCTGAGGGAATGGGAAAGTATTGGAGTGATGAAACATGGCTCTAAATTGTGATTAATGAAAGAAATAAGACCACATACACAGGTTGCTGAAAAGAGGTAGGTTCTTTGTAGGGCAATGGTCGGAACTTGTCCTGACAGGATGAGGAGCTCTGCAATCAGGGAGGATACAACTAAGGCTGGTTGATGTGACTCGGGCATCTGATAATCATTCCCCTGAGAGCATCTGGTTACGACCAGGCAAGGGCTGACCTGGTACACAATGGGAAGGCGAGATTTCCCAAAGTGCCTTGGTGCACCAGCGATTTTATTATTAGCAGCTAAAAAATGTAATTAAACACACCGACTTCAATGTCATCTACAGTAGTTGACTGTTGTTCATCGCACATGGAGTACAAGGCCTTTATGTATAGAATCCTCACAAGATTGCAGCAAATTAAGTATAAAAAAAGACTAAGTCGACTAAACAGTTTTACATATGTTGTTGTAATATTATTCTATTCTATCCATGCCCTATACTGTATATGGGGTATTTACTTTTAAATGTGAGCCATCAATATTGCTTTTAATGACTTAAAAAACATGCACATCCACATCTCTGCAGTGATCTAAATGTAAATATACCGCACAGCAGCATTCAATGAAGGGCATTGGCTTAATGAGCCTCTAGCAGCAGTCAAGAAGGCGCCTCTCAAAGAAAATCCATGTCTACAAGCAGCTGGCTGGGATGGCCCGCTGGCAAAGTGATGGAGGCAGTCAAGAAAAATCAAAGCTCCACATCAATTTGAGTTTCATTGTGCTCCAAGTATTGATCAGCTGTAACCCAGCTCACCTTGATGCTCATGGTCTGTGGCAAAGTTGCAGGGGGAACACATACTGCTTCCCTCAAGAGGACCGATCCAATCCAGTACCAATACAGACACACACACACAAGTGAATTTCCCTTCCTCATACCAAGAGTATACCCACCTGTATGTGTTCTGGATGAAAAGTGGGCTGTGTGAAAGGGCCTATACGTAGCATGTAGCTGCCCATCACTTATTGTCAGCATCAACCATTGTTCATGTTTGAAAATAACATTACATTTTAGTTAAGCAAAACCATTCGGTGTACCTCTTGCAGCTCATTCATTGTAGAGCTAAGGCAATGGGGTGTATATTTTTCCATATAGCGTGAGGAGGAGGCAAGCAGTTGCAGATGTATTCAGTGTGTTTTTTTGTTGGGGACTGGCACTTAACAAAAGAGGAGAGGAGAAAGGAGGCTCCCACATGCCATCGAGATATTTTCAACCACCTCTTGCGAGGTGATGAAATGCTCTGAGAAAGAATGTGTCAGACTAACGCAGCAAGGGAACACGGCTGTGAGTTCCCTGTGGATACATTTGAAAGTGAAGGAGTTATATCTTGGTACCAAATCTGCTTTGGTGACACGTCGCCAATATTTAAAATCACACAATCCAGTCCTGCTACTTTGCATCACCGACAGTAATGTAATCACTTTAAGTAATGCAGTCGACGACAGTCCTCAATTTGTGTGAGTGGCTTATACATGTACCCTCAAATATGAGTTATATTCTAAGTGTATCTCATTACTTCAGTAAGTATTTTTGACTCACAGGAAACACTTACATTGTTTAAATGAATAAATGTTATTCAGCTTGCAGCATCGGATATCAGCGCCCCACTTGTGACCCAAAGAATGAGATTGCATATACGTGCAAGCAGTTGAAAGGAGTTTCCTTCGCAGGGTGTCTGTACTCAACCACAGGGGACGTTTGAGGAGTTCAGACATCCAGAAGGATCTCAGAGTAGAACTAGTGCTCCATCAAAAACGCGTTGAAATAACCAGTTGAGGTGGATGCCCCCCTATGGAGGTATTTTGGGCATATCTAACTGGGAGGAGGCCCTGTGGTTGACCCTGAACATGCTGACTATACATCCCATCTGGCCTGGATGTGCCTCAGTACTCCCTATGAAGAGCTGGAAGATGTGGCTTGGGAGAAGGACATCTGGGCTACCTTGCTTGGCCTCCTGCCACTGCAGCTTAGTCATGTAAAACCAGAAGGATTGGTGGAAAGAGGACACTGGATAGACATTGTGTGTTTATTACATTTTACCAGGGAACATGGCAAATCCCTGTTGAGCTTTGGGTACGGTTGGCATCTTCTCCCCACTTTTCTTCACCCCCCCCCCTCACCTCTTCAGTGATTCTTGTCAGAATCTCTGTATGGAAACAGGAAAAAAAAAAGCCTGCTGTTCAATCAAACAGCCCCACTTTGATCCCAAAGAGGCGGGAAAGTCTCGAAGCTCATTGTTTGTTTCCTCTCAAAGGGTTTTTACTTCTCGCCTGTCCCCCCCCTCCTCTTCTCCCTTCCCTCCCAGTCCCGCTCGCTCGCTCCTTTTCTCTGAAGCGCTGACAAGGGGTTCTACTGTTTACTGCCTAAGTGCTGAAAAGCAGGTGCCTCACTTGAGAGGAATACTTCTGCATCTACATCTCTATCTATGTGTAATAATGTTCTCTTTATAAGCATCACATGCCTAGTTTCCTGCCTGTGTGGCACCCCTCAGCTCCTCAGCTCTCTGTATGTATGAAAGAGACAGAGAGCCTGTCTCAGCCGAGTCCCTCGACGAGGATTAGATATTGTCATCTTTTATCAGCCCTCATTTCTTTGCCAAGCTCTGACAGTCTCTCAGGGGCTGCCACTTGCTATAACTTCTTTCTCGTGTGTGTGTGTGTGTGTGTGTGTGTGTATGGTCCTGTGTTGATTTTGCATATTACACCCAGTCCTACATTTTCAGTGATTATAATATCGAAGAGCAGATTTCGACACATCTCGAAGATAACCTTTCCCTCAAGTGATTTCACACTTGAAAGCTCAAGGACTTAACAGCATGTATTTATTTTATATTGGTCGCAGCCAATAACAAACTATTATGGATCTAAAGGTGTGCGTTTTTTACCACCTCAAGAAGACGCACAACAGAAATATACATTCTAATTTATATTTTTCATAGCTGTCAATTATTGTGCTTGCTAACCCATAGACGGGAGGTATGATGAATTAACATAGTTGCTCTCAGGCTGTAATATAAAGGTAACAGATTGGAATCAGTTGATGCTGAGCAGCAGAGATGATCTACTTCACTTGGGCATCACTCGGAGGGTGAACAGTCAGAGAGGGTGTAAACCTTTTGGTATCTCACAATTTGATCGGATTTAGTTTTCTTCCTGTCCGCTGTGCGCTGTTGAAGGCGGTGTGGAAAATGATGGCATGAAAGCAGATTAAAGTGTGGATAAGATTATGGAGATTTATATTTGAAAAAGTTATGTCAACTCAGCAACTTTAGAATAACAAGTTCAAGTTATACAAAAAAACTAAAATGTTGCCCGTTACAAAAATAAAATTTGTAGGCTAGCTGCCTTTTGGCCAAATTCCCAAAACGAATATCCCTTTAAAACTGGTGTTTTGAATGATTTTTCAACAAATCACACGCTTTATATCCATGACATGTTGACGAGTCTTTGTTCTACTCACCGCTGACTGCTGATTTAGTGCAAAAACCCACACAGTCTAGTTACGACGCCGAGCGTAGTCGCTGCTGCTCAGATGCTGTCAGGCTGAACCAAAGGTAAACAGGAAGTGACCTAATATTGACCCGGATATTTATGACAGCTGGCAGTCCGTGATTGGCTACGTAATTTGCGTAATATTAAATAGTTTCTGGATCAGAGGGTTACACTGGGTAATGCAACGTGTCGCGCCTTTTGAGCTGAACGTTGGTCACACGCCCTTCAAAAGGCAATTTTGAAGATCGATTTTTGGAAGTTGTAAACCTCATGGCAGTCACGTGATGCCTTTTTGGAATTGATATTTTTTTGGTTATGTTTTTTCTGTCATTAATGTTGTTGTTGTCATTGTCATCTGCATGTTTATAAGACATGCATAGTGGAGGTGACTCCTGCATTTTGCCTTGCTGCTCAAGAAGCACATCCAGCTCCTCCCGCTCGGGTGCAGCCAACCAATCCAATGAAGAAAGCTTCTCTTTTTCACCCTCACTCATTAAGCGAGCACCTTTTTGCCAATAGTTTAGTGTAATAAGACAAAGGTTGGTGTAACATCTGTCATTCTCTGTAAATTCCTCCTACTCTGATCCTCTTGCATTTTCTCTACCACCCCACTCCCCCTTCTCTCTCTTTCTTTCTACTATCTTTAGTGCTGAGTCTCCTGGCTCTTCGCTCTCGTTTCATGCTCCATTAATTGCTGATGAAGTGTTGCATATAGAGTCATATAGAGCGGCCCGGCTCACAAATTCTGCCTCTTTTTACTGTTCTTGTGTGTGTGGTGGGAAGGAGGGGTGGTCGGAGGGGGGGGGGGGGGGGGGTCACCGGAGGGTCACAACCCAAAAAACCCTCCTCAATACTATTATTATTCAATAAGACTTAAACACACACAATGATGCTCATCCAGCAAAGAGTCATAAACTCAAGATTAATAATCTGTCACCATTTCAACATCGAAAAGTAGATTTAGTCTTCTGAGCATTAGATGCCTCTGCCAGTTTATTGTATGCCAGACTTGTCCTATTGGCAATTTTGACCCAAGTCAGAAATTTACAATGCAATTTAAAGTAATTTAGTCTTTGTATAATTGATCGATTTCTTACTAGACATTTTCCCGTAATGATAAATGGCAATGGATGAAATAGCTTCTCGCACATGTCTAACTCTTATAGGTTAAAAACTCTTATACAAAAAAAATAGGACATTCTAATATGACAGTTAATATTTCATATTTTTCAAAGCAGCACTTCCGCCGCTCTGCACTGCTCTCGTATGACGATAACAGCTGATAACGCATCATCGTGGAAGCGTAGCACCCACCCTCTGGTTCGCCCTCAGGTAAACGCTGTTAGCTCTGTCAGCACTTTTGCCATAGTTTGTACTGTTAGTGCTGTTAGCCACGAGCAGCCGGCTATGGTGTCGCCACGTTGAAGACTCTTTGAGAGGCAATAGAAATGCTCCTAATCTCGAATTATGTGCAATTTGGAGTGTGAAGTTGTTTGGATGAGCAGTTCACGAGTAAGCCAAACAGCAGGAAAAGCTATTGGCCGAACGGGCACTGCATGTCCAAGGAAATCTCTCTGCAGCAGTGTGTAGAGCAGCACGGTTGTGTAGATTGGTGTGGTCAAAAAGTGCTGTTGTGTGTATGTGTGGGTGCACAATTGTGCATGGGGTTTTGGATTCTTGCATCAAAGCTTAAGCATACATAGTTGTGTGTGTGTGCTGAAAGGTAGATGGAGTATGTGTCTGTCCTGTGTGTGTTTCTGAGTTTTCCCTGTTGGCTTCTCCCTGCTCCCTCTGTTTCTCTCCATATGCTCGTGCCGACTTTGTCTTGTTCCCATCTATGTTTTATAGCTTGTATATCCAGTGCTTAGCATTATGACTGGAGATGAACCGTAGCAGCACAGACAAGTATCGCTGCATGCGTCATTTACAAGACCAGTGACATTGACCATACAGTATGTAATCATGTGTTCACCATCTAGCTGTTGCCAGCTATTTCTTTTCATATACATTGATTGAGTGTCTATGTGTAACTTATCTACATTCCCAGTGTGTTTGATTCAATTTATAGATACACTTCACTATCTATAATAGTTCCATATCTTTTCCTGTTCTGTATCTTTTATCCAGTGAAGGCTGCATACTTGCTGTTTTCAATTGTTTGCCGGTGTCCAAAGGCGTAGGTTTGATTTCAGAAGTAGGGGGTTACAGGAAGTATGAGGTTCTTTCCGAAACAGTAGTTTGAAAGGGTGGAATGAGAATCAAGACTACAAATGGGCATTTTAACAACATAACATATCCAAAACATACATTTTTAACTTAAATGAGATTTGACGTTGACATCTGACTTCAGTATCTCACACAGGTTGAAAATGTATTTGTGGTAGTGGTTGGCATGTCAGGTGGAGTGTAAACTAGTTTATAAATAACCTTATTTATTACCTACTACTACTAATAATAAATAACTATTTATATGTCAGCATGAATAACTAATTTCTTTAGCTTTTTACACATTAAAATATATATATATATATTTTCTTAAACTAAACATTTCTTATGTCTTGCTATATGTTTATGCTTCAGGGTCCATTTATTGAGATTCTGAGGCGGGCAGCCAGGTGCTTTCCTTTGAACTTCTTTCTCAGGTCAGTTGTGACCAAAGATAGAAACAAACTTGCATAACCATTGAATACAACCATTTTGAGAGACGGCACAAGAGAAAATGTAGAGAAAGCTTGCATGGTTGAAAATACTTACCCTGTTCATTGCTGAGAGTTCTCGCTCACAGATCACCCCGAAGACAGGGGTGACCAGGGTCTGTAGCCACAAGACTCAAACCATCTGCAGCCAGCTGTTGCATGATCTCTGCTTGGTTTTTGTCCAACCAAGACAGAAAAGAGAAGGAAACAAAACCACTGAACACAAAGTAAGAGTTTGGAACAAATACAGTTAATAAAAAATGATGGATACAAATGTTCTTTGGTAAATACATGCCTCAGTCGTATTCACAATAACTGTTATTATTATTATTATTATATTATTATATTAAAGGACCGCTGGTCTATGCATTCTGAAATGGCAATCACGTGTGTTTATTGAGAAAAAAAATGTAATTTGGATTTTTGCTACCATGGGGGGTCTTAATCTATCTGGACAGTCAGGTAGAGCTTGTTTATGGGAATGGACTCAAGCTGTTCTTGTTCGTCTTTAAACTGTCTTTTCAGTCTACAGTCCTCTTTGTCCCCCCACCTCCTCTGTATTCAATCCCCTTTCTTTTGGATGTTTCTTCAACTGCTCTCTTTTCACCTTTACCACCTGCCTTTCTTTGTCTTTCTCTCTCTCTCTCTCTCTAATGTGTATGCTCTCTAGAACCATGTCAGATTGAAATGGTCATTTTCTGTCTTTATCCCTGAGGGCAAGTGTTCAAGATTTCTGTGGTTATGTCAGTGTGTGTGTGTGTGTGTGTGTGTGTGTGTGTGTGTGTGTGTTGTATGAGACAGAGCGAGAGAGAGAGAGAGAGAGAGAGGTGCCATGTCTTTTTCAATATTTCAGAGCATTTCTGTGTTGTATTGTGTTGCTGCTGAGTGTCTGTGGGTAGACATAAATATATGGCGAAGAAGAGAAAGCAGGCGAGTGACAGAAAGGGTAGAGAAAAGAGTTGGACTGAGAGATGAAGTTAACAGAAAGATATGTCAAATCTGATCATTGTAGTTCTTAGTTTTTCGAAGCTTTGCTTCTTGCTGCAGTGTTGTCAGTGAAAGAGTTAAAGTGTGAGTGAAAATGCAAAGACCATGCTGTTTGTTTGGATGGCTGAGCCCTAGTGTGTCAGGTAATTACTGTATCTCACTGGAGTTTACCAGCCAGGTCATGTCAGCACCATGGACAGCTCCATGTCGTTGTTTGCCTACTCTGACTGAAGAAACCCTCCAATGTTTCTCCACATACATTGCATCTACTTTATTCCCTGCATAGTTTGGTAAATTTAAAAACAGAGCAGGCGCTGAATCATCAAATTAGAGAAAGTTCTTCTGCAATAAAACAAATATACAACTTGAGTCACACTGAAATAATACTTATTTCAATAATACAATTTCTCTCATCTCTCAATAATATCTTATTCGTATAATTGTGTGTGTGTTTCCTCTCTTGTACTCTTTTATGTTGATAGTTGCTAAACATAATAGGATTCCTCTATAATATCGCTATCTCTTCTACTTTGTGCCCTTCACCTCTTTAAGTATGCCAGAGAAGTCAGCCTGTAAACAATGTGCTTGTGTGTGTGTGGGCATGTGTGCGTTGCTGACTCTGCAAACCGTGTTTGTGTCAGAGGTAAATTGCCCTAGCTCCCTTTGGTGTAGGAAGCAGCACACGCAAGATAACATATTCAAAGCTGCTGTCCTCACACACACGCACGCACACACACACACACACACACACACACACACAGAGAGACCAGCACAGTGGCCAGTCATCCCCTGGTTGTGCGCCTGACTTGTGAATCTTTTCATCAGTGAAAGTCCAAGAGAGAAATCAAGGGTTTTGATTGGAGCTCTGTATCTTTCATCACAACCCCCTCTACCAGCGACTCAAATGAACCTCTAATCAAAGCTGTAAATCAAAATGTAATTCCTGTGAGTCTCTTCTCCAAGGACACGGAACAAAACTGCAACAGTCAACATGTCACCCCCCAATGGAAGAATCCAGGTCCCTCAAGGCCAATCAGCATCCAACATGTCACCTTGTTGTTTGACCTGTAATTCTAGTGCGCTTGCCTGAGTGTTTGTATCTGTCAGAGCTGTCAGCCAGCCTTATTGGGATATGTTTCTTTTCCCATTATGGGTTTCATGAAATCCATCACCTTGGCATTTTACCCCAGGTTACCAGTGGAGAGAGGACATTTCTTTTTATCAGCATCTACTTTCTGTTCATGGTCTTTTTGGTTGATTTGATGGCTGGTGATGGATGTGGACATTGTTGGGTATTTTCTGGTCAGTGAATCAGTTTAAGATATTTCTGGGAGGAATGGTAGCAGCCGTCTAAGTGAGCTGATTAGATGAGGAGCTGCAGGCAACAGACACTTCATAAGAGCACCCTCCTTATTATACATTTTAATGGGAGGACAAGAGTCTTGCTAGTGGCTTCGTGAGACTCTACTTGAGCTTATCTGCCATTACCAAGTCCCAAACCGATATGTCTATTTCTCTAGATAATGCAGCTGCACAGTGCACACTTCAAGTACATTAAAGTCAATCAAATATATTTATGCTTGGCAATTGAATAGCTCAGCATTGCATTATGACAAAAAATACCTGGAATAGTTCCACACCATTATGTTGAGCTACTTCCGTTAGACAAGTGTGTACTTGAAGTACATTTATACAGTGCTTACTGTCTGTACTCAGTATATTTAAAATGTAAAATGTATTGCATGTGTGGTATGTTTCCACCACACGTACAGTACATGAGCAGAAAAACAGTTGGGTTTTCTGTCTATTGATATCTACAGATTTTTTCTTTTCACACGTCCACACATTAACAGGCTGAAACATGACTTATATTGATGTTCAGGCTGAAGTTTTTTAACTTCCAGCTCTTTTATTCTCCTTTTTTAAGTTTGTATTAGACTCTGTTAAGTTTAACTTCACAGCTATCATTTTTGATAGTTCAGTCACAGACAGTGCAGCATAATAAAATATACACTCTGATGTCAATGGGTTTGCAGAAGCTAAACCTTTTATCAGAATAATCAGTAAAAGATTACTTTGCACCTTAATAAGCTCTTTTTTCATTCTCAGCAAGTCTGATATAATATAAAACCCAGAGAGAAACAAAGGAGAAAAGGTATAAAGACAAGACAAAGACATTCATTCTTGACAATGAAATCATTCAGATAATGAATTAATGGTAAAAATGATTCCTAATGCGCGGACTAAAAGAATTTGCTTCAATAGTGCCAATAAATCCACGTACAGAAAATTAGATGAATGTCAGATACATTGAGAAAACAAGATGAAGATAAAGAGAAACAAGATGAATGGATGCAAACTACAGGGACTTCATTAGACCAGTGTGAAACAGTAAAAATGCAGGAATACACTGTAAAGAGGAGTAATGTTTGTCTTTACGGGCTATCATGTAAATAAAGATTACACTGTGCAAGTAAACAAAAGAAAGACAATTATTTCCAGTCATGCTGATACTGTCCAGTGATGGTGGTGTGCACAATTAGACATTGATTTCTGTTTCCATAACTTCATGCAGTGTTAATGCCAATAAATGACTCCCTGCAAATGCTGTCTTGTTATTTTCCTACGCTCCTACTGAGTCTCACTCTTTTAATGAACTTCAAAGTCTGCATGGTGCTGCAATGTGTGCCATGATGAAGAGAAGTAAACATTCCTCACCTCACTCTTGCCTTCTCACTAGCTATGGTCCATTCAATTGTCAAATGAATTTCAAAGAAACTTTTGAAATGTCTTAAAAAAGAAAAAGGGAATTAGGCACATCTCCATCAACTGGGTTAGAGCGAATAAACTAGGCTACAGCATAGTTTCGTCAGAAGTTGCCGATATAGGCTACGTTTTATGCATGGCCGTGATCTGACAGTAAACAGAGTGAAGCCTGCAAAGTTTTTTTTATATCGCGTATTTCAGCAGCAAGGCAATTCAAAGCACTTTACATAAAACATCAGAAGCATCGGGACAAAGTGCAAAAAGAAGTAGAGTTGGGAACATGGCTACTGACTGACTCCTTTTATTGAAATTGACGGAAGAATAGTGGGATTTATATGAATGAATGCTGAGTGAAGCATTATGCTAGTCATGTTTGTTCTCAGTAGAAATCAGCATCACCCATGTGTGTGCTGGTGTGTCTCTCTCTACCGGTCTAGATTGTGAAATTGAAATGTCTCTGCAAAAACAAAAAAAAGGTTTTATGAAAAATGCATGTTTCAAATGATAAAAATTGTTACTGTAAATAGTCACAGCAGCTCTGCCCTGTTATGGGAAACACACACACACACAGTTCTGTCACTCATTTCTTTTAGTGTCTGAGTGTGCAAGCATGGTCGTGTGTGTGCCCTCTGGGCTGGCAGACAGTGCAGCACACTGATAAGCAGGGTAGAGACTATTAGCTGTTTGGCCTGCAGCCTGAATGGTCACTGGCGATTTTCTGTCTCTGGTCAGAAACCACATCCCCACACTTATCAGAGAGCCAGCGGGACACGGGCTGAGTTGTGTCACGTGATTTTTGTCATTTCTTTATTAATTAACCCCTTTAGCCACAAAACTCATTTCTTGTCATCTCCCTCCTCTTCTCATTCAGCCCCTTCTCTCTCTCTCTCTCACGCTCTCTCTCACACTCTCTCGCTCTCGCTCTCTGCGTGTTTGGGTTTGCCTCCAGCATGCTGCAATCTGTATCAAAACCTCTGTCATCTAGAAAAGAATGCAGGATTCATTGTTTTATCTACATTTTAACAAGAGCACCCCTGAGATTATGGCTGTTGTAGCTTTTTCTGCTTTTGTGTCTCTTCTGTTCTCCGTATCCAGCGTAACCCAGCAAGCCAATCAGAGGACTTTCTCATCTAGAATCATTCAGAGAGTGTATCATCTGGGATACAAATTGAAAAGTGAAGCAGATGGACTTCCAATAACTGAGGCATTCAAAATGTATTTTCTCCTGTTGTCAACTGTGTGACAGGTGGCCCATATCAAATTATCTGCCAGAAACAACCCAAACCAGCACAGATGCTTACTGAATACCAATTTTGCCCTCTATTGAATCCGTCTGAGAAAAACGTGCAATTCATTGTAGTTTGTCGTTAATTATCTATAACTTCAGCCAGTACCTAACTAAACGGAGTCATTTGTTCTGAAAAAACAATCAACAATGGAAAGAGTGGGCAAATTAAATATAATATCTGCATTCTGATTACCTGTGTCAGCTCTATAATTATGGTGATCATACCTGCTGTGATGATGGTGATGGTTGTGTTTCTGCTTGTCGACCGAACCCCAATTTCTGATTCATTCTGTCAGCCAGCTGCACTTGACTCATTATGTCCACAATTAACAACAGAGAAGAGAAGGATGAGCTTAACAAGGCCAGATCTGTCCAAAAGTGTGTGTGTGTGTGTGTGTGCGTGTGAAGTAGAATGTCAAACCTGTTTACTATCTTATTTTTGCGTCTTAGCATGGTAACATTTTCCACAGTAATTAGTGCTAAACATGAGGAACAACTGAGGCAGATGTGAATGTTATTTTTGCAGGTATTTGGCCATAAACCAAAGAAATGGACAATTGTTCTTAAGCACATGATATATATATATATATATATATATATATTATATTGATTGGAAGGTCCTAGAGCCTTGGGAGTGGGCTCCCGAGTGTCTAGGAACTTGGGAAGAGGTGGATGTCATTAATGAGCTCACTTCAAATCACATTCATGAGACAATTTGTCTAATTTCAAATGAGATTTTAGAGAAAATGGTGCATTGTTACAAAATAATTTTACAACAGGCTAATAGCAGACCACCTCAAGGTCAGCATCATCAGTCTCTTTTTCTTTTTGAGCATCTGTGTAAACTACTGTAGTTATTGACTGAGGTGTTGCTCTCCCCAGCTCACATTTACATGGGAAAGGTTGTTTTGAATTGTTGTATTCCAAGGTTGTATTGACATCATCAATAGCGGCCTGTGTTCTTACTTTTTTGTCAATTTCTTTCACACAACAGCCACACAATCACTCCACTGGAGCTGGAAAAATAAGTCAATTCATCCGTCTGTCAGTCACCAGAAAAATAATTGTCCATAGATAATTGCGTACTTGGATAATTATTTAATTAATTGTCGAAAACGTCTTTCTGTTTCTTTGGTTTTGTGTGCAGAATGACAAATATTCAAGTAAAAGTGCTGTTTACTGTACATAAAAGCACATTTATTTCATGTAGCTGTTAATGGATGAAAGCCATTGAAACCTCGCTGAAACCCGTTAACAGGAAAAGTGTCAGTTTATTTAATTGCTCAACCCACTGGCTGTGGTTTCTGTTGGTGTGCTTTGTCATTCACATCAGCTCACATTTCACCATCAACAGAAGCCTTCAGCGTGGACATGTTATCAACCTCGTCTGTCGTCCAGAGGGAATCATTGTCGGTACAGAGGAGGAGTGTGTAAGACGTGCAAGTTCACAAGATGTGCACATTTTTTATGTAATACAAGTTGGTTTTAAACTTAGATTGCTTCAAACTGTAGTATCAAATACAACAAAATGATACATGGAAAATGCAAAGCAGGCATGAAGACTGATCGCGTGAAATGTGTGAAACGAGCCACTCCTCTCTGCCTTCCCAACAGCAGCTGATGCAGGTTCACTCTGATGTGTGTGATAAAAAAAAAGGCCTCACTGGACTCAACTGACTGATGCTGATATTATCATTCAGGTATGAGCAGAAGAAAGAAAATACATTTTCATTTCCAGTGTGATCAACGATTGCTGATGCAAAGTGACTGCCGGGCTGCACTGTACAATCATTTTGCAACTAAGGGATCTTAATGTGATGTCGAAATGATTTCTCCTGAATAACTCTCCCTGCGAGACCACAGAACAGCTCGCCGATCAGACTGATGATAATCCAACGGGTGGGGGGGTGTCATATTCTCAAGAGGGCTCATTAGATTCTTGTAGTGTTGGTTGATAGAACTGGAGTGCTGTGGGATTATTATTTGATGTGCTTTAGGGTCACTGGAGAGGGCTTTTTGGGAAGGAAGAATCACTCCCTTGGGATGCAATGGCACACTCGGGGAAAAAACAACAACAACTATACTTGTAAATACTAGGAATGGCCAATTATTGCATTTTACACATTGACCTTTAGTGAAACTTCAATTGCTGTGTTACTTGTTGGCTGAATTGTAAAAAGGGACTTACAAGCTATAAGAAGCTAAGATGTCAGATAGTTATCTTTAGCAGTATGCAGCTATAGCCAAAAAGAAGTATGACTGACTGCCTTTCGCGTTCGGTGTGTTGTGCTCATTGAGAACGAAGTCTCATTGTTGTAGTGCAGCTAACCTTCAGAAGAAGTCTGCTGCACTGTCGCCTTCCTGCATTTATCCTGCTTTCTTTTCCCGTGTTTCTCTCTATTTTCAGTCCTTTTTTCCCTAACTTTGTTCCCAAGTAAGACTCTCTGTTTCCTCTAAGATGGTGTGAAATGAGATCACAGCTGTTGTGGTCTGTGAGCTGAGCGTGTGCACGTGTTTAGGAGGAATTACTCTTTGAAATCGTGACTCTTTGATCAGTGATAGTGCTTGGTGCTGTTCTCATGCTCCCGCTGTGTTGATGTTGACAATATACAGCGGTCAACAAACAGCATCTAGTGTTTTCCAGCTGGAGAATGACTCTAACCAACCATCTGAAGTGGAGTTGTCCTGATGTATTCATTTTAGGTGACACAGATAAAGTAGATGTTAAAAAGTCCAGCAAACCAGATGAGACAGAGTTTGAATGGACTGGTTGTATTGCTTAAGAGAAAACAAATTGCCTGGTAGTTGTTGTGATGTAAGGTCAAGTCAAACGGCAACACTACTGGTCCAGCTTTGATGAAACTTCAATGAAGAGATGATGCAACGTTGTTAGTAGCTAGCCCAAGGCCCTGCGTCATTCATGGAGGTAAACACGGTTCACGTAGTTTATTTGTTGTTGTTTTCATGCTCTCAGTCTGTTCCTGTGACTCTTTCCCCTCTGGGTTTACTGGGTTTACTCAGGACGCCAAAGAGAGCAGAGCCCTTGATTTGTTTGTTGTGGTCCCCGGTGTTAAAGCAAAAAATAAACAAAACAAGGCTGACACACACACACACACACACACACGCACACACTCCCAGCAGCCCATTTTCCATGTAAAGGTACATTAACTAGTGTTTGTACTTTAATTGAATTTCTGTAGATACACAGTTTGTGTGCACACACACACAAACAAAATATTTTACTTTCCATTCTTTCTTCTCACTGACTGTGTCTCAGAAACCTCATAGCTCATGAGCATATAAATTAAATTTGGTTCCACACTAAGAAATATAAACTGCTATCTATAAACACAATATACGACACTGTGAAAAAGTAAATGTTACATTGATCCACTGATCAAGGTGCAAACTAAGTCATTTGACACTGGCTAAGAGAGAGATGATCAGTCTAGAAGTCAAATCATTTGTACGACAGCTTGGAGCAGGAGAACTGATTGGTGCATGCTCATGGAGGAGCAAAAGGATGGCTGAAGAAGGGAAGTGAGGTGGAGAGAGCATCAAACAAAGCCAAACGAGGAAATGATGGAGTGCTTAACCAGAGTAGTGCACTCAGAGTGAAGACGGGACATTTATCTCTCTCTCCTTTCTCCTGAGCTCATCCCTCGTTTCCAATAGGAGCAGACCGATAACAAGGTTCAGTCTGATTGGCTTCACACTTGGCCCGTCACCACAGCATTACAATATGAAATAGAGAGAAAAGGGACTTCTATGTTATCAACATATTACATTTGCTGCAAATCCCCTCTCCCCATTTATTGCTTTCTCCTTTTCCCATTTATCTCCCTTCATTAGTGTCTCCTCCCAGCTCATCAATGCAAATATATGGATTCAATTACTGCTAATGTAGCTTCTTTATCAACATAAATTTCCTCTAATACCAACGACCGAGGCACGAGTCAGAAAACGCAGAGAGCTAAATTGTCGGTTGATATTTGTCATTTTCTAGAGGGAAGAGGGTCGGCTATCTATTAATGAACTGTTTATTACAATATGCGCCTATGAGAACAAAAAAGTGCAGCTGTTTGGGTGGATAATTTGTGTGAGTATTTGAATATCGATTAACTAATAATCATTGATTACTTTAGGTTTACCATTCCAGATGCAAAGCCATGTGGCTGTGCATGTGGCTTCATCTCCTCTGCACCACATGTAATATTTAGTATCTACCTTTCTGTTCATATGAATGAGACTCTGCCTGTCAATCCCAAAGCTGTAGACATGAATACTAGATAGAATCCAGATGAGCTCCATCTCTTATTAACTTCCTGTCCTCCTCTCTCTGCTCATCCTCCTCAACCCCTCTCCTCTTCTCCTCCTAACATCTCCTCACCGACCGATTTCTCCCTCTTTCTTGACTGAGCAGATTTAAATGAACAGTATATGGCCCTTCGACAAGAGAAGGGGATCACAAATGTAAGGGAAACTAAATTGAAGGACACTGAATAGGAATTTAAAGAATGTTCCTCAGGACAGATGACGTTGGAAGTCTTGACTGTGAATTAATTAGTTTTCTCGTCTTTGTCTCTGTTCCTGATGAACTTTGAACGACTCAGCCTTGACTCGTGTCAATCCATCATTTAAAGGGAATAACCAGCCATAGCAGGCTCACATCCATCACAATAATCCTTATAATCTTAAATTAAATCTTAGATCAAACCAAATTGGACATTTTGGAAAAGTCTTTTCCAAAGACGCTCTTTGCCACCATGATTCAGCCTGTGATGTACAGACCCAAAGTACCGCTCTGACTTTGAGTCAGTCAGCATGTTATTATCGATGGAACCGGTCCAGTTCGCTTTTCATCACGACATTGCAGATATGAGTCAGTTCACTATGTTTTATCTTTTGAAGTCTGACGAAGGCTTTTTGAGCTTGATGTGGTCGTTACTGGACGAATAGATTTTTTACTCGAAGCTGTCCTATGCTTTGATGGTCAGCAGAGAAATCGACACATACACACACACACACACACACACACACGCACAAACAGTTACGCATTATTAAGGACAACCATGTTGGTATGGCAGATATTCTATCAACATATCTGTAGCTGTTACCAAACAGATTAATTCCTGCAGCCACCTGGTCTTCGGCCATTACTGCTGGCTGCACAGAGGCGCCATCCCACTCTGACAAGTTACTGCTGCGATTCAGATCACTGCAACACTGTTAACATATTGAAAATCGGTCCGCCCCCATCTCACAGAAAAAAATGTTTTTTTTAATCCAAAGAAATGCTAATACAGTTACTCAACTATTCACTGAGACATATTACAAGACGTGAACTGAAAACGAGTTATATTAAATGTCAAAAAGTCAAAACAAATAGCTGCAGCTTGAGGCTGCGGCACCTAAAGATCAATAAATGCTTAATGGGTGGTTTTCCTGTTTCTCAGATAGTTTCTGTTGTTCTCCATAGCAACAACTACAAACCAGATGCTGAGGCTTCAGTGCAGGGATTGAGTTATTGGTTACAAATCAAATTGAATTAGGGTTAACCTTTTCTTGTGTCGCTAACATGAAAGCTAAATTCATGTGACTGACTGCCCAGCTATTCTCATTTTCATTCAGACATTCTAATGGTAATCACGCACTCCCGCCTGCAGTACAGAGTAATATATCCCACGTCTGCAACATCTGTTTTAGGTCCCTCTGATGTTTCCTGCACACACAAATCCAATAATGAAGGAAGCTGGCTCTGTGCAGCAGAGGGGCATGACAATATGTGGAAGGGTGACCGTTCTTGTGTGTGTCCCTGTGAGTCACACAGCAGTGAATCCCTGAATCAGCTGTTAAATGAATTTCTTGCCTTCTGCACTCTGTTCTGTATTCAGAGGAAGAAGCTCGGCACCTTAATCGGATCTGATGTACATCACATATGTCAATGACCTTTCCCTCTTTTCCTTCATAACGTTCTCTGTCTCGCTTCTCTGTCCTCAGAAATTATTCAACGTAAGTGCAGTTGAGGGATTGATTGTTACTATTGTTATACTTTGATAAGCTTATTGAAATTCACTGCAGGATCCTGCAAAACCTGATATGATTCTAATGATGGGGATTTTGTATCAAAAGGCATTACTGCAGAGCTGTGACTGAATGTTTGGTAAGGTTGGGTAGCTGACCTCCGCAAGAGGATTGGGGCAACATGTGCTACATGTGTTAAGTGGATAAAGCCAGAATTTGTGTTAAATGTCGGAATCATGAGAATTAAGACTTTAAACTCAGAATTCAAATTTTCAAAAGAATTTACGAAAGTAAATAAAAATATCCGTTATCTTGTGGGAGCAAGTGACCTTTGCATGAATGACATATAAACAAACAGTATGTGTACAGCAGCACTGACTCAAAGGTTGTGAAGCCTCTGAAGTCTCTTTGATTGACATTATCAAAGGTATTTCAGATAAGGCTCAAAACTATTAGACAGGGCATAAACATTTGTATTCTAACTTGTGGTTAAAGGCTCTCTCATCAGCACTCCACACAGCCCTAGTAATAACTCACCGAATGCCTATAATTATCCCAGGGTGCATTCATTAATTCATTCCCTTTCTGAGAGATAATAGCTTTTCATCGCTTCGAGACATTCTAGCGGTTAGTAAGTAACATTGTTTTGGGGAATTTGCCCCATTGATCCAGTCACTGATTCATTTCCCCGACTATTTATTAAAGGACCAGCGTGTAGGATTTAGTGGCATCGAACGGGGAAGTTTTGGAATGAATCCATCCAACTGAATAACCCTCCACCCACTCCTCCCTTTTCCAAGCGTGTCAGAGAATACGGTGGCCTCCGGGTGACGTAAAAATGCAAAAGGCCTTTTTGTTGAGCCAGTGTTTAGTTTGTTCTGGGCTACTGCAGTGCAACATGACAGACTCCATGAAGAGGATCTGCTCCCTATAGATATGAAGAGCTCAGTCTAAGGTAACAGAAACAAAACGATTCTTAGTTTCAGGTGATTATACAATCGCAAAGTTGAGCAACTCCATGAAGCTTGATCTAATCCAAAAGGTTTCTAAAGCAAATGGCTTTTACTTGTTTAAATTGTATTGTATCATTGAATACATTTTTTATTTTATGATAATAATGCACTTCCCACTCTCATAAAGGTTGATTGAGTCTAGCTCAGTCAGAGGGGAGTATAATGAGGTAGAGCGAAGCTCAGAGTTACAGAGAGATGATGATGATGCCACTTTGGTCAGGCAATTTGGTTTTCAGAGTGCAAGAGTTGAGGTTCAATGTCCGTGTGTGATTTTGAGAAAACAAAAGAATTTGGTCTGTATCTCTTGCTCCATTCTCCAAAAGGTTTCTGCTTGGATGAGCTAGAGTACCAGGTCACTGTATTGTTCTCCTTACTTCATTGTCTGTCATTTTGTGGATCTGTCGGAATTTTTACTGTCCCATATGTTTGCTCTCCTGAACAGGCAGTGAAAGAAAAGAGGAACAGAATTTATTGACTCCATTGTCTGTTTCAATTAATATAAAAGGCAGTCAAGCCCTGGCTAACAAAGTTTAGGGCAATGCAGTACACAAAATGTCTAATGAAGGAAGTGGACGGCAACAGATATAGAAGAAGACAGAGTGTAATTACTTGTAATCTTTTAAATATTAAGTAATTTTGGCTGGTGTGTGTGTGTGTCTGAGAGTATGTAAATCTGCATTTATGTAAATCAATTCTCAGTGTGTCACTCATTTACCACAGTTGGCATACTGTGTATTTCAATACATCCTTAGATGTCTCTTAATTAAATAAAGTTCATCCCTTTTATATCCTGCATTCTACTTATTTTCTCTCAAGATTACCACTTCAACATCTCATCCCAACGTCCTATTTAAATCGCTCTTATGAATAACCCTGTGTGTGTGAGATGTGTTGTATAAATCATCGTCTTGTGTTACTGGTAAGATCCAGCGATATAAAGAACAAAACTCATCTGTGTACGACTAATAATGAAGGAAAATGTCCCCGATCTGAAAAACAAGCGGTTATTTGTAGTGTAGAGAGTTAAATAGCATGCTACCTTGTCCCTTGTAAAGGAGTTTTACTCATTTTTATTTTCAGTTACATTTCGATAGAAAATGTAATATCTGCCTGGATTCACTGGCAACATTTTTTTTTTCCATTGAAGGAATTAGTACCAGTAATTAGCAAAACTGTCCGTTTCCTTAATTAATATTCATGTCAATTAGATGGTAATCTGCATGAGAGATAAAAACATATAATCATCACTGATAGTGATCAATTTGGTCTGGACAGACGAGACTCCTCAAAGCGGCTTCAATCAGGGGAATATCGTGGTCTTGGTTTTATACAGAAAACATCTGCAGGGACTTGAGACACGATGAAACCGTAACCCCAAACCCAACCACAGACCGGGCTGTGGAAGCAGACCCCATTTTCTGGTGGTAGAGTCTTGCATTTTGCCACCTACCATGCATGCCGATCACCTGCTAACAACTCAGGTAAATGTAGCCCTCCATTCACTCAAAAAACAATGTTCCCTCTGAACATTAGAATTTATATCTGGGATGGAAATGTGGGGTTTTATATACCTTCCATATTGCACTGTGTTCATAATTATTGTGAGATTTCCAGAGACTCAATGAGGTGCAAAAGTGTATTTGCAGTTTGCTGAACACAATGAGCGATAGAGTGTACTATCCTCTTAAGCACACAGTCTATCTCACTAATGTATTTCTATTATTATCATGTCAGGATTGTGTTGTTGCCAAAGACTGTTGGTTTTTATTCTTGACTCTGTATTGACTCAAGCAGTTTTAAACTATAACACCTCTGTTTAAATGGGTTCTACTCTCCTGTTTGTTTCATTGAAGTATCCATCTTTGTCTTGGTTGTGTAGTCGGTTTAATTACTTTTCTTCTCCACCAGTGTTTTGTTAATGTGAATGGCGTTGGTGCCATTGTACAGTATTCTTCTAAGGGTGGCTAATTTATTAAGCAGGCAGTACCTTTTGTTACACAAGCTTATCTGTTTAGTTTTCTGTGTTGCAGAGAGCGGACACTGCAGTAAGCCTGTGGCCACACTCATCTGTTATTCTTTTCTCATTATAGTCCCTCTTCCTTTGTTCTTATTCATTTTCTATTCCTGACTCTCTTTTTCTCTTTGTATGTATTCTCTTTTTCTGGCTTCATTCCTGCAACATGTTTCTCATGTTCAGCCTTACATGCTTTCTCTTTCCTCATTACTGGTTTTCCTCCACAAACTCTCTTTTCTCTCTGCTTGCACACGCAGCGTTATATGATTTCTGACATACTGAGCTCATCAGACAAAAGTACATGTTGGTAGTCTTGCATGTATAATTTATGGAGCGGATAAGCATGCTTTACTAATATACTGCACACACAGACACAATTAAAGCCGGTTGGAATAATTTGTTTCATGCATTCATATTTTTTTTTTAAAGAGTTTTACTCTCCCAGTTTCTCTCTAATTGTTCTCCAGTTACTTTAGTCTCTTCTTCCATCAGCTTCATTGTCCTGCAGTAAATATTAGCAATATATATATATTCCATCTCTTTATTCTTTATTCTTCATTTTAAAACTGGTGCTCAGAGTTCAAGCTGGGGTAGGGATTTTATAATATTGCATCTTTGGACAAGGACTCCCATATTTCAGCATATATTGTAATTCAACTGGTCTGAGAGAGAACTTGACTCCTGCACCTCTTCTTGGCTGTGTTCAGGCTATGGGAGCCTGTGATGGGAGACCTTGGCCAATCAAAAAAACATGGCTACATTTAGGAGAAAGACTAAATTATTAGTAACATTTTCTCTCTAATAATTTAGCCTTTTGCTAACCGAAGCCAGGGCTAGCTCACAGTTAGCAGAAGGCAAAGCTATTATTATTAGCAAAAAGAAAAATTCTCTCCAGTTCTGAAATGTTTCGCCAGTATTGTAGCTCGCCATAGCCCTGCGTCAAAGTACGTCATCTCAAAAGGCTGTAAAGGCCCACACGTTTGCCATAGTCATCAACATCCTGTCAGCCGGGCCCCCAAAATCTTCCCTCTAGCTTTCTGCCACCCACATTGCTACAGCACCCATTGTCTTCTACATTTCCAAATTCTATGTTGTCCGAGTGCCTGTTGAAATGTAATCTTTAAACTCTGTTGCTACGTAAACTATCAAGGCCCCTCTTACTTTTTGGCTTGGGTCCAACCTGAACACCTTTTTCTCTGCTTCCTCTGCCAATTCTGTTTTCTGCTGGGCTTTACCTGTTCTCTCTCCTGGCTTCACAATGATAGAACGTTCTTCCTAATCGAGTCCACACAGCTGAATTACTCTCTGCTATGTACACAACACTCTGCAGTTCAAGAACCAGTCCTGTATGTCAACCTCTCTACTTGCACCTAGGTTATATCCTCTATTTTAGATCCCCCCTGCTCACTTTACAGCAGCTCTCTCAGTAGCTTGCTCTAATTCTTTTAGATGTAGAGGTTTAGATGTTGGTGAAGAAGGTAGAGCTCATTTTACTGTCATTTATTTTAACAGAGCTGGATGAAAACCCTCTAAATATAAAATGTAAAAGGTGTAGCTCCCGCTGAAAGCAGAAAAATACACGGAGATGGGAATAGGTTGTGTGTGTGTGTGTGTGTGTGTGTGTGTGTGTGTCTCCCTGTAGGGAGAGATAAGGTGACAGGCAGCTCTGAGGTCAGTCTGGCCGTATCTCGCAGACAGCCTTGCTTGCCCTGTGGGTGGTTTAACCAGACATCTGCTGAACTCCCATCAGATCCTGCAGGGCTTCACATATCTGCCCACTCCCTTTAGCTGACCCTGGAAGAGCAAGCAAGGATTTACATTATGTATGATGGGATAAGAGGTGTCGCTTTTGTGCCAGTGGCTGATTCTAGATCAGGTCTTAAAGGTTAAGAGATAATATTGTCTCAGTCACCACGGGCGTGTCCTTTTAGACACAGATTGTAGATCGGGGCTTGGGGACGATATGAGCAACAGCACACTCTATCAAACAGATCTGAGTCTTGGAGGATTATTGGTGAGGTTATGCTTCTGGATCTATCCTTTGATATTCCAAACATTAAGTTTCACAGTTGTATTTAATCTGTTTAATAGTCAGGTTGTTGTATGTTTATAAAACTAAGCTAACCAAAGTAAACTTATTTAGCTTCACATTTTGTATGTCTGCCTGGGGTAATATATTCAACCCTAAGGCATGCAGTGGCTCAGCATTGCCACTGGGTATGTGAGACCTGGCCAAGCAGAAAATAGAACATGACACTTCCTTTTTTATTTACAAAATACAAGAGAGAATCCCCACACACGTCATGAGAGCTGGAAGTTTTGTTCAAGACGTCAAATCGCTTAACATAAAATAATAGAAGCCCTTCAGTTTGAGCTGAATCTCAGCTAGGAAGGCATCAAAGGCAGCTTGGTGACTTTAAATGAAGTGATTTGTATTATTGTTCATCATTAAGAACATTCCCAAAGACTGATATAAGACAGAAACTACCTTTCTGCTTGTGACCCACCTGGTTAAGATATGAAACAAAAATGGTGTAAATGTCACCACTGGTAATGCACGCCAGGTTTTTCTTAAATCAGTGATCTGAAAATCTATTAAAGTATGATATTAAAGTATGACACAGGGGCTTATAGCAAAAGCTCTGTCAATAGTGTTGAGGCAAATGAAATGCTGCAGTGGCTCTGACTTGGCTCAGGTTTGAGGAGTGCTCAATCACAACTCCAGCCATAACTAGAGAGCATTTTAACTAATGGAGTAAAAGATGCCAAAGTCCAAACACTGAAAGCACTTTTATAACGGTCAACAATAGAACAATGAAAGTTGATGAAGGAAACTATAGTGAGTGCCTCCAGTCTATATGTGTGTGTGTGTGTGGGGGGGGGGGGGTCCCCCATTTACTGTATTAAATGGTGCGAGATTCACAGCAAGAAAACATCTCATTTAATTAAAATTACAATAGGGTTTTTATCTTGCTCTCTTGGTGTTCTCTACTCATTGTTTACCACTCTGATTTTAACGGCGTGTTGGTCATATCATAAAAACACACTCCGAGTAAATACCTGTGACCCCAAGCTGAGTTCCCATCTTCCTGCAAGACAATTGCTAACAGCGACGTTTTATGTCCTACAGCCTCACCTTAACAAACACTGTGATGTGATGTGAAACCTTTTGAGACAGAAGATTTGAATACTGCCACACACACACACACACAGACAGACACACACAGACAGACAGACAGACTGTCAGGCAGTGTTTTTGCTACACATGTGCTTATCATGTCAGTGATAATGATACAATCGCAGCTTTTTTATGTATTCTTGTTATATTTGTCACGGTTGGGATAAAAAAGACAAATGGGGATGAACTCCAAATGTAGATAGACACAGGGAGCAGAAGGATAACAAACAGTGATTTTAATAAAGAAATGTCCAAAACAAAACTTACATGCCAGGTGAGAACAAAAGTAGTAACTGAAAATCCAAGAAACCAGAACCGGCAAAACGACACAAAACAGGATCAGTCAATCAGACTCGTGCACAAGGGAAAGGAATAGCAGATGAACCGACACAGAGACGGAGGAACACAGGGTTTTAATACACTTGGAAGGAGAAGGTGATTAGACACAGGTGGATTCAGGGATGGAGCAGACAATTACAATGGCGGGAAGTGGAGTGATCTGAATTGAGAGGAGAGGTGAGTAACATAACATAAAACAGCAAATACTGAAATTAGAAAAATAAAGAAACTAAACTAGGGAACAGGACGAGACATGACAAACACAACTGCTGCACAGATAAAAGGAGGGAAGACCACAAAGACAGGAATTGAAACAAACACGGGACACAAGAGGCAGGGAAACAGGAAACAAACTAAACCAAAACCAAGAGCATGAAAATATTATTATTGTTTTGCCAATTTCCCCTTTGTTCTTGTATTATGAACTGTGAATGTACTCTTAAATCATTTGAGTACCTGGATATTTGGGCAAGGTAGTACATGTACATATAGTAGCATAATGATACTCTTTACCACAGATGGAGATTTGATTGTTATTATTATTTTATTTTTATAGTCTGTACTGTACCATAAATTGACATTAAAAGTACATTTTAAAAAAAGGATCCGATATCTTTTACAAATTTGTAACTGTTGAAATTAAAACAAGTTCTCCAAATTATATACTTCTTTCCAGGAAAATTCAGAGGAAATCATTTCTAAATTATCAGGATTTCACAGACCTGAAGTGTTTTGGTCTGATCTGACTGCCCGATCGGCAGGATTGTTAGAGTTTGGTTTTGGCACAAATATGACTCGGTTAGGGATAGGTATTCGATGTAAGACTTGACATGTGTCAAAAATGTGAAACAATGGAGCCTTAACTGTGTGGTACCCAACTGGCTGTTTTAGAGTATAGGTAAAAACTGCACACACTACCTAGATGCAACAGATGAATAACTGTCTGTATACGCCTCCGCGTGTTTGCATGTGTACTCGGCGTCTGTTGGATCCTGACACTTCTGCTCTCCAGGCAATATGACGAGCAAAGAGTCTGAAGTGAAGATCACAGCAGCCTTCAGGCAAAACGTAGAGAAGTTAAGTGACACTGGGGGGAAGAGGCACAAGATACCCAGACGTGTGTGTGTGAGTGTGTGTGTGTGTGTGTGGGTGGGTATATAGGGGGTATATAGGCCTAGAAAAAGCCTTGTAGAGTGACAGATTACTTTAGGAAAGGATCACTTTGAGACTAGAAAGATACTTCTTGATGAGAAAAAGGACTTTGGAGACTGACAGAAATGGAAGGACGGCTGGGAACACGCAGAACAATAAAGGGTTTCACTGAAATGAAATGTATTTTGCTGGTTGGCTTAGCAACAAATCACGACCCTGTTAAATCTCTGCAACACTATTTTGTTCCCCACTCTCCTCCATTCTACCTTTCCCACCATCTCTCTTTTATGCTGCTACCAAATCCTCGGGGGTGGAGCATAAAGAGCAAGAGAGATCCATCAGTGCTTGCTAAAAAGCCTTGCCGGCTCATAAATAAAGGGGGTGGATGAATTAGGAAGTTAAATCACCTTGGGTTGGTCATGTCTACAGGCAGATATGAAATACTGCCTCAGTGTTGGGATGCTCTGCTCCCACTCTCCGGCTATACCACCACCTATACAACCACATCACCGTATGTTGTGTGTGTGCGTGCGTGAAGGAGTTGATGAACAGCGCATGACTCCATTCTTTGTATTTTGTGCATAAGTGACCATGCATCTATGTGTAACGATAATCAGACCACTTCCTGCTCTTTCTACTTAATTTAGGTCTTCATGTTATCATGGTAACAATGGTTCCTGTGAGCTTAATTTAAGTTATTTCTATGTTAAGGACTAGCTGACAAAACTAAATTCACCACAAAGTAACTGTTCTTGAGCTTTCGATCATATTACATGATCAGCAGATATGTTCAAATGTACATTTGCCTGAGCACTTTAAGGACTTCTCACCCA
This sequence comes from Pholis gunnellus, assembly GCF_910591455.1. Lineage (NCBI taxonomy): Eukaryota > Metazoa > Chordata > Actinopteri > Perciformes > Pholidae > Pholis > Pholis gunnellus. Next base: position 13,018,057 of record NC_136537.1, read on the forward strand.
TGTTGGCCTACAAGTTGAAATCAGAAACAGTTTCAGCAGATCAAAGATCAGCTTCTTTACTCTCTTCATGGACGAGTCCTGAATGTACAACATCTACAGTTCCATGACAACTGGGCAAACTCTAATCTGTAATGTGATCAAAAGCATGTTTTAAACTTGGTCTGAGTTCATATCATGCTGGTTCCTTTTTAGTGGCAGCTGAAGAGGTCGATAGAAAGTTGAATGTGTGAACACTTGGGTGACTTTTCTCTTACGTTGTCTCGTCCATTAGAGTATTGCGCTGAGAAAAGTCTGTCTGTCTTCCATCCCTCCTTGGTTATTACTGTATCGATTTGTTCTTTTACTGTATTTTCTGCCAAAAATGTCTCTCCAAACACAATTCATAACCGTCCTGTCATTGTGACCACTCTGGTGTAAAGATTTGGTCAAAGCACATTCCGTATTGATTAAATGAGGACTCAGTTTTATCATCATTACTCGATGCTTCAGTGTTTAATGGCAGGTTTGCAAACACAATTACTGAGACGTGCGCTTCAAAACCAGCTCAACTTGTTTCTTTCACTTCCTAGTATGAAGTGATACTTGGGCTTTGGTACGCAGCGGTGTTTAGTGCAATTAGCACACGTGTCGGGAGTGTGGAGAGATATCAGTGTGGAGCAGAGAGAGAACCAAGCCTACAGCTCATCATCTGAACCAGATAGAGCCATGGCTAATGCACACAGGAGGATCAAAGCTAGCCCCGTCAGTAACATGCAGCTATTTCCACGGTTAGCTTCAATCCTAACATCATGGTCTGTTAGTGCATGCTAACATGAAAGCTGTGGCTTGGGATGAAGCACTGCTGCTATTAACACATTGATAATGTGTGGGCAGTCGATTAAAGATCTTCCTCCACAGAGCAGCATCAGGAGCATGTGATTATAAAGGCCAGCATGGCCTCTGTTAACAGGCTTTAACACAGTGGGCAGAGATTTGTGCACTCTGAATTTCTTGCTCCATATTTTCTTGGAATTACGGCAATATCAAACCTGAAATGTCTCAGCAGACCCAACTGATGCCTGAAACCTTGCACTTACTGTATCTGCATTTGTGGATGAAATATTACAGCCAGAAGGAATTTCCTAAGAAATGTTTTTTTCTGAAACTGTTTTTGTGTTTTCTACAGAGTGCAATGAAAGAAATATTTATTAAACTACTATATTTTAGTTCCGGCTCCTGTGCCAGGAACAAAAAAAAAACATTGTTAGAAAGAAAAGAAAAAAAATTGCCCTACTTTGCATCCAACAATGTTAAATTTGATCAAATGGTTCAGTGGTTCTCTCCATTTGTTTCCCTGCTGTGCATCTGCTTCTCCCTGGTTATTATGCAGCAGATAGATGGGATACAAATGAGATGAATGATGGCCACCTCTGGCATTACCTGCAGGCAGTGTGTGTGTGTGTGTGTGTGTGTGTGTGTGTGTGTGTGTGTGTGTGTGTGTGTGTGTGTGTGTGTGCGTGCGTCACATACCAGTAGGGAACCAGTGAAATGAAGTATCCTGCTGGCTGGTCGAGTGTGTGTTGAATGTGTGAACACACAGACCTTCAGTATTGGACTGTTGGCTGAGCTGCAGAGACACCGAGTACATAGACAGACATACCGATGCAAACTACATTAAAGAGCAAAATAATAGGCGGTACTATGTATTTTTTGTTTTTGTGTTATGTAGCTTCTATCTAAATACTGTAGCTTTGTGTGAAATGTAAAAGGAAAGTCACTCAGTCACTCTTATTGAAGCATAATACAGTCCAACAGTCTTGCAGCTGTAGGCAGAAACTCTAAAGCTATACAGTTGCTCTGGGCTAGAGGTTTCAATTTTGGAAACTACTATTCCTGAGATCAATCTGTATTAAAAAGACACAAGAGTGAAATCTTAAAACATTTTCCCAGACTCGGGTACGCTTCTCAGCGATGGCAGATGTCCACGTTTTGCCTGGATGGAAACACACGGGAGACGGAGTGTGACACACTGGGGAAGGAGGGAGGAAAAGGTCACTCATTCAATATTCAAACCATCCTTTGTCTTCACTGGATAATGAAGTGTCTTTACCAAAGCCATAAACTCTAGGGGGCCACCACACAGTAGTCATTTCGCTTTAATGGAATAAAGTGAAGTGTCACAGTGACAGAAAAGTGGTTCCATGTAGTGTTTTTAGCCTCTTTAACATCTTTACTGGCATCGTGATGTGTCTTGATTCGAATGGTGTCTCTCAGTTCGTTATTATTTCTTCATGTCAGAACTATTACAATGTCAGTATGAGAAAGTCAGAATAAAAAGTTACTTTAGGTGCACTTTGTTTTGGTTCTACTTCTGATAAAGGTGATTTATTTAATGCGTTTTCACAGTGGAGTTCATAACACACATTTAGCTGCTGAGTCGAGCGTCATAATGATGCGGAAGCAGAGAAAATCCATATCTGGCATTCAATTATTATTATTATTAAACCATAAACATTATACTTTAAACTACGAACAAAGTTAAGTTAAATAATTTATTAATATATCTTTTTAAAGATGAAATGCAGAATGTGCATCCCCAGCAGAGATCAACAGATGTTTATTTACAATAATTTTACAATTTTATGCACTAAGACGTGATATGTAGGAGGACAGACCATGGTACTTGAATAACTGATAACAAGGAAATATAGATGCACTTGATCACTACTGTATGTTTGTCATACTATCTCCAAATAGCTAGTATAGTTTCCTTTATGTTCAACTGTTAATGTCCATAAATGCTTCTATGCTTGACATACATTTTGTTCTTTTTATTTAACAACAGTACAAAGTAACGTTGTGTCACTTAATCCCTATAAAGTAAAACTTCACAAAAACCTGTATTTGATACACAGTCCATGTCCATGTCCACGTCTATTTTTGAACCAGTGCACTTGAAAGTGTGACAAATGGTGTTCATGAGTGCTGATCTCTAAAGCAGAGGCTTATGTGCTGCACTTAAAGCAACATTATACCGGCACAAAAGAAGAACTAAAAAAGAACTAAACAGCAGCTTTTTCTGTACAATATATTTTGTGTCTCCCACTGTTCAGGATACTTTTGGTGGTAATAAGGATGTGGTCTAGGATGTGGTCTATTCATATTCACAAAACACACTACAATAATGTTGACTGCACCACTGGAAATATACCACTTTGTTAATGCTTAACTGAAGTCATTAGAGTCCGGTGTTGCTTCTTCCCCACAAGTGGCCTTGGCTTGTCTCCTTTGGTCTGAAACTGGTTGCCTGTATGGATGGAGAGTTACATTCCTGTGATAACCAGGTTTATACCCACTGCATGTGGAGGAGTGGGGTGCTTTTATTCTGAAGGTCCAATTATATTCCACATTGAAAAGTGTAGCCATATATATGTAGCCAAAACGTAGATCTGATAGAATGTATTTAGTTAGTGCATTTAAAGCTTGCTTGACTTCTGGCAGTCAAAAAAGTCCAGGCAGAGCTGACAGTGCAAAAAACACTGTCGGCGAGTGTTGACAAAACTTCATTAAACAGTGTCACAGAGCTCCACTATTTATTTGCAGCTCTGTTGACTATAATTGGTGACAGTCAGCAGTGGCGTCCTGTAGCCTGTGGGCAGAGTGGCCGTCATCAACACCACAGCACAATGCACACTTGGAGCCTCTCTGTGACTCCAACGTGTACATTTCAGAGACTATACTTAACTGGACTGGCCAGCCTCTGGCAACTGTCTGCTGGCCCTCAGGCAACATGTCGGTCTGCAGCTTATTAGCATTTCATTACTCCAGGATGCACTGCAGAGCGACATGATTATTGAGGCTGGACTCACGGAAAGACTGCAGCACACAGAGATGTTGATGTTTACAGCACAGAGGAGAGGAGACTAGATCTACCTTGGATGTCTACTGAATTTTGGCGACAGCTGTCGCTGTTCTGGTCGCACCACGGCTTTATCACATCTTAGTCTTTCTTTCTTTCTTTGCCCACTTTCCCCACTACTTTACCTGCTGTAATCACTCTACTCTAGCATTTTGTCTTTGTGTCCGTATTTCCTGAATAGTTTATATAGGTGTAAGAAGACATGCATTTATATACATTCACAAGTAGATTTTACGCTGGACACTAGCTAACTATTAATAAAAATGTACATTTTGCAACCAAATTGCTTCTTGAATGAGTATATGAGTATGACAGTCTTTTAAAATGACATCTGTTAAGCGCACAACATTGTGTCAGTTTCAGTGCATTTCAACCCAAGGATAAAAATATGTCAGACAGCAGCTCTTGAGTTGTTCCAGAGGTTAGCGCATGTTTTGTTTCTTCCTAAGGGGAAAGCGAGTCTCTGCAGCAGAAACTGGGACTTGAAGAAGACTGAAGGACAGAGGTCATCAAACATGCCTTTGTTAAGAAAAGTGAGAAAGAAGAAAGCACAGAAGGACAAAGGATATGAACCCAATGCGTTACTTGAATGTGAGCGGCCAGGTAAAGCACCTGAACTGCTAATTTCTGTTATTTCGGTAAAATGGCATAAGTCAGCTTCCAATTAGTGGGATCATGTCATTGTGCAAATGTGCTGGCCCTGCAAGGTCCTCTGGCTAAATGTCAGACTTCCCTTTTTTAAACGAGCCTCTGAAATGCCTGAATGAGTGAATGTTTTTAACACACTCCTTTTGGATTTTGTTGAGCCAGAATGTATTGAGGGATTGGTACAGCTTGCCAATTGTTTGTGTGTTTATTTGTGTGAAATCTCTTCCTGACTTTAAGACAGTGAGTCAGTTCACAATGGAGCCAAGTCTGGTCTCTCTCTGAGCAGCTTATTATATAAATAAATCCTCTGTGTTACATCGACAATATACGGCGATATTTCATGCACATTCATTCTGTCCTTTTCCCATCATCCCTACACAGGCTTTGTCTGTTTTTAATCCATCTATCATTCCTCTTTTCTATTTCCTCCTCTCTGTTATCCCACACTCCAGTGCCACTCAATGGCCAAACTGAGTCACACCCTAGGGAGAGTAAAAAGAGAAGTTTCATTTTCTTTCCAATCTGAATTTGTCTTTTTTTATATTTTGCCCTCTATCCTTCAGCTCCCTGAAGCGTATGAGAGGAATACCTTTGATCGTGTGTTTCAAACCCAAATCTTCATTTTATATTTAAACAACACAGACACTCCTTTCATGGAGATGGGTTTATAAAGTGTCCCTTATTTAATCTTCTCCTACCTTTCCTTCCAACAACAGATATGCTGCACGAACAACTATATCAGGCTTGGATTTTGACTTCCGAAAAATGTTCAAGGACTCATAAATGCTTTATCATTCAAAGGCTGTAAATATTCAGCATTATATGAGTGAGCTGGAGTCACAGTGCATGATATAGAGGTGCACAGGTGCAGCTCCTCCGGCAACCATGCGCACAAGCGTCATATTTTTTTTAATTGACAGAAAGAGACATAAAAAGCCAGTAAAGCAAACAAGGCAACACGGGACAACGTGGGTACACTGAGGACAGAAGTGGCTTGCAGCAAACTTAATTAGTTTCGGAGGGGGAGCTGAGTCAGTGGGGAGTTATGATGATGGAGGATGGCTCAATTTCATCCACACAAAGTCATGTGATCCTACTTATAATAGGGATAGTAATGCATAATATCACAGATATGATTGGATGAATAAATAGACAGCCGATTTCATGAGACAGACAAGACAAATCCCCGAATACAGAAGAACCAAGTGACAGACAACAAAACAGAGGAGGTGTGAGCCAAAACAATTTTAGAAGAAAAATGATGATGGTGCTGGATAAAAAGTTAAGTGATCGCCGTCAGGATAATTCATGTCTGCTTACACACATCCAAAGTGTTTACTCTGAAGATCAGGAATGAGAGAAATATTGTGACTGAATATGTGGCTGATTCAACATGAGTGTGATGTAAACAGCATCTGATCTGGTCAGAGTTTATTTTTATGACAAACAGGCACCAGCTGCGCTTAAAACATATGCCATCAATTCTCTAATGGACGTCTGCATCTACACATGTCGCTTTCATCTACATACTAATCGTGACTAGCTGATGATTAACTAGCTTTTAAATCATCTTGAGCACGTGTACAGTGTGAATGCTTTGCATATGTGTGGGTTGTTATACAAACGAATGAACAGTGGCTGAAAGTCAAAGCATCTCTCATCTCTGTTAGTGAGGACTCCAGCCATGAATGTCCGTATTCATCTCTTCATACTTCAAAACACTTGATGTTTACCTCTAATTTGTGTGGAAATAGGTTGTCTAACGAATTGCCCACAAGAAGATTTTTATTGCGGCCATGTTATTGCCATGAGGTTCATTCATTCCAATACTGGAGAAAAAGAAATAGAGGAAAAAGGGCAATGGGCGATAAAGGGGACATAAAGGATCTGAAATATATGCAGGAAGAGAAAACGTTTCAGAAACATAAAGTATATGCTTTTCTGTTGAAAGGCCGCTTTCCTTTTTATTCGTCAGAATCTGTGAAATTGCTCATTTATTTTGGAATGTGGCGGCCACCCACACACCATGACCTGCACTTTCAGTTATTACCAAGCCTGCAATCACCAGTAACAATCTGTCTCTCCCAGACCTCTCTGTATAATCTGACCCCAACAGTCGTGACATAGATGCTGACAAACAGGCTCTGCAAAGAACTAGAAATGAGGGAGGATTAGGGGTGAGATGGTGAAAGTGTATATCTCTACACCCCATTCCTCTTAGCAACATCAAATCAATTATGCAATTAAGTGGGAGTAAGTGTTCATTTTTAGATTGTACTGATGCCCCTGTGGAGCCTCAAACGTCACTGACAAACAGAGTATGTCTTCATAAATGATCCTTTAATCATAATGCACTGTCTCTGTTGCCTTTGATTGCTCTATTTTAAGCTTCAATTTCCACACACTTCACTTCGTTAGATAAGTTTCAGTCATTAATGCACTTGTGTATTATTTGAATTAATTCAATTCCCTATTAGCGCTGACATTTATCTAACACATTACAAGTGTTACTACTCTATCTTCTCAGGAGTATCACTCATTGAGGCTTCGGGCCATGCAGTTGTTTAATCTCATTTAATTTGACAGAGCTGTAATTAACACAACAATGATGGAGGGCCCTGTCGTGGAATCGCACACAGAATACTGTATCGTTTAAACTCCAGTCATAATGAAGAAATTTGGATTCAACACAGCAGCTTTGGCATTTGTTTGAAATTTCCAGTGATTGGAAAATACTTGATCTGGCCTCTTTAAAGGGTAACGCTGGTGATATTTTATCATGTTGTATGCTGTCATCAAATCCTGTGAAAATATCAAAACTATGAACTATCTACTTTCTCTCCACATGCATGCAATCCTCACTTCTCCTCCGCTGCAACTTAGATAAAGAAACTAAACCAGTCAGACGTCATTCCTCCCCTTCTCCGTCTGTTAGGTGGTCTGCCCTTTAGAATTACTTTGGTTACGCTGGGAGAGCTTCACGGCGGCATCCCCTGTGCTGCTCTCAGCTGTGACACAGAGACACACTCATATCCAGGCTGTCAAGAATATCCTGCGCAAGGAAATCCAACACTCCAGAGCACACGGTCTGTTGGCTTTACAAGGTGCAAGACGAACAGGAAGGTAGAAGACAAAGGGAAAGTCATGCCTCCTATAATAATGTTTTCTTTTATCGGTGCAGTATGCTACGAGCTACGATTGTTGCTCGGCTGGTGAAGAATCAAGGAGGCATGTGAAACGCTGCCTGTCTGGGATGTGAATGTGAAAGGGGCTGTATGATTGTGGAATCTCCACCTGTTCACCTCTGGAGTTGATGTGATGACTCTTTTTCCAGTGCCGGTCGATCAGCAGGCAGCAGGCCCTTCAAAAGGCTGCTGTTAGATTTTCAAATGTAATTACACCCACTATTGAAAAGAACCCAATGGGACATTCAGCTGACCCTGACAAAGAGAGAAACTTTTGTCTTCGTATGACATTTCTGTAGCATGGCACTTTTAATATAGAAAGCCAAACTTTTTCTCAGTTTAAACTACTACGGAATGATTGTGTCCCCCATCCTTTTTACTTTCCCTCTCTTTCAGTTTCACTTTCCCTCCCTCTCTTGGGTTTCACCTAATAAACCCAAATGTAAGTGTAAAATCATCCTTAAATATAGACATCAGTGAAGCATCATACTAGAACTACGTTCAGTGGAGCGTTTATTTGTTAAAGCTGTGTCTTTTACATAAAGGAAACATAGTTTTTGGTGAGAGGGATGGTAATAATACTTCATCCACTTCATGCCATTTAACAAACTATTATTGGGTGATTTAAACTATGACTGCCCTGGTTGTTAGATGAGCCATGGCATAAGCCTTTTTTCTCATAAACACATGTGTAAATAATAAAATCAATGATATCTGAATTCCTTTTAGCTCCAAGGTTTCAGTTACCTGGTATCGTGCTCACCGTCACACCGTCACAGGTTTACATGTGAATAGAAAACGGTCTATTTGTCCACATTGTAAACGTGTAAAATGTTAATTCTTTCCTTGTTTTTGACATCAGGCTATTTAGAATAGGGGATGATGTTGGATATTTTAAATGAGGATGAAACATGTTTTTTTATTTGATAACAATTGGAGCCTGTACTCACTTGCAACAAGCTTGAGGTGTTGAGGTGATCTTTGCTGTTTAGTGAGATTCTGCCACATTCATCTCATATGGGATGAAATGGAGACATGGGAAATATCCCCGTTCAGTATATCCATTCAATTTGGGTTAATTACCTCGAACAACAGACTTTGGTAGACAGCATTTGTGTTTTTGTTTGCGTTTTCAGGCATTTTATTAATTTAATTTAATTATTATTACTGCATTTTATTAATACTTAAGTGCTAGTTGTTCATAAGCCAGTGTCCGAAATGCCTGGATTTATTTATTTACGTTCTTTTTCAGTAACGACTGACTGTCAAACTAGATATTAAAGAAAACTGACTCTAAAGGCCAAGCTGTATCTTCTGCTATTTATTATAACCATTAGAGTCGGTATTGGGAATGAGAAAATGGCCCCGGAAAATCTAAACAGCAAGTTCTATTAAAGAAAATTACAACCTGGATCTCGATGTAAACTCAGTCAAACCTTGCCATTTTAGTTGGTCACTCGTGTGTGACACACGCACAGCATTAGTGCCACGGTCTGTTGTAATCCCGAGTGTGCATCTGATCTGACAGCCGCACACCCAAGGTGATTTGTCCTTCTCACTTTATAGTATCTTCCTCTAAATCTCTCAGTCTTGTCACTTTTTACTTTCCTCTGTCCCCCTTTTATTCCCAATTCACATTTCTTGCATGATAATGAAGGTCACATCTGTTTAACTCTCTTTTATGTAAACTTCAGTTAATCTCTCCTTTGTGTCATCTAACCCAAACTTACTTTTCCTTCTCTTCCTCCCTTTTATTTAATGTTCCTTTGTCTCAGCTCTTTCCTTATCTTCTCTGTCCCCTCTCCTTCCTTTCTGTCTCTTTTGATCTATATTGACTCCTGTCCTCCGCTTGGCTGACTTAAGTGCTGTAATACCAGCCAGCAGGAGCTTTTTCTCTTTTTATATACCGTACATCCACTCATCTTCTCTCAAAACACACATACACACGCATACACAAGATCCTATTAATATGACAGCGCTCTCATCAGTGTAGCACATTACTCCTCTGCTCTCTTAAATCATCATCTCTCCCCGTCTCTCTTCTGTTCATCCTCCAGTTAAGTGGAGCAGCTCCAGACTGAACCCTTCAGCAACTGTCATCTCTCGCTCTGCCTTTAATTTTGTGTTCATGCAGCATTAAAACCATATTAACCATCTGAGATCCACATACCCAAGAAAACTCCAAACTCATTTGGAGGGATTTGGGTAACTGGTAAAGTGAAGAAGTCCCCTGGTTAATGCTCAAATTAGGCTCACTTGCTGCTGCATTCATGCTGTCATCAGGTATGATTCTCTTCCCTCTGTTTTCTGCTATTCATCCTTCACTAATAGTAAATAAAATTGTTTAACACTGAACCACTCCATCACTTCCTACTCATTTTCCACTGTGACATCAATTGTTGTACGTAAAGGGTTTCATTAAATCCATATTAACCCCCCGAGGGACAAAGAGAGAGAGGTGCCAGAGACTTGAAGAGGTCATCCATCTCCTGAGTGTTCTCTCATTCTCTCTCTCTCCCTCCCCAGACAGATAATTCGATATGTTCAGAACAAGACAGAGAGCTGTTCTTTTGCATAATTTTATTAAGCAGCATTAGCGGCGTTATCAGAGAGGTGACAGGAAGGAAATGGATTTGAATTAGAACCTGATAAAGGAAGGCATCCCCGGGAGAAAGGTGAGAGTGTGCGTGCCGCATGGTGTCACACTAAATACACTCAGCCACTCGAAGGCAGGATTTAAATAACCGCTTTGAGATTGTTTGTTTTTTGTTTGTTTTCAAACCAAACAATTTCCTACCCTATACTTATTTCAATTTGCCTTGTCTCACATCCAACATACCAGTTAGTTGGATTATTGTGTTTCTTTGTACGTGTGCAGGTTGTAGTCTGTGTTCTCATATCATTTTAATCTCGAGGGCTTTGTCACAAATCCAGCAGCAGGGAAATGTAGGAGACTTTCCGTGTAAGTAGTCGCAAGTCCACCGCATTTTGCTGATTGTGTAGTTCTGTCAGCATCATTAGGTTGTAGCTCCCAGTGTTCAGTGGGGTGGTTTTCAGCCAGTTCTAAAGCCCCTCGATGTCTAAGGCCGCGGTCATGTGCCGTAAAATGGAGCATTGCCTCCTTTGGTTTGGGAGTAAGTTGCTGCCTAAATTGAAAAAGATTGATGTTGAAACATCCTGCGTCCTGTTTATGAGTGTGGGTAAAATGGAGCATGAGATTGACAAATGGATTGGTTTCAAATGTTGTGGTCCAGAGGAAGCTGACCCCGAAGGCCAAGTTACAGATTTACTATTTGATCTATGTTTCAACCTGCGGGACCGATAGATCAAATAATGACATCCTTCTACTGTACAAGCAACTCAAATTACCTTTTTTTCCTGCAGGGTGTGAGGGCTCACCCATACCGGGGGTTCAAACAAAGCAAGGGGGCTGTGTAGCTTGGGGCATGTTGCTTCACGTACAGGTCAAACATGAAATACAATCCTGAAAGTCCGGTTTGAATAACGGATATGTGAGTTTTGAAGGGATATCAGATGTCAAAACAAAACAAAAGAAAGACGTCTGCTTTGCAGGCTAAGGAAGGCAGCCCAGCCGCTGTGAGCTACAGAGAGACTGAAGCTGCTGATATAGCGCAGAGTAGGTCAATCAGAGTAATGCTGAGATGGTTTATTCTCGGGTGAGTTGTTGCTGGAGGCGATGGCACTGATTGTCAAATGGTCGCTCCCACAGCATCCGCTGCAGTTCACTTTGATGTTTGAGGAAAGTGGTGTTGTGACAGCACATGCTGACTTCACATCTGGGTCCCATTCCTCGTACAAGGATAACTTGGCTACGGTTGAGTTTGTAGACAGTTTGGAATATGGCATGCACAGGATTTTCTGTTCCCTGAAGCAACGTTGGTATCTATCTTGGTACCGGAGCAGCAGCTCCAACCTTCAAAGTCACAGTTGTAGTTTACATTTTCAGATATAGCTGCTTCTTTCTTTTCACTTTTGAAACACCCCTGCTGGTCAATGACTGACATGATTTTAGCCTAATTAATTAAATTATATACAAGATACCTTTCCTCAGCTTCCTCCTTCTTCATCATTTTTAATTTTGCTCCGTCCCTTCCTCCGTCCCATTCTCTGGCAGCAGTGATGGAGCGAGTGTGTGTATCTTATTGTTTGTCATGAAAATAGGATTTTAGCAGATGGATGGAGAAGAAATGTAATCTAAAGGGACCAACCAGCACATGGATGGAGTGTTATGGTTTCAAACATAGTACATCACAGAGGGTGGTGGTGAATCATAAACGTTCATATTTTTAAATTAATTACAGTTAAATTATCGATGTGTCGTTGAGCAAGACACTTAACCCCAGAAATTGCTCCCGTAGCTGTGCCTACGGTGTGATAGAATAGGATCTGAATTGTAAGTCGCTTTGGATAAAAGCGTCTGCTAAATGGCTGTAATGTAATGTAATCATCCGAATCATTTTCTGTGTCTAGATTGAGATTTTAGGTTTCTTGGCCTTTTATTGTCACTTCATGATAAGTGGTTTAAGATCAAAACAGGAGCACGTTTTATACTTGTATCATCATCTGAATGCTTGATACATTATATATTTACCACTGCTAAAAAGAATGATTTCCAAAACTACAAACAATAAGGCACCAGGTTGGAAAACACTGAATGATGGTGAGTGATGCTTTTTCACCATCTGCACTGCTCCCTTATAACTTTGTTGCCACGTTTGATCAGTGGAAACTCTAAATATGTGTTTAGTTTGCTCAGAGCTTGGCTGTTAATGTTAAGGAAGTGGATGTGTGAAGTGAAAGAAGATCTATTTTTGGGCCTTGGACCCTGTAAACAGCAGTACATTTATTTCTAGAGTTTGGCTCACTGCTTTTACTCTTATCTTTGTGCTTGATCATGTCTCTCTCTTCAAAGATCACGGTCAGTATTGAAGATATTCATTTCAGAAGTAAAAGCAGTCAGTGAGTTGATATCCAGACAGATGATCAGGACCAAAGTCATTAGTTAAAAGACTCCTCCTCCTCTACTTTCACATCAGTCTCTAATCTTTCTTTTCTTTTTGCTCCTGGCAGCTGTCGTTAACATGCAGGCTTTAGTCTCTCCATTCTCAGTAATGGCCTAAACTTTACATACACCAAGTTTCATATCTCACATTTTCCTTTAATCCACTGTGACATTTAATTGCTTACTCTCCATCTCTCACCAGCCAGTGTCTATGTTCTTGTCATTTTTTCCATCGCATTGTAATGAGATTGATGGGGAGGTAAACACGAGGTGAGGCTCCCCCAATTCCCCTTCTGGCCACTCTTTCTACTTTTGATATTCACTCACTCACTCACTCACTCACTCACAAGTCAAAACCTAACCAAGTTGGTTTGCTGCCTAAGGCGAAAGAGATTTCTGCCAGAAAGGCAAACTTTCAACATCTGAGTCTTCCCCTGCCCACCTGGGGATAAATCACACTATACTGTGATAACAATACACTAGTTAAACTCTCTCAGACCTTTGCACCTGTGGTGGGCCATGGGAGACAGGTGTTATGAGGCAAGAGGTATTAAGATCTTAGGGCTTTACAGGAAGAAGGTATTTTGGGGTTTCCGTCTTCACAGATTTTTCAAGAGATTTATTTTGCAGTTTTTCCCAGAAGGTCATGGATTCAAACCGGTGAACTTTCAACCAGAAGCTCTGCAGTTTTATCTACAAAGTGGGGATCTTACAAACTCTCTGGCTACATTTTTTTTAAAATCACTCTTAGGCTATTAAAGTCGACTCGTCTCCTGCATTGAATACACAAACAAATTATATTTAAGTTTATTTTTAAGTTATATTTATATAAGTTTCAGGTTTTCAGTATTACTACCGTGAAAGTAATTGCAGCAGCAAAAATGTAAAAGCGTGGTTCAATACTTCAAATTGTCACTGGGGCTGATATGAACTCATTAGGCCATGAAAGTCTTTTTTTTCCACTTTTGAAAGTTAATTAGATATTCAAATTAGAGCTGTAAAGGTGAATGGGTTTGGATACTTTAACTCTGCTTCTTCATCGGCTCACAGCAGCCAAAGGAAACTAGACATTCACAAAGCAAAGTCATCCACTGTATGGGCTAAATCCCCTGACTAAATTAAATTTGTCCTTGCAACATCGGCAGCTGACAGCCACGCGGAGCTCACAGGAGGATGGATTATGTTCCTGCTCTCCACTCTCCTCCCTCCCCTCCACTCTGTCTGCTCTCTTATAATGGAGTGTCTTTGAACCCGTGTAATTAAGCATTCGTCTCAACTGCTGCAGAGGGATGTCCATCACCACACACACACACACATGCATCATTAAGTTGCAACAAATAGTTGCACCAATTGTTTTTATAATGTTTTTATTTAGAAGCAAAAATATATTTTCGTACCAATTACTGAATCTCCAAAGACAGAAATGTTGATGTTACAAGTGAACTTGTTTCTAAATGAATTACTTTTGTCTGAATGTATCAGTGTTTACTAAGTTACTTTGGATCGTGCTACATTACAGAAGGGCTTTGAAGAGTTTTTAGAGAAATTGTGATCATATGTTGCTGCTGTTTATAGAGTCTAGTAAGAAAAGTGAAGGATGTAAGTAAAAAACGTAGCAACGTTACCAACTAAATGTTGGTAACGTTGAAGAAAATACTTTTTTATTCTTACATTTTATTCACTGTACTTTTATTGGCTGTATTTTAATGATTCATTATTATTTATTATATTATTCAATAAATAATTGTCTTTTTCCTTTGTACATTTTTTTATAACACACATAAATAAAAGTTATTATTAAAAGTAAGAACAGATTCTTTGGAGAAAGTCTTCATTCAGTCGGCACAGTAGTTCATAAGTAACACAAAATGAAAAAAATACCCACACACTGTTATCTCCTCAATTTGTATTCTTCATGGGCATTATAATGTTTTGACATCAAAAGGGGAATTCACCTGGAGAACATCCGTTGTGGTCAACATGCTGTCATGCCCATGCAGAAGAAAAGAATAATTGTGCCTCCTGATGATTACGAGTTTGTCACCGAACAATAAAAGCTCTTCAGCACAGAAGACATGTTGGTTGGAACATTTTAAACTGACGGCATCCACTGCCTTTCACAAAGGCTTTTGTTTTTTACAGAGAATATTCACTGAACAACTGAAGAAGAAAACGGAGCGGAGAGAGGACACCAGAGGAAGTCCACTAAATGATGATTTGGAGCAACAGACTATGTTGCCATTCAGAAAGATGTATGTGACAGTGTCGAACACCTCTGTGTTCCCATGGCGATAGCTGTCACGTCAAGACCCCCCCCCCCCCCACTGGTGATTTTGTCTCGGAACAATGCAGCAGCACGTCAGGACCTGCCTGAATCATACAAGTGAGTTACAGCAACCGCATGTCCTCTGTTTGCACTGCGAGGTACACTGTCACTCTGGTGTGTGTACGTGTGTGTGTGTGTGTGTGTGTGTGATTCCTGTGTTCTCCTCTCTTGTGTCCATGTTCACCTGCCACTCAGTCTGACCTCCACAAAGACTTTGTTTACAAATAAGATCAGTTTCCCCCCGTCCCTTTTAATTTCTTCCCATGAATTATTCATATGAGGTTCCTTTCACCAGAGCAATCTGACGTTGCATTGCATTGCACTTCAGTGTCGCAAAACATGTTGAGTTGAGTTTCATCTGATTAATGAACCCACAACACACGTATCTGTGCTCTTGAATAGTTTGAGGAACAGAGTGGAGGCAGAGAGTTGAATGTAATTAAACCAGTTGATATATATATCGCAGAGTGAAGTGTCCTCGACTTTTGATGATGTTTGTACACCAATGTGCTGTATGATTGTGCATGTACCACTTCCCCTGAAGGAGGCAGTCAATGTAAGAATGCATGCATGTTTGTGTGTGTGTGTGTGTATGTGTGTGTGTGTGTGTGTGTGTGCAGTGTGATGATCTGCATGTGTTCAGAAATAAAGTGCCGCAGGAGAGTCTATCGCTCTGATACAACAGACATGAAAGACACAGGGAGCAAGGGAGTGGAGGTAGACAGGGGGAAGGTGTGAGACAGGAAGCAGATAAAGAAAAGAAGGTAATTTCCAGCCATGAACCAGTTTCTCATATCTGACCTGCAGCTGATCGATAGCTTATCCTGAAAGAAGCACACTGACTGCCTGGTTCGCTTCTTACTATCACTTCCTCCTGGCTTCTATGGAGACATATTCTCCCAAAACAAATTATGTGTGGAAACACACATTTGTGAAAGGGCTCAGTTGTAAAAAAAGAAAAAAAAGAAAAAAACAAAGACACAGAATGAAAACACATTTCTGTGAAAGCATAATAGATTTTGAGCCCAGGTTACAATTACAACCCACTATTATGTCGATGTAGCTGAGACATGACGTTTTGACTGTAAAAATGCAATTCCTACTCAGCCTGAAGCCACTCAAATATTACAATTCAAATATTAGCCTTATCTTATTAACTGGACAAGTCTGACTTGCCTTGAGCTATAAGCTAGCAGCAAGGCTTAAGGGTGGCAATGTCAGTCAATTATAAGAGCAAACTCTTAATGCGTTTGGTTGAATTTATCACTTTTCCTTCGGCACGACCAGCAGACCAAATTTTTCACATGTCCCTCGAAGAATATCAAATAGTAGTTTTCCATACAGTGATGAGAGCTGAGAAGTAGAAGTTACTTGGATGTAACAGTTATGTAAGTATGTGTGTCGCCTGTTGTCGCTCTGTATGAAACATGGTCCAGCTTTGTGGGGTGTCATCAACTGGTACAATCTGGCACTCATCTAAAGATCGAAATCTACACCATAGGTATCTATGGCAGGACTCCCGTTAACTCCGTGTGTGAAGCATACGTCTGAATGAACATATCAGTGGGACTACAGCAGCTGCTTTACTATTAGATGTATCCTCCTTAGATGTTTCACTTTTACGTAATTTGCTCATTCTTTTCTTTTTTTCTTGTCTCAATGTTTTTGTCCAACTGCGTGAGAAAGGATCAGGATGGAGAGGAAGCTGTCTCCTCAGGTAACAGGTGGGGATTTCACATTCTGCTGTAAGTAGGGCAGAGAGTGAGATTCACATTATAAATGAAATAAAAGCAAGAAGGAGCAAAACATTCCTCTTCTCTATCTATCCACAAGATGACCTATTGATTCCTCAGTTTCTCCAGTCCAAGCATCATTGTGTTTGCTTGTATCGCAGTAATCTAATGTATTTATGGGTAATCCCTTTTGCTGAAAGGTTCTGTGTGTTTGTATATGTGCGTGTAGAAAATGTTTTTCTCAGTGTGTGATAAGAGACTGGAGGATCCAGCTCAGCGCCCGAGGTGAGGTTTATCACTGCCTCTGAATCTGAATAGCACGCAGGAGATTCACAGCACATTACATATCCTGAAAGAGGTGTATCCTCGCTCTCGTTTTCTCTTTAAATCTTATAAACATTTCCGTGTCTATTCAGTAATCTTTCAACTTGAATCAATAGGTGTACATGCACTTTCTTTTCAAACACCATAATGGTTGTTTATTGCTGCTTGTAGCTCTTATTAGGCTCCACATTAAATCCAACTGTGTCTTAGTTCTCTCCACTGCCTGAAGAAAATACTTTCATCTTGCTTTACTGCTGTTTTTCTCCTTTATATTCTGTTTGTGTCTGTGTAGCCGAAACAAATTCATACAGGGTTCACATTTGGAAGTGCCTTTGGAATTCAGAGAAAGTATTAAAACAATTAGTGGTAAATAGATACAAAACTCTTGCTACTGTTAGTAGTTTCTGATACTAATACAACAAATCATTGTTAATCGCTCATTTTATTCGACAGTGATTTATGTCCGATATTCATGCCAGATGTTTAAACCCGACCTGGAGTCCTTCCACAACAGTTTGGGTCATAGGAGTGATCGAGCGACAGTCGCTCTACACTCACTTTGGGCCTCACAGCGAAATAAAGAGGGATGAGTGGGAGTCCGGAGAGGAGAAATTGGATTGTGCAGACAGTGAGTATCAAAAGTAACAAGAGATGTATTTCAACACTTTAAAGCTATACAGGGAGTGAAGAGTGAAATGAGAGAGGAAGCACTCAGAGTATCCCCGGGCCATCAAAAGTAGAAATAAAAGAAGAGAGAGAGTGCTCAAGAGATATAGTGTGATGATCTAAAGAAAGTGGGATAGGTAGAGTTGGGATAAGTGGTCTCTATTGACTAGCTGGAGATTGACTGTTGGAGGAGAGAGAAATGGAGAAGTGGACGGGCAATACAAAGAGAAATGAATAAGTCCCTCAAAAACAACAGTGACTAATGCAGAGAGTGACTGAGAGAGAGGGATCAGTTATGGCGGGAATAAACACTGGACGGAGGGATGAAAGAGAAGAGACAGATAAACGAAGAAAGGGCTGGAGTCTCCAGAGGATTGTGTTTGGAAAAGGGCAACATGCTACAGATCCACTTCTGCCTGAGGAATAATGATATTTAAGAGGTGAAGGCAGATAATGTTTAGCTGTTGTGATCCTGATCCTTCTTTCTCTGCGCCAGACCTGCTGAAATGAAGAAACACTCAAATGTTATCGGTCTACGCTTGCCAAAGGGCTTGTCACACACACACACACACACAAATCAGCTTTTGATTTAAGTAGAAATGTCAGCCGGGATAGCCACCCAGATAATATTATTTGTCTTCTCAGTTCCCATCCCTTACCTGGACTCCACTATTAATGGCTGAAATGACGTGACATTCTCAAACTATAATCATGAAATACTGTTGATTCACTCCACTGTGTATGTGGTTGTGAATACCTGTGTGTCAGATTGCATGTAGAAAGACGTGCTTTTTCACAAAACAGGCTAAGATTTGAAAAAAACACCGGTACAGCGGTATTCCCCCTCCTACCCAGACATCCTTGTAGAATATCCAAACACCACTATCTATCTGGTTTTTCCAAGAATTATTGACTTTTGGTTGTCTCAGTGTTCGAGAAAGCTGCTCTTGCTTCTAGCTTTGTCACGACCTTCACAAAGCAACAATAGAAAAAGACATTGGCAGTTAAATGCAGCGAAGAATTGAATATGACATAGATTGTTTGTTTTTTTGGAGTATCAGCACACTATTGAACCAGCTGTCTTTTCTGTTACATTTATTGGATTGTTTGTGGAAATGTTGAAAATGCCTTTAATCCTCAGAAGGCCTCCCACTCCAGGACAATGGTTGATCCTTTCACGAGGTGTACTCCCTCTGAGGACACACTTTTAAAGCCATCACAACACAGACACAGTATCTCTCCCTCCCTCTCTGTCTTTTATTTCAACTGTCTTTCTTTATCATTAGGCTCCCGTATTTTCTTCCCTCCTTGCTGTTTCCAGCTGTTTATCACCAATTCTCAGTGACAGTGTGAGTGATATTTACCCTTGTTTAGTCCCCGGTGAGTGTGGTCTGCAGTGACACAGAGCAGCACAATGGCGAAGACAACGTGATGTGATGTTAACGGCGACCCTAATCTGTTTTCTTTAATGTCAACGTGATGCAACGAAACTTAGCTTTTCCATCACACTTGAGGTGAGTGACCAAAGGGGAGATCAAGGGAGGAAAAATTGAGTAAAGAAGGAAGACATATAAAAAAAACTGAGTTGTGTTGTTGACTCCAACTGCTGAAAGGGGAGTGGAAGGTAGAATGGGAAATTAAGACCATGGAGTTGATGCAAATTGATGGAAATACGTTGTGGTGCTACAGTTTTCAGAATATTAATGTCCAGACTTGAAGTGAGATTAATGGACAGAGGGAGGGTAAAAAGGTGGAGAAGAGGTACTAAAACAAGGAAAGCAGGCAGGAAAGAGGTGAATGTGCGGAAAATCAAGGGCGTTGGAGAAGGAATGAGGGATGAGGGGGACGTTTGGTACTCAGAGATAGATTGACAGAGTTTATGGGCGCTGAACAGATTGTTGTCATGGACGTAACGAATAAATCATCTATCCTTGTGTGTTCTTTGGCCCTGGTTTGCCCCGTCAGAATTAGATCAAGGTCATTGGATAACACGGGTCGATCACATTGAGTGACAGCCGTCACATGCCCAGACAAAACAAACAGACCTGTGTCTTTTGGAGTTTGTGAACGGGCACCTGCAAGGTATATTATATGCAGGATGTGTGGCTGTTGTTCTGATGCCTTCACAGTTGTAATCAATCGTTGACCTCAGTCTGTGAATACAAAAGAGCAGCAATAGTTGAAATATAGACGATCATATGTAACTTTTACAGTAACAAGCAATTGTTTTTTTCATTTAGTTCTACTGTTTCCATCTCGTCTCATACATTTACTTTCTTTTAGCTAAATTTCTTGCTCTATCCTGTCAGCCTTGGTTTTGTTCCCTGTTGTCATCCTTTGTGTTTTCTTTCTTTCCCTTTCAACAGCATTGTTTGTCTGCACACAAATACAGAAAGGATACTGACCACAAACCAAACCTATTTCTACGCAGTCCAGTCAGGCAAGGTTTGCCTTTGTTGTTGTCTTTTTTGCCTACATTGGCTCCCATTTGTCTGGCTGTCTTTCAGAGTTAGTACTTTGATCCAGTTGGACTGCTGTGTGATTGTCTTCCCTCTGCCAGAACAGCCTGCAGAGCCTCTCTTTATATTAAATTCTGTAGATCAGAGTAACAAGTGCACTCTCTGAGAGACGAGACGACTACACCAAGAAGTGGGGGTGTACATGTGATGTTTGATGATTAGTTAGAGAACAACTTGACTATTAAAACTTTGTCTGATTGTTTTGCTCTCTTTATGGCTCATACTGATTCCAAATGGACTAAATAGGACTTCATACTGTCTTTCAATTTTGAGGTTTTTAAAAAAACATCCATATTTTTTGTTCCCAAAGAAAGTATCTTTTGTTCTGCCATCTCCTCACCCAATTTTATATAACACACAGTTTAGTCGTATCAGCAAAACTGCGTGAGTTTGCTTTAACATCCCCTCTCTATAACTATGAGATGATGCCCAGGATAAATAACATTTCCCTCCTTCGACTCACCTAAACATCTAGTAAACCAAAAAAAGCTAAATGATCTAAATGTCAAGTCAAGTTAATTTTATTTACAGCACAAATCAGGGTGCTTTACAATCTGTACAACAAACGACACCTTGGGCCTTGGACCCTCGCTGTGGACAAGGAGAAACTCAAGCAAAAAAAGACTAACGGAAGAAATGGACTGAGGAGGGATCATTCTTCCAAGATGGACAGACATGCAATAGATGTGTGCAGAGTAACAACATGATTAATTAACAAAATACACAATCCATATGTTAAAAAAAAAGGCATATGATGTAAACGTATATTAAAAGAAATGTGGATCCTGTATATCAAACAGCTTCCAGGTGTCGCCAAACTGATGGAGCCTGAGTAACACAACCTACTCTACACCATGTGACCTGGAGTTAGGACAGGCTACACATAAGAAGCAACATGTTCTGGTAAAATTCTGCAGTGTTCAGAACCATCTGACAACTTCTAGTACTAGAACATGGCGAGCCTGACAACAAAACATAACAATAATCCACAAAGACATGATTTAGGATCTCTGCATCAGCCATGGATAAAAAAAGACCAGACTTGAGCTATGTTGCGTGGGTGAAAAGAAGGCAATTTTTATGTGCTGATCAAAAGAGGGGGTTGAAGCGATCATAATTTTAAGCGCACAAGACTCAGCCCTAAAAACCAAAGGCTTGACTTGGACTCGCACTAAGTGACAGGAAGCAACTCTGTTATTGTATTTATTGGTAAAATTGCCTATGTCATATTCCCCTCTAATGCTATTATCTCTCAAGACTGTCAATTAAAAACATAAAACGTATCATTGACCTTTTCTAAATCTTGGCTAAGCCCTCTTAAGAGACACGCATAAAGGGAAACGGCAGAAAATGCTCTTATCTCTTGGCTTTGAAAAGAGGACACATAAATGCAGCAGCAGGATTGTGTAAATCCACTTTTAAAGAGTAACATTAACTAACTTGCTCAGCAGGTACCTTTGATGCTCAGTTTCATTCTTCTCTAAAACTAGCCTTTTAACTTAATTTCAATCAACATGGACACTCTATTCTCTAAACCGGTAGGACGAATGGGAGTATATTTTTTTAATTTCTACTCAGTTAGGTTGAAAAAAACAGCATAAAAGTGTTCTCTGTAACATGAAGGACGGTGAATATAGCCAACAACGAAAACAAAAATGTGTGTCAAAATGCTGCACAGGTAGAGATAGCCGGACTAATGCGTGGGAATAACAATAAACTAGAATTTGCAATTACATTGATCAGCCGCCACCAGCAGCGAAGCCACTGGAACGCTGTGTGCCATTTCCCGTTTGGTTTATTTTAAACGGGACCGCTCTCAGTAGTTGAGTGCGATTGCAGGTGTGCCTCAGGCTGCTGCTACAGCCGATGTGTTAACGAGAACTGCAGAATGTGAAGAGTTTCTGTTTTTAAAAATGTGAATGAACTGCGGTGGCGTGTTGAACCTAATGGTCCTCACACACACATGCAAAGATGCACGCACAGTCTTCATGCAAGACCGAATGAGCTTTGCCTCACATATAAAATGTCGTGTGTACAGTATAACATATTTAACACTTGTGTAAAACAATATTTAATCATTTCAGTTTGTCTTTAAATAATACGGGACAATAATACATTGAGTGGAAGCTTGGAAGTGGAAGAGGCAATGTTTACATGTTTTACATTTGTGATTAACAACTTTCATTCAACAGTTAGCTTGTGATCGATGCAGTCATGTGATGCAGAGAAAACGTGTTGTGCGATTTGTCTTCAGTGCGATCTCGTAGTAGGTAGTATGCAGTGCAGATTGAAATAGACGCTATCACACTCTGTGATAATACTTTAATTCTATGGATTAGATAGATGCACGCAGCACACTACAGCAGTCTGGAGCTTACTAACGTAACGTGAATGTTTCCTGAGGTCTCCCTGGAACTGGAGCGAACATGAGTCTTGCTCATGTAATTAAACCACGGGCTTATTAAGAGAAATTAATAAGAGGAAATAAAGTTGCCATTATTGTATTGGCTTTCGTTGAGACATCTAGAAACGAAAGTAACGCTAGATGACTACTGTCAAAATGAACTAGCTGCAAATGGTGGTCTAAACCCATCTTGAACGAACCTTGAGCTTTGCCCTCCTAACCTATAACTGTCCTACGTTACAACTGATGATAACTGACAGTTCTAGAACATGATTATGTCATATAGTTCTACTGTGCATTCCATTCTGTCACTCAACTCTAGAGCTGCACTTCTGCTGTCAAGCACAGTTCCCTCCTGAGTTACCAATTTGTCTAGGTCGGTGTAACTTGCGTCATTTACTTTTGTTTTTTTGCCAATCTTTTTCTGTCTTTGCAAACTTCCTGCCACCTTTACTATTAATCATGCTGAGAACCTGCGGCGTCCAGTAACTTGACCTGGCTCAGAACAACAAGGATCCTGAAACGGCTTCAGGGATGTGAGTGTCTACAACAAAATACAGTAGACTGTATCATCGCGTCAAATCTAGACGTTGATTTATTGCAATGCAGGATTTTGGTGCACGCTTCGGTTTCTCACAAGATGCAGCCCCATAAACTAGGATCAATGATATGAGAGTAACGGTAGCGTTGCAGTGAATCTGGTTTAGGTGCATGTCATTTTTAATTTTGACTTCTGCACTTTCTCCGAGTGAATCGATACATTAGAAGTTAAATCTTTAACTCGCTTTAAGACTTGAAACTCAAACAGTCAGTGAAGAGATGAAAGCAGTACTAAATAGTCATGGCCGCTCTGTAAACTCTCACTCCTTCCCCTAGCTCACCAAAGACCCAACTGTCCCCGCACCTTTTATTTTGTGTGTGTATGTTTATGACTGCTATGTTGCACATGAGAAATTCCCTATTATGCATGACATATTGTCCAGCGCTAATACAATGTGGGATGGTACCAATATAGACACGTTTTTTTTACTTTTTTTAAATTGGGGTAATGAATAGCTGTGTGGCCTAGCCGTTGTGCATTGACCCAATAAACGTGAGGCAAGTACAGCTTTCAGATAGGGGAGAATCTTATTACAGATGCCTGCTGTGCTGTTAGCGGCAAAGTGAGCTGGGTCAGACTTTCACAGCTCATGCATGAGCCTAAAAATAGGTAGTATGTCCCCACCCGGAGCAGCTGGGACTGCAGCCAGCTGAGGTTTTTCTTCTGTGCAATGTAATTATAAATGTTCCTCTGCTGCTTTTGCTTATTTAGGACGGAGATACTCTGGAAATGTGTGTTGCAGTTGTGGTTACTGTGTTGTGTCTGTCTTTGAATGCCCTTCTGATAAACTAGATTTGGACTAAATGGACCACATTCTCCCCTCCTCTTCTGATTTTTTAGCATCTTTCATCACATTCTCTGTGTGGAAACAATGACAGAAAGCTTGTTGCTGAACAAGTACAATTGATTTGATCCTTGGTGGAAACGCTCTTTTGTTGTTTCTTCTTATGACTCCTCATAATGCAACGATACAACATTCATGTAGAGGAACAAGATGCTGCACTTGTGTGTGTATTCCTTCCGCTAACAATGGATCTGCAATTCTGGTTTATTGCTCTTTTGTCGTCTATTTTACAAATGATTACCCAGCTTGCTAGGGGAAGGGGAAGCAACATGAAACCAGTTGGAATTGGTAAAGTGAAGATATTTATTGACAAGGAACTTGGAAGCACAAAGACAAATAAAGAGGCAAACTAAAAAAAGGAACAAAGAGTGGATGCTGTTTGAGAACAACACAACCAAAAGAAGAATCATAAAATAAGAGCTACTGCTATTTTAACACGAAGAAACACTCATTTATTTTGCCTAATCATAACCAAACACGGTGAAAACAACATTTCTGCACCTAGTGTGTAAATCAACTTTGATTATCATCACACCAAATTGTGCACACCACAACGAACTGTAGTGTCTAAACAGAAAAATACTTAGATTACTGTGTAATCAGCAGTCACATTCGAAATCTATAGCTGGCCCCAGTTTCCAGGTAATTGACAGAGTGGCGACCAGTTTAAGGAAAATCGCAGCTGCCGTGATTACAAAGCTGGCCAAATATTTACAGGTGGTTCCCACGAATTGCATCTACCGGACTGGCTTCCGCTCCAATCAGGCTCACACATTTGACCACACATTTGACTTAGCGCCGATGAAAACACACTAAAAAGTTGACACGTATGGGAGGATGCAGGTGGTGGCCGTAACACAAACTTTTGACTTTGTGTGATTCTCAGATTTTCCGGGTTTTTTCAGGTCAAAGATTTTTCTTTCGAGCACCGTCTCTCGTCCCTTTGGGCCATACAACCAGCCAGTCAGAATACACGCTAAAACACGCACGCACGCACATATCAGCCAGTAAAGCCGCCTCGGCTCAGCATCTTCTCTATCATTCCTGTCACTGTCTCTCCTCTTCTCTTCTCTTCTTCCGCCTCTTCCATCCTCTGAATCCCAAAGCTCTTCCCTCGCTAGTTTCATGCTTCACTAATCCTTGGGGAATTGCTGCCATATTATGTATCCTTGTTATTTCTCTTATGCTCCATTTGTCACTCTTCCTCTCTCTCCATCTCTTGAATCTTATTCTGTTTCCTGTCTTTCCTTCTTTCTCTTTCACTACTGTGTCGGCTGTAATAAGCGAGTACAATTATCATGTGCTTGGAAGGTGAGGGAGAGAGACAGAGAGAGAGAGAGAGAAGGGGAAGGCTAGTATTTCTGGTTCCAACTGTGTTTGTACCTGAGCTGTAATACCTTTTTGAGCCGACCTGTGGAATAGCCTCATATCTCTACATAGACACACACACACACACACACACAGCCGGTTAACCACCCTGAGGATCCTGGGATGAAATATTTTAGTGAAAGCCATAAGTAATTAGAAAAATTGCCTAGCCCCAGACCTTGATTAGAGCCTTGATTTAATCTATCTGTGTGTGTGTGTGTGTGTGTGTGTGTGTGTGTGTGTGTGCAGCTAGCTGGAACCCAAGAGAAGAGGGGAGAAGGAATATTTAAAGCATGTTTAAATGATGCTACACTTCTTGTTGATTTCAGTATTGCCAAGTGTACACCTGAATGTGTGTGAGTGTTTAAAGTCACTCTGCATTGACCCCTGTAGCCTTGAGGTTCTGTACTTAAGAGGCTCACCAGCAGGAGTCTTTTCAGACTGTAGAGAACCAATACAACTGGCTACCTACTAGTAATGTATACTTTAATCAGTTTTCTTAATTAGTATTTGACCAACAAGCTTAAAACAAACAACCAACAACAATTGAAGTTTACTACAAACAGTAAGTCTCTTATGTAACCTTGATCTGCCTGATCTACATTATATTTCAGTACCACGGACGGCTCCACACCCCCAGACTGGTAAAAGTGCAAGATCCAAGATTGGTGGCATTTCTATTGCCTGTCAGTGGTTCTCAACATGACGACGGCGAGGAGAAGCTCGGTTAACAACACACACAGGGGTAGACATTACTCCACTTTATCTTTACATAGCAAATAGTTGTTTGCTGCTATATTAATATTGAGAATGTTATGTACAGCTCCTTTTATCTCCGTTGCACACATCCAATGACAATTTGTTAATAAGCTAATGCAAAAAAATCCCTCACCTGTCATGTTCACTATTCACCTGTTTAAACCCTGTCAACAAATCACATCCACTGTCATTGGGTTTGATGGTTTCAACATTAATATACACCATATTCTCACTGCTCACCCTAACCATTTTAATCAGAGTTAATGGCTCCTCCCCCACTTAGATGGCACTCAATGATGTGGTAACAGCTGGCTGGACGTCATGTTTCTGGCTGACCTTCCAGCCCTCTGTGTTTTTATGTGTGTGTGTGTGTGTGTGTGTGTGTGTGTGTGTGTGTGTGTGTGTGTGTGTGTGTGTGTGTGACAGAGAGAGTTGCTGATGACTGATGTGGACCTGAAACAGATGGTGTTTGATCCCCTGGTTTTATAAACTGTTGGATTTCACCCATATAGCAATGTGTCAAGGAGAAGCAGCCATTTAAAGGTCATTAAATGTCCAAATCTGTGGTCCTGGATGGAACTATTACCTTAATGTATCATCAATTTATTCAATTTAGCTTAATAAACAAATTCTAGAAATCAACCAAGACATTTTTGAAGTCTGTCTTAAAACAATAGTCAGGTGCCCATATGAACAATGAACGGGGTTTTGCTTGCTGCAACCACTCCCCCTGTTCATACTGGCCCTGAAGAGATGTTTCACACCATCAAGAGAAGCAGAACATTTACTGTTATTATACAGATTATTGAAGCCGCTCAGTTGTGGCCATGAGCCTATTGTACGTTGTACTTTCATTTTCTGCGAGTATCCCACACATCCTTATGTTAGAAAATGTGTTGAATTGGGGAATTTACTGAGTAGCTACTTTGCAGTGTCATTACTCGTCACACCTGTGATAATGGAACATGGAAACTGCTAAGAGATGGTTAGAACCGAGGTGGGATAAAAGGATTTGTGGATTCAGACTTACTTAAACTAATTCAGCATACCAGCATGAAGAAAACGTTCCAGTAAAACAGTATACACGCTTTCTGTGTGTATATGTGCGTATGTATGTGTGTGTGTGTGTGTGTGTGTGTGAGAGTGATTGTGTGTGTGAGAGTGATTGTGTGTGTGAGAGAGAGCGAGAGAGAGACTTGAAAATATAAGCATAGGTCTTCGGCAAAAGATCATTAATGAGGCGGGAAAACATTCCTCTCGCCAAATATGGACTGCATATTCCTTACACTGCGGTTTTGTGTTTGTGTGTGTGTGTGTGTGTGTGTGTGTGTGTGTCAGTGGTAAATGGCTATAGCTCTCGGTGGTGTGGGGAGCAGCTCAAAAAATATAAAATATTTAAAGGACATGCAGTGGATCTGCTTTTTTGGTGTATAGTATCGTCCGTGGCTATTTGTGAAAGTAGCCCAGTGTTTTTCATGTCTTTGCTAATACTAAGTAAACCTCCTTTAAAGTGACACAGATTCTTCCTCACTACCAAATGTTAGTTGTGGCCTTCAGGAATAATTCAGTGTTGTTTGGTGCGTGTAGCGGCTGTCTTTGTGTGTATATCTGTATGGGGATAGATTGGATCTCTCTTCTTTACAGAGGGAACATGTGGTTCGTTGGATTCCCTTTGAGTCTGCTGCTCAATAGAAGCACTTTGAATCTGAGAGAGATGTGGCTAGTTGCTGTTTTTAAGGTTCATTTTCTGATTGGGCTTTGAAAACCTGTAAATACGCTCTCAGGTTGTATACATCTATCTCTATAAATGTTTACATGTGCTGACATGTAAAGGTGTGTGTGGTTGTAGCAGAGAGTGTGGTATTTATCAATTGTAATTCCGTCAGTTCACCTGCAGTCTGGAGGGGAAATGTTTCACTTCCTGTGACACAGGATATCCATCACCTTGTCAGGATGATTCAAAGGTCATCTAGTCCACCAGGTGGCTGGGCCATCCTTGTCACTTTGCCTTCTATTGGACAGCTGGCCAGTGGTTTGATTGATGCACAGCTGTGGCCCAGACTTGCTTCTACCTCACAGATTGATGAATGGTTTATTTTTTTTGCAAGGACGCACACAAGACGGATTTGATTTTAAAATGGGAAATCCTGTATCTTTTCTGAACTCATGTAAAATAGAGGGTTTGCACATTTGCCATCATGTGTGTGTGTGTGTGTGTTTTCTAATGGAAGAATGAGAGTTCATGTTCATAGTTTGGTTTGATTTCACTTACATTCTTTCACCTTAGTTTAAAGTCAACACCAATGTCTATTGGTGCCTTGTCTGTTGTGCTGCTTTCTTTTGGTATTGGCGCACTGCAACCTGATTTACTTGAACGATTATCAATGATTCGTTCATTATAGTTAACATTAATCGATCAAATGAGTCATATAACATGTATAAACACACAGCCTCAGTTACTACTCTACATGAGAAGGAGCGAGCTGCAGTTCATCCTTTTCTCCGCAATTTCCAATCATGGTGTGCTATTCAGTTTAATTCTACAACTGCATCATGATTTACTGGGCCAGCCTGTTACCAGAGCATTATGTTCAGTAAAATGTCCATAGCTTATGATGCAGCTCTTTAAAGTTAGTGTTCTCATAAAACCTGGAATGGAAACAGCAGTTTTTCCACATTAGAGCAATGAATGCTTTCCTGCATTGCTTTTCTATTGAAGTAAGCAATTATTTTGCCAGTGACACTGAAATACAATTTCAAGTAAATGGCTGAGTGCACTTTAAGAGAGACATTTCTTATAGACGACCACAAATTAAAGAGTTTATGCATACGTTATAAATTGTAGTTGTAACCACAACATATCCCGTGCAACTAAATGATCTCAAGTCAAAGGTCCATTCATCAGAATTCAGTATTCAATATCACTTTAAGCTGCCAGCTCCATTCACCTATGAAGCTCAGAAAAAGTAAGCGCTGAGATCATATTGTAGCACACACTGTTACCCATGTCAATAATGAACTTCCAAACATCACATGCTGTTGTAAGAATGTCTGGATCTGGAGAGAGACACAGGGAGCTTGAAGGCATTACGAAATAGTTATTTTTTGCTGCGTCTGTTAAGAGGACTTTGTTTGAGTGTTGACAGTGACAGCTCCTTTATTTCTATCATCCATTAAGAGCCAGCTAAGTCATTAGTGCTCGGAATGAGTCCTCCTGCAGAGAGACAAACAAAACACAGCGGTGTCCTCAGGCCTCACACAGACTGTCAATCAACATCCGTGTGAAGTTTGTAATAAATGGTAATCCAACTGTGTGAGGGACAGAGACGGATGTCTGTGGTCTGTCCTTTGTGTGTTGTCGCTGCATAATTTCCGCCGTGGATTCACTTAATTACATTTTAGAGATCAGACGCTTTTTTTTGTTTTCCTTCCATTATCTCACCTCTATAGAGTACATCTTACACTTGACTGTGTCTTCTCCTTTCTTTTCACAACTGTCACCATTTGTAAATATTTTCTCAACTACTCTTCCTTTTCTAAATCCTTATAAGGAGAGAAGATTAAATACTACTGTATGAATTGGCCTGGCCAGTCCATGTCACAGGCACGTTCCTGATTACAGACAGCATGGAGGCCATCAGCACCTCGGTGAACAGTGTTGCTTACATTGATTACGTTTGAACATGCAGTTGACATTTATTCATATTTCAC
This sequence comes from Pholis gunnellus, assembly GCF_910591455.1. Taxonomy (NCBI): domain Eukaryota; kingdom Metazoa; phylum Chordata; class Actinopteri; order Perciformes; family Pholidae; genus Pholis; species Pholis gunnellus. Next base: position 13,048,066 of record NC_136537.1, read on the forward strand.
GTGAGGTACTTTATGGAAACCATGTTAGTAAATGAAATGTTAGCCACCAACATTTGGTCAACCGATGACATTTTCAGGGACAACAAGTTGAAACAGCTTCACCATTAAAACCCCCCAACTTTTTTGGTGACCGTGCTTTTAAAGTTTTTGCCCCCACATCTTGGTGTGAGCTACAGAGACATTTTAAACTAGATCATTTTTTTGTTTAAGCGTGCGTGATTTTCAGAAACAGGATTAATGATTACGGAAGCGTGCTCACGCCAGGTCAACTGCTTGACGTATGAATTCACGGTCGCCTTCCATCACACAAGCGGAACCTCATTAATTAGAGACGCGGCTCATTTCACAAAGTTTCAAGTCGAGACAACATAATAACTAGAGTTGACAAGGACAGCTCCCAAACTTAGAAAACTAGCTGGTTGAACATTCCTAACCTTCAGGTCATCTGCAGGAAGTACATTTGATACTATATACTCACACATGTACACCTCTTCTTCACACACACAGGTACAGGTTGGGGCTATGTGCATTCATGCAGGTTTAGATGCACAGGTAGAGTTCTGAATTGCTGTGTAATTGCATTTCTGAACTCAACCTTGCAGCTTAGCCAGCATTCAGGTTTCTCCGTTATAATATTCACACATGCATACAAAATGTATCATGAGTCCTGAATTAGCTTCCAGACAGTAGACTCTTCCCCCCCCAAACCCTCATCTTCCTCCTTATCAACAACAATACGGCACTTAACTCGCCTAAATTGTAAAGCTTTCAACTCTAAGCAGGAGAGGGAGGTTAACTCAGGTCTTGGAGTCAGAAAAGAAGGGAGACATAAACACTCAGGGTCCTGAGGTACTGTGTGTGTGCGAGCGTCTGTGTGTGTGTGTGTGTGTGTGTGTGTGTGTGTGTGTGTGTGTGGGTGGGTGGGCTGGCAGACAGTGCAGTAAACTGATAAGCAGGGTAGAGCCTATTAACTGTTTGGCCTGCAGCCTGAATGTCACTGGTGACTTTTTCTCTGGTCAGAAACATTGTTATGGTTTCAGAGCCAGTGGGATGTGGGATGGCTTCCATCATGGCGTTCTTGTTGCATTTATTTTGGAAGGAACTCTTTTGAATGAAAAGTGTGCGCGTACGTGTGTGTGTGTGTGTGTATGTGTGTGTGTGTGTGTGAGCGTTAAGTGTAATAATGCCTCACTTTAGTGTTTGTTTGCTTAATCATAGGATGTAGGTTCACCTTTGTTTACCTGGTGCGTTTAAAAGGAACAATTCAACATTTTGGAAAATATGCATTTTCCATCCTTGTTGAGGGTTAGTTAAGAAGATTGATGCCATTGCCTGCCAACCAACCTTACAGTGATGAAAAGACTGTGTGAAAAGTGACTGTTCCTGGTGAAGAAACACTTAATATAAATATTAATATAAAACAGCATCTTGACCTTTTCTTTGGATGTGTACGGTTTAACCAAGCAAGATGTAATGTATTAGTTATGTAGTTAGTTATAGTTGTTTGTTTCCATCTATTCTTTAATAATATTATAAATAGAGCAGGAAAAGCAGATTTTGAAAGCTGGTTTTTTTAACTTACAGTTCATCAGGTGGTTAATTACAGAGGTATTCGAATTGCCTTTCTGATGATGAAAAACTATTTAAAAGATGTTTTGTTTATTCAAAGAACACAAAAACTTGTAACTATGGCAAATGCTGGAGACAACATATATTTGATTGTGAAACACACACACACACAGCACTTAAAAAAACAGCAACTGAAGTACACTCCCATGCATTTTTAAGTATATAATAATAATAATAATATAATTTTCCCAATACATATGGAATAGTATGTACTAAAACATGATTAGAATAAGTATACTGTGCATAATGAGTTTGTATTATCTGCAAAGGCATATAATGTGTTACAAATGTGTAAAACATAATCTAAATCCTTTTTGGTACAAAAGGACTTATTTAATCAGACCTAAATGTGTTTCCCTAGTTTATCTTTATTCAGTGTGTTTTCTTTCACAAAGGCAAACCAAACCAGAGGCGACAAATTGCTTTTAGAATAAAACATTACATGTGTGCTCAGATAATATCTGGCCTTTTCCAGTCTGAGGCAGCTCTGATGATGTTTCTGCTCTCTTAGATTATACAATGTCAAGATCATCAAAGAAGAAAGTCTGCGCCACATATTTGAATTTACTTATATTACTTAGTTTCTTCCATCGTAGCTGCTGGTTATCCTTTTTTTTAATATATGTCCTCCTGGTATTTGTAACAGTCCAATGTCTTGAGAGCAGCTCTCACTGCTTTTCCTCCTCAGACTTTGTCTCACAGGTTAGTGATAATTCAACTCAGGACCAGAGAGGAATCAGTTTCAGAGAGGTTGTTGTAAAAGAGCAGACTGGCTCACACCAGTCTCCTGGAATTAGGTTCATAAAATCCCAGACAATCACTGGTGATCCCATAGACTGCCCTAGAAGCATGCACAGGGGCACATACACAAAGGAGGGAGGAGGCATTGATCCCCATGGTGTCTTTCTTCACTGTACTTTCCAATAAAACGTCATGTCCTCTCTACTATTTCACTTTTGTCATCTATACGATGACATAGAGCTGAAAAAAATAGATTCTGAGAATCTATTAATTGCTTGAGTCACTTTTCAATCAAACATGTCAAACATTTGGCTGTTCCACTTTATTAAATGTGGGGATTTGCTGCTGTTTTTTGTCTGATCTTAAACTGATATTAAACTGAATAGCCATATATTTAAGACTGTTGTTCTGACGAAACAAGTCACCTTAGGCATGATGACGTCACTTTAGACTTCATTATTCTGTTTTTTTTTTTTCTATTTTATGGACCAACTGATTCACGGAATAATCAAGAAAATAAAAGGCAGATTAAATGTAAATGTGATTAACTTTTAGTTGCAGCCCCAGAGATGAGATGGGGTTCAGAAATGTTGTTATGCCAGTTAAGGAAACAGTGTTTCTGACTGATCTAAACATGTTGACTGTGACTTTATTTCTGCAATAGCCATTGGAGCTGGTTATACATTTATATATATATTTATTCATAAATTTGATGAATTTAACATTTTGATTTTGCATGATGTCTACAATGTGCATTGTGAAAATCATGTTATTAGAACAAACTCTACACAATAGTCACATTAGTCCTGTAAACTGGGTGAGACTATACATGCACCTAGCATAATATGGGACTGTCTCTAATCGAGGGGGCTAGCTGGCTATCTAACATCCTTCTCCGTTCAGCGTTGAACCATCTACTTGAGGTGGATACTCAGTGGATAATACTCACTGATCTGAGTTTATTATGAGAGGTTGACTGACTCAACGGATCAGTCAACCAAAAGAGGGAGTGCTGGATCTGAAAACGTTCAGAAAATAATTTGATTTGGTTATTATTGGCAAGTACCAAGCAAGTTGATGCATTAAAGTTGGTCTGATAGCACAATTGTTCAGGTAGTATAGATCCAGCATTGTTGAAACACTAATCCACTCCATTCACAGGACCAGGCGTTGAGTTTATTGAGTTTGCATCTGTCATTGTAGGCTAAAATACAGAGGTGCTGTTGACGCCTATTGAGCCAGAAGACTGAGGAAGGATATGGCTGAAAAGAGCATTGATTTCCGCTGCGTCTGCTCAGGAAATTCTTCAATTTAATTTAACTGCCATAAACCTCAGATTATTTTTGTGTCATTATAATATCTGTAAGACAGCGTGATTGTGTTACCATTGACAACAGGATGATGTGTTTTATACCTACAAGCAATACATCCATCCCGACTGCAGATCACCCCCCCCCCTCCCAACACCCACCAAAGCACATAAAACGTTTCTTTGCTGCACACAAAGCATTACAGGCTCGCTAAAATATTTCTTTGCCGATTTTAATCTTGTGATTTACACATTCTACCATTACCCACTATAGAGAGGATAACGGATGGAGCGAGGGAAAGACACAAAACAAAGATGAAGGTTGTACTGTGGACAGAGAAGAAGAAGCCTAAAGACTGTATGGAAAACTGTGTGAACAGCTGCACTGCTGTTTATAAATTAGAAGGAAATATGGCCTCACACAGTCATTTGCTCCTTGTTGACACATTATAAGAAGACGTAGTGTCAGACAACATGTGTGTGTGTGTGCTGCATAGCTGCATAGTTATTGACGTACAGATAATTAATTCTTGTTCACAGGCAATGAAGTTCGATCAAAACAAGAGTAGATGACTCCATTATGCGCAAACTGCAGCCTGTATTAGTGGTATGAATGTTTATTGACTTAAACAAAGAGATTGTCTCGCCAGATTTGATTATTGACAGTTCTGTAGAGTAATTGACAACATTTTGATTGGATTTCAGTACCATGAGGTTAGCAAGATGCTGATATCACAAGCTGCACTAAAGTTGAACCTAACTGTCCATTAAATTCCACAGCAAGTGAAGAGGACTGTTTAACATGTTCCAAATTAATACATTAACCTAAGGGTTGTATTATGTTAATGTGGAATGAGGAACTAGAGTTTAATCCTCTTTGGTATATTTGTAGCTTTGCTCCAGTTAATCCTGAAATTATTATGCTATAGCTTTTCATGATTTTATTTTATTTTTTTTAATCTCTGGACCAAAAAGGGGAGTTTTGTTTTATTTACTCTTACTTCAAATCTTGATGAAAAAAGACTTGGAAAGAAAAGCAACAATTGTATCACATTCTCTCATTTGCATCCCATCCAGGATACTGTACTTCAACTACTTCTGTGTGTATGGCGTGTCCAGTGTGCGACAAGCCAAATGAATCTATGGAGTTACTCATTTCAATGTGAAACCATTTATCTGTGTTGCTCTTGTAAACGATATGACAAAAAACGTAAAATATCATATCATGTGGCTAAATTATATTTCAGCCTACGTATAAATGATCACAACAATGTTATCGGGCCTTCTGTGCCTTTTTGCAATTAGACGCCTGTTGTAATCAATCTCAGGGTGCTCTGCTGTGAGCAAGCCAGTGTGTGGAAGCGTAACGAGAGGATGTGAAGGTCATAAAGAAGCCGCCTTGGTGTGGAATATCTGTGCTCGTGTGCCGGTGGCCTGAAGCTTTCTTATGACATCCCAGAAGCGTTCTTTTGTATCTCAGTAGTGATTGCATTAAACAGACAGCAACAGTGAGACCATTAGAGTTGAGGGACAGAGATAATGGATAATTAAAATGATGTATGGAGCAGTAAAAAGGTAGGCTGGTCACAAAGAAAGTATACTGGTGTCCTATTAAATGTTATAAATAATTAAATTTGCATGCTGTAAACGTCATCTCCCAAGGGTTTGGCTGTGGAGAAATATTACTAAAACAAGTTGACATTTTGCCAGATGTCAACATAGCTGCAATTTTAGAATGTTAGAAATGGCAACTGTTGAATGAGGATTTACAATATTCCATCTTATAGATGTCTGAGAATCATGATTCTGGGGGCTAAACCTATATTTAAAGGTTAAGGAATTCATTAAGGCTAATTAGAAGATAGTACAGATAGCTGTCATTTTTCATTATTTTTAGAATACGTTTTAATATTTACTGCAAATTGTCTTAAAATCAACAACAGATACACTTAATTACATTCCTGCCAGACATGATGTGGTTTGTACCCTCTTAAGATATTTTGAGCTATAGTCCATCCTTACCACAAACCTATGTGCACACATATGACCACCTCACATTTGAGGTTTGCTTTCCTGAGGAAATCTTAGTTATCTTCTGCTGTAAAATGTTATTTTGTGTTGTTCAGTGTCCCATTGTAACAAATATCTCCATTTTACCCTTTTGTGTTCAACAAGCGTGCCTATAGCAAACATTTTATATTGATTTCATCTCTTTCTGTTGCTCTCTCTGGGGGCCATAAATTGAAATAGAAGGATTTATAGAATTAATTCTGCATTTGTTGTTACACAGTTCCAAACTTGCAGTGAGTTATTGATCATTAAGAGTGCTGTAGGCTACATCAATAAATTAAATTATTTATTTAACAGTTCCTAAAGGGAAGGAAATATATTGGCTGGGAGGGATTCAGGCTGAGCTCAGCATTTACTGCAAATACAATTTCTTTGACCTCCAGAAAAGCCCACACGGTATTTTTTTAAGGAGTTAAATGTGACACTTGGCCATGGCCTAGACTAAATTGTGTGTCTGATTTCCTTTGATTCAGTTTGAAAATGCCTAACAGACAGGTATATCCACACCAAGGTACACAAATGTTCTTTCTGTGTGTGTGTGTTTGTCCCTCAGTCCCACACACATACAAGAAGCACTCAGAAGAAACAGGTGAGTTATTAACAACTTGTAATTTTCACTCTAAAGATCTGTATAATGCTCAGTGATGGTATCCCAACATCTGTCAGCTAGAGGAGAGAGTGTGAAAATAAAACAAATGTTCAGAGCAAGCTGTTGAGTTCTTTCCGGAACAGAGAGACAGACTGTTACATCTTTGTTTTTCACACCATGGAGCATTATGGAAGCATCACAGCCGTGTAAGCAATGTGTGAGAACTGAAGCAGAGAGCTGAGACTGTTAGAGATGGTGCCAATGAGCATCAGCAGCAGCAAACTCAATTCAACCTTGAGCCCTCTAGGCCCTCTAGGCCCAGACTCATTCTTGAAACCTCATGCTTGACCCTAGAATTCAAACTTAACATTCTAGAACTGTAACTTAACTTTTTAGATTTTTTACTTCAAATTCCAGAACTGCAATTTAACATTCCAAAATTGGAGATTAGCATTTTATAACTATCAAATAATATTTTACAGCCCTATCTTAAATAGTATTAACATTCTTTAATTGTAACTTAATATTAAAATGTGTAACTTAACTTTCTAGAGCTGCGACTTCAGAATGTTACAAGAATGTTAAGTTACAGTTATAGAATATTTTTACAGTTATAGAATGTTAAAATATAGAATATTAACCGTAACTTAACATTGTAGATTGTAACTTACAATTATAGTATGGCAAGTTACAATTTAAAAATGTTAAGTTACATTTCCAGAATGTTACATTATTAAGAATATGAATTACAATCTTATAATGTTAAATAACAATGTTCGAATCAACCTTGCTCTTCTATACTCCAGTTAGTCATTTTTTACGTTTCCCAGAAGCAGTTTTAACAAAACCCTCGCAAAACGTATTGTGACTTGAAGCACAGGTAGAAGAAGAAATACTGATATTATAAGAGAGCTTTTATCAAGTTGATCATTACAGAAAAATGTTGGGCAATTTGCCAAAATGCAACAGCATTTGTGAATTTTGAACTTTTGAGGTAAATCTCTTCCTTTCAAGCAATCATTTCTCTGTGTCATTGTCGAATGATGCCGCAAAACATACCTGAGTCGGACCCGAGTGTCTTTCTTATTTCCTTCAGTGTAAGTTTGGTTAATCTGCTTCTCTGTCCTTTTTCTTTTAACCTGTATTTCTCTCCTTTTTCCTTTCACCATCTTCATTCTATACCTTTGCTCTATTTACTAAGCTATCTTTACACCACATCAGTCGCCATTTCATTCGTTCGCTCTCATTTCTATAGCTCCATGGGATATATCTGAACCATCCCAGACCAGTTCTATCTCCAAAGTGTAGAAAGTAGGGGGGATGGAGGAAGAGGAATAGAGGGAGGAAGTGTGGGGGAGAGATTGGGGAAAAGGAAGAGTGACGGAAGGAGTTGGGCTAGGCTGCAGACCCATTACTAAAACAAGTGCAAGTTTTCCCTCACAAATGATGCAGCATTGAGTTGGGCAAGTTTAAGATATGTGAACTCATGTTTCTTAATTGTGTACAGCACAGAAAGGAGAATATTTCTTCCTTCCTCTATTTGATTGTAGAAGGAAATGGTTAAGATACACAGTCAATGTTTTAAGCAAATCTTCTAAATTGTAAATTTGTAACTAATTATGTGTTAATTGGTGTCTTGCATCATGTAGAAAGCAACAACTACGGAATACAGGAAACGGCCAAGTTGGAGTTGGCAACTGTAGTACTGGACATGCATCATTTTACTTTAGATGCTGCGCACAATTTATATGTCGATACATAGATGTGGAAAAACAGTGTGATTCTAAATCACGTTTCCAGTTGTAGATTTAAAGCTCCTCTATCGCTCGTATTATCAACACAAATATATGGACGTCATCACTCACAGTACACAGACTAGTTTGCACTGCGGGAACTTCGATTAACCAGAGATTTAGAATGCCTCAGCACATGGTACTGATACTGATAATAATGTGTAACGACTCATGAAAGCACTAATACACACACACACACGTAGATTCCCACAAAATATATCAAATTCACTACAAGATTTTAGATTTTATCAATTGCATTTTGTTTCCACCAGTAACAGTAGTTTTTTTTTCTGCAAAGTCTTTCTAACTACAGTGTTTATATTCAAACTTAACAGTAAGATTAACATCCCTTGTCAGAGACCCAATTTGTACTGTGTTGCAGAGTAAGTAACCTACTTAGTGGGAGTCATAGTTGACTGTAATGACACACTTAAGCAAAGGAGAGAGTGTGTGTGTGTGTGTGTGTGTGCGCATGTGTGTGTGTGGTATCATAATTATCTAGATCTGAGGCAATTTCAGCCTCCAATCATTACACTCTCATCACAGCAACAACCAGATTTCCTCTCTCACTCTCTTTTCTCCCCCAACGGTTTTGCCACAAGCACAGAAACAAAGACATTAACACACTACACAAACCGATACAAACAAACGTGTATATAGTTTCTTATACTTAAAATAGAACCCTGACACATTTTCCAGACCATGCAAAGACAGTGTCAAATAGCAGCATCCAACACATAACAGGACAACAACATCATATCACCGCTGGTTCCCTCAGCACACTTCAAAGATGCAAGATATGAGCATTTCAATTGCCGCTCAACGGCTCTCAACATGGCTAACAGTACAAACTACGGCAAACGTGCTGACAGATCTAGTTTACCTCGGAACGAACCGCTGGGTGGGTGCTACACGTCCGCGACGATCCTGTCGGTCTGGACGTCATTTTCAGCCTTAACCGCCGTAAGAGGGCAGTGTGAGTGGAGGCCATAAGCTAATCAGTGGAGCTCGCTCACATGCAAGAACGTGCAATAAAAACAACACAGCTGGAACGGCTATGTCAGCAAAGATCTGCTCTGAATGGCGTATATTGCTCCGTTAATGTATTTGTAATACATAATACGCAGTGCATTCTGTATATTTATAAAATATTACATAAATAACATACATAAAAGCTCCAACTTGTTAGCGTCTACATGCTTAGTTTCTGGTTTTGATAGTGATGTAAAAGCGCAGAGTTTTGTTATGGCGTCTCTGCAGCTGTGCGAGACAGACAAGTCCAGTCATCTGTCTGACAAAATCCATGCAGTCACATCTCCAAATCAAATCTGCCTAATGTGTGTGGCATGAAGGCAGCGAATGAGCAACTACTTAATGGCTCATACCAGTCTATCGCCTAATGGATACAGAGGACTGAAATATTCCCAACAGTATCCCTGAACACCCTGTCCAGCTGAAGCAGCAGCTGTTGCCAGAATGCGACGGATACATGTTACCTGCAGAAACACAGGAAGGATGTCAGTTGTGCCATCTGGCCTATGCAGTGGCACAACTCAATGATTGAAGCCCTGTCTCTGTACAAACACTCCAACTTTCTTTCTGTAAAAATGTTTACTTAGTTTTGGAAAGTTGGCAAATTGCTTCAAATACCATTCTCATTATTTGCAGAGCAGTCAAGAGTATTCTGCAATCTAATTCATTTAATTCGAGCTTGTGTAACTCTATGATTATATCCTGTTTGACATCTTTTGTATGTTTTTTCCGCGTGGCCTGACAAGTCAGATGACAGGAGGATATGAATGTGTTGCTAAAGTTCATTACCTAATTTCTACACTGTCCACCACTGAGGGCATTTTGTAGTTCATTCGCTATGTGTTCATTTCCATAGAACAAAGACTATAACTGCAAGTGTGTGACTCAGCTCTATGTCTTGTGTTTGACCATTTTTGTCTTTGCCACAATCTGGCTCTCCTTCTACTGTAATGTAACACAAGAGAGCACATGCATCATTCATTTTGATGGCATTTTAAATCAGTCTCACACCTCCCTGTCCAGGCTTTGGAGGGAGAGGGGTGAAATACACGGACATAACTCTGTTATTTATTAGTCGTGAAAGGGGAAACAGACAGTTGCAATAAAAAGATGATATGATCACAAAAGACAGTTTTATAGTCTTGTAATCACTTTGAAGAGTTTGAGTGACACTAGGGCAAAGTCAGGGGAGGCTTAGTTAATGCTTTTGAAATGAGCACACTTAAATATTAATGAGGTTCTGGGAAAAGAAAGGTCATTCCTCAGACTAAGGCAGAATAATAAGAGAGCTGATTGCAACACGGAGCAGTTAATAAAGTTGTACTAACATCTGAAACAATAGCACTGCAGCTGCATTCCCGTGCTGGATCGGCGTTTCATAGTAGAGGGAAACTCCATCGAGTATGGTTGCCTGTCGCTTTGAAGGCAGCTTTTAAAATTCAAAGAAAATAACCTAAATAACTAGTCATGTGATATCATTAGAGATATTTGAATTATATTGTGTTTAATTTTATTTCAACTTTTTGATTGTATGTCTGGTATACAAACTTTGGGTGGTTACCAAGCAAAGAGGGTCTTATTAAATACTCTGTTGATTGATGGGAATTGCAGGACCCAGTGTTTTTGGAGTTTGACCTATATTATAGGTTGTAAAAGTCAGGATATTTCTGCCTTGGTTGCATCGATTTTGACCATACCTATTTTAATATCTCTCTTGCAAGTCCCTCAACTTAATGAAAATGCAGTACCGAATCTCTGGAATATACATCTAAAACTAAACTTGTTTGTTTGGAGAAGGTTTGCAAAATTAACTTGTAACATTGTACAAGTCGGGGGAACATCCAGACAGTGTAGAAATCAAGATGAAATTAAATTCATTATCTAATACATGCACAATAGCTTGCTCTTAAAGAGCAGCTTAATTAACATGATGTGTCATGATCATAGCTTTGTGTTACTGTTCCACTAAGGACTGATAAAAAGACGAGGGGAGGACAGGAAGCTGCATGTTTCTCATCTCGCCTGGAGTTTATCTCTCTCTATACTCTAGCCTCTATGATACTCTCCCTTTCAGCCTATATAAATTGCCCTTGGAATTACATGTCACATCAAATAAGGCTGTGGTTTCTGTAGCCATTGTGTGTGTGTGTGTGTGTGTGTGTGTGTGTGTGTCCAGCAGTGCAGTGGTACCACTTCCACCCTCAGACCCAGCTTCCCATTAAAAGAATCTCTGGGTGGACTTTAGAGTTCAGAGTAGCAGAGGGGGTGTTATTAATCTGATAGACATACGGTATGTTATTTTGGCTGACCTTTCTATCATCTGTGTGGCCTTCATCCCTCTTGATTCTGCAACCACTCAAAGGAGGCATTGGTACATGAAACCACTTTGTTTATATTTGGTGTTGTAGTATGTTTAAATACAGTGCAGCACTTTTCTATAAAACCCTGACATTGTCGAGTTTCTCTCAAAGTGGAATTGTTATCGTGAGCCATTACAGCCAAGTGGGAGAAATATTGCTGGTTTAAATTTCACAGGACAAACAAGTTTCAGTTTGTTGTTGAGCCATAATTTGATGCATTAAGTATTATGAATGCACATAACGCATAAAAGCTGTAATATTGTGATGAACATTTTAGGCAAGAGGCCTCCAAATCATAAGAAGCTTATAGAATATGATCATGGGATTGTACTATTCCCAGAGGTGTATTAAGAATTAATTAATTAATTAATTAGACAAATGATGAAAGTGTAAAGGGCTTAGCACATTGTGAGTATATGATTCCATTGTTCCAAGTTGTTGCCTCCATTTACGGCGAGTGTTTTCTTACGTTCAGACAAGTCTAAGTTTAAACTGCCGTTTAAATGTCAGGGAAATTATTCCTTAAGGATCATCCCGAGTTCATGAGCAGGACCGTAGTATCGCAGGTCAGCTCGGTTATCTGCACAGTGGCAACGCCTACCATCACAGCTCAGCGTGGTGCGACTGAAGTGTGTAATATTGAGCAAATGGGAAAGGGCCAATATCATGTTACTCCCCGCTTACACGGGTATGACTGTCAACGTGCCACTTTAAGAGTAGACGCCACCACTAGACCTGTCTGTGTCTGTGAGTTTCTGTATGGGGATGTTTAAAGTAAGAGACAAAACGGAGCCTTAAGATGGAGAGGTTGGGAGGCAAAGACAAATTGTTGGTTAAAAAAAAATAGCTAGAACATCCTGAAGAGTTGAAGCAGCTTTGGGTAGTGAGCTGTGAAAAGGCAGAACTGGGGGTTGACAAAGCTGTTTTGTCGTCTCTCAGTGGGAGAGAGAGCTTTTTCACTAGGCTCAAGCCAACTGAACCACTTTGATGAACTGGGGGGTTTTGTAGCTGTGGGTAATGATTTGGATCCAGCTGTGGATGAAGAAGTTTCTCCCCTGAAGCATGTGCCCAACAGCATTGTGAAAAACAAAGCATCCGGCTCTGAATTTTGACACAAGGGTCTCAAAGTGTCTTTTGAGCTGGCTGTCACATTGCTAGATCAAAACAGCTGTGGAGGAAGCACCACCACTGTATGCAAACATTTTTGTGTGAGTGAGAATAAAACTATATATATTGGAAGCAAAACCCGCCTTTATTTTCCAACACTTTAGTCCCACACTCTGCAGCACATCACACACATCACACTTCTGTCTGCCAAACTCCCATCTGTCGCACATGCAACATGAAACTGTGATTTATTACTACTATTCCGGGGCTGACACACACACTTTGATCATACTCCAGTTTGATTGTAATTACGCCAACGCTATGCCCTTGGAGGAAAACCAGCATTGGAAGCTACATCAGAGGGTTGCTGTGTAGGTGGGTAGAGAGGGGAAACCATTTTCAGAGTAAAACCCTCTATTCAGTATTTAACTTTAAACATTTGCTTGTTGGGCTAATTGAGGATGACAGATGAAGAGAGGCCAGCCTGCTTGCAGAGTGTAATTGGAGGCTAATTCTCTGTGATTCGTCTCATCTCAATGGGACATATCAGCGGTCTGGGGAGGGGAGATAATCAGGTGAACAAATCACTGTAGTCTGTCTCTAAATTCCTGTTGAACTTCTGGTCCTGATAAGCCAAGCTGATTACAGACGAGAGCAGCACAACATCACCGCATGCTGCAACATTGAGTGTGTGTGTGTGTGTGTGTGTGTGTGTGTGTGTGTGTTTAATCGAAAGCCATCTCAGTCAGGCAAACCAAATGATTATGCCCTGTGAGATTCACTCTATGCTGTGGAAGGGGTGTTCTTGTTTGAGCAATCGTGTGTACTCTTCAGTGTGCATGCCTGTGCATACAGTGCATTCAGTAGACTAGCCCAGTCAGGGCTGACGGCCTCAGACCCAGAATGCTCAGAGGGTGTGCTGCTCAGCTGTGCATGGTCTTTCAGCACATCTTCAACCTGAGCCTGAGCCTTATGGTCGTCCCTGTCCTGTGGAAGACATCGTGCCTGGTTCCTGTCCCCAGGAAAATGCAACCAAACACCCTCAGTGTCTACAGACCAGAGGCATTGACTTCACATGTCAAGAAGTCACTGTAGAGTCTGGTCCTGAAGCACCTGCGTTCATTACTCAAGACCAGCACTGGACCCTCTGCCTTCTGCCTTCGCCTGCTAGCCCCTCATTGGAGTGGAAGTTGCCATCATCCTTCTACTGCACATAGTTTATACTCACCTAGAAGAGGCAGGCAGCACTGTGAGAGTCATGTTCTTTGATGTTTCCAGTGTTTCTAACACTATAAGACCTTCCCTGCTCAGAAATAAGCTCCTGGACATGAATGGCGGTGCTCCATTAGTGATTAGTTATCACCAACTACCTCACAGGTCGGCCACAGTTTTTGAGGTTGCAGAGCAACATGTCAAACAAATGAGTGAGTAGCACGGGGGCACATCAGTGAACTGTCCTGTCTCCCTTCCTGTTAACAGTCAGACTTCAGATACTGCTCACAGTCCTGCCACCTGCAGAAGTTTTCAGGTGACTTGCTGGCTGTATCACTAGGGAACAGGAGGCTGAGTACAGGAGTGTGGTGGACAGTTTTGTCGAGTGGTGTGAATTGAATCACATGCAAATCAACATCACAAAGACTGAAGAGCTTGTGGGCGACAGAGGACCCTTCCGAAAACCAGTCAACATCAGGGGAACAGAGGTGGACAACGTTGAGGATTAAACATACCTGGGCGTCCACATAGACAATAAGTGGGACTGGACTAAAAACACAGAGACTCTGTACAAGAAAGGTCAAGCCGCTTGTATTTTCTCAGGAGACTTTCAGTGTCTGCAGAAGCATGCTGCAGATGGTTTATCCCTCGGTGGTGGCCAGCGGCCTCCTCTACGCTGTAGTGTGCTGGGGAAGCAGAGTGAAGGCAACTATGCTATATAACCAATAGACTCAATAAGCTCATCAGGAAAGCTGGTCCTGTCCTGGGAGTGCAACTGGAGTCTGTGGTGGAGGTGTCAGAGAGGATGCTGAAGACATTTCTCAGTATTATGAACAATGCCTCTCATCCCCTGCACACTAAACTCGAGTCGCTTCAGAGGACCTTCAGCCGTAGACTGAGACCACCGAGGTTCACCACAGAACGCCACAGGAAGTTTTTTTCTGCCAGTGACCATCAAACTGTATAACTCCTCCCCCTTCTGCAGAAAGGACGGTTACATCATTGGACACCAGCAACAATAATAACCACATCATGTGCAATATTATTTTCATTGACAATTTCACTCTGAATATCATGCTCAATATTACTTTTCTCTTTTAGTTTACTATTATTATCCTTTTTATATTATTCTATTGTTTTTTGCTATTCTTCTGTTGTAATCTTTGTTGAAACTCTGGCACAAGAATTTCCTTAATAAAGTTCTATTTTATCTTATCTTATACTCCTAGTGTTTTAACCTGATAACACTAATGTCACTTGGCGTCCATTTTGTCTTACGGTGTAGTTTGTTGACACATTACAAATATGTAGGGTTGCATACATTATAAAGACCAACAAATGGCTAAAATCCGAACGGCTCCTTAAATGTTTGTATTTTCTGAACTGAGAGGAAATGGACAGCTAAGAAATTAGAGAGTAACAAAGGAGCTGCCACTTATCTTGTCATTTCACTGACATTCTTCTATTTACATGCTCAGTAGCCCAGTTATCATATCGAACAGAAAAATGGAGCCAACACACATTTCCTCTGTCTTTCTGTCTTTGTGCTTTGTGTACATTCAACTTAGTTTTTTTCTTAGGATGACTGCTTTAAGAGCTGAGCTCCTTTCAAGTCCGTAGACCGAGGTAAGACCCCTCTGTCTTTGTCCTGTGATGTGTGCTTTCGGGTTACTTGAGCTGGAAAAGGAACAATTGTTAAATAATAGGACAAAGTGAGCACATGAGGGTTAAATCAATTATTCAGGCGTATTTCCATACTGAGCATTTAAGTTATAGAGGGGAAGAGAGTGTTTCTCAACTGAACAGAAACATACTGTATATCAAAGTGCCTAGTGGCTAGCATCAAGGCCTAGTCGCTAATTATTTATAAATGAACTCTGTCAGCTGGGATATATATACTGTATATATAATTCATATGATTATCAAATTAGTAGTTCCTGTAAAAAATGGCAGAAATAAAGAAAAGAGCAGAGAAAGTAGTTTGAGCAGCAGGGTATATGAGTCATTGAGGAGAAATTACTGTAATGTGTAGAAGGTCTTTATAACGTAAAGTCTTCTGAGCTCCTTTTTAAGACTCCAGCAGCTGAAATAATGTGTCATTGTTCACCTTTACAGTTTCTACTGAAGTAGGGAAAGTGGCAGATAAACTGAGCTACAGAAGAGAAAACATTAAGGGAAGAGGACAGTTTGTGACATTATGGATAGACCCTTTAGCCCCTTCCAATAATGCCTCTCTATAGTTGATATATGGCAGATCTTAAAGAGTCTCTCCCATCAAAGCAGTGTTCAGTGAGAGTAAAGAAGATGGGCGACATGGTAAGAAAAGGTTAGCCTCTAACTGGTGAAAGCATGGAGCTTTTAGCAGCTACATATTCATAAGAGGCAGATATTTCCCAGGAGTTGGTAGAGATCAAAGCAGAGCTTAAAGTGGAGTGATTATTGGCCTGGAGAAACGCCTCCAAATGAATGCTAATGTTGCTCTGTTCCTGCTGGACGTGTAAATGTGTGATTTATATGTTTATATGTCAGTGTTGCATGGCCCGTAGGTGGCAAAAGAAGTTTACATAGTGCTTTAAATTAAATTGTGATCTTACTTAACATCTGAACCATCTCACCAGGATATTTGTTCCATTTACATGTCAGGGTTTTGTTGTATCATTTCATTAAAATCTTGGCTAAATCTTCGCCATATTTTTAATCTATGTGGCTTCTGTTTAAACAGGAACTTTCTGTGACAGTCAGTTTGTTTAACGAAACAAGTTATTTTTCTTGTTTGTACATCTGATTCATTTTCTGCCTCAGCTTTGTTCCAAAATGTCATCGTCAGTATTCACAAAGCAAACAATTGATCACAGCACAGTACATTAGAAGCACAACCTCGTGTCCTTAGCTTGGTTCATCATGAAGTGTTTACTGACTCCAATGAGAATGTGATGATGGCTCCGGCTGCTTATCTAAAGCTATTAAAATCATAATTGAGACATGGGGCTATTGATTCTTTTCTACAGTAAAATTACCTCAAATGTGTTTTTGATTCTCTGAGTCTTTTGGAAATGATGAGAAATAAAGAAAACAGATCATAACAAACAGAAATGTCCCATTTGTACACGCAACTTTCTGCAGCGACGTTTTTATCTTTCAACATGTAAATGTTTATCTTCATGGATTCTCTCTCTCTCACTTAGCTTGTATATCTGCTTAACCCCTCTCTGATTATTATTCTGTTTTTTTCATCTCTTTCTTCTGTCATGCTTGTTATCTCCCACATTCCTCTTCTCTTCTCTTCTTTGAGAACTTTCCAGCTTTCATGCATTGAACCTTTTAGAGGAATATTAAATGATTTGCCAGTAGATGGATGACAATGAATCAAGATACCAAAGAGCTCTGGGATTTAGCTCGTAATTATTTGCATGTGTTTCACACATATTTGATCAAAGTGGCTTTTTCATTATTATCTCACCAGTTTTTTCTTTCATTAGCCTCTTATGTGCTGCTTTGAGTCTCCATTAGAACAAACACGTGCTGTAACCATCTGCCCAAATTCTCTTTTTTCATTTGAATTGAAGCCCAAACACAATTTCAGAGCGTTTATGAAGTTTTTGGCCCAATATTTGTGGCTAATCTGATCCTTTTTTCTTCATTGCAATAAGAAACATACTTTAGAGATCTTTTTATAGTTACAATGTGTTTGCGACTCCATGAAATAACCAGATGTGTTTATTTTCCTGCCTGTGAAGCAAAAGAGACACCATCTGATCAACAAACACCAAATAGGACAGCTTTAAGTGATAATTATCAGAACAGACGTTTAACTTGTATTTATTTTCTTCATAGTTTCAGTCCAAACAGTGTCAGTGCTGAGAATTAATATGGATTCACAAAAACCCTTTCAGGCCCTTCGTGGTGTTTTACATTTGTGTTAAACTTTTAGCATGTTTAGTTTTCTGCCCAAATGTTCATGTCTCTTGTTCCACTCTCACAGGGTCTACTTGTTTGTACCTTACCTGGTATCTTCAAGGTCATAGAAGATGTATTCACATCCAAATATGAAGCCTTGTGAAAAGAAGCACACTTTTTTCCAATCCAATGAAGGATTTTTACTCACGTTTCAGGCACATTTAGTTTCTGTTTTAATACAAAATTAAATGGTATAAATGAGTGGGATTTTTGGCCGGTCTTAAAATGAATAAATGTCTACTTGTGTATGTCAAATGTCTACCCCTCATCACACGTTACATCCATCTGGTTGTGAACAGTCCAAATGAACCACGGATTGAGCTGCAGGCATACGTCATGCGCTAATGTCCGTGTTTGTGTAGTTCAGATTCAAATAATACAATGCTTAATGAGGCTCACTGCCGGGAGCAGACAAAAGTTCTAGTTCTAGTTCTAGTAATTTACAGAAAGAAAAGCAAAGAAGTCAAAAAAATAAAAATAAGCATAATGTCCTCTTTTATTGCCTGTTAACCATTTCACTACCCCACTGACACTATGTTGGGAACCAAAGGTTTACATGATCTGCATGAACTCACTGACCTCCTTCTCCCTGAGGTTTAGAATGTGATGTCTCAAAAGCACGGAACATGCCTTTTTGACACCGCGAACAGTTGCAGAACTGCTGCACAGAATATTCTAAATGTTAAACTGGATTTGTACACCGTCTCTGTTATGTGCGATACTTCATAATGCCGCCGCTAAATGTCATTGTGTTGCCACGGTGATGGTCTATTGGCCAGCATATTTGATTTGACATTCAGCTGACGGTGCCTGTAGCAACTACAGCTGTTTTTTGTGAGTGTTTGGTTGTGACAGACTGTTAATGAATGTAATACCTCACAGTTAGGCACAGGGCAGCTCTGACAAACTTGCCTCTATGTGTGTACAGAGAGAGAGAGAGAGAGCATTGGATGGGAGTTGGGAGTTGGGAGTGTGAGAAACTGATGTCAGATAAGGTCTCCCAGCCTTAGAGGTAACACTGTTATCACAAGATTGATCTTGAAGACTGTTTCCAGATCAGTAACTGGGTAGACACTGTCACTGAGCCAAACGAGGAAGGTCATATGGCAGAGGATTTGTTGTTTTGAGACCAAATGTCTACATTTTTTTCTTTTTGAAACCCATTTCGGTGGTTTAACTGTGCCAGCAACATGCTCACTCAACCAAGGGTCACACACACATTGATTGTAACATACATATTTATGCACAGGTCTTACACACACACACACTTACAATCAAACACACGTGATTGCCCTTAGTCTCTGCCCCCCAGGTGTGATGGATTTAGCAATCTCACGTCGAAGTAGCTGCCTTTAAGTCATTAAAATGCAGTGTGCTGACATTTACTTCATTTCCCATTTACGTGGGCGAGGAAAACAGACTCACTCTAAAACCAGCTCATCCACTCACTGCTAAGAGAAAAATGTATAGTGACACATAAAAGAATCTCTTATTCTGTACCGCCTCTGTCCGATACGAGGTCCCACGTTGAATGGATTCCAATGTCCAGCTTATGATGTCCAAAATCCAACTCTGATGTGTGTTTTCATCATCAGCGTTATTTTCTGCTCAGTCCCTTCTGTAATGGCTGGAGAGTTGCCCTGAAAAGCCCTTTAATCCCAAGTAAACAGACAGAGATAAAAGAGGGAAAGAAGAATCCTTGGGAGCAGATGAGAGTTAAGCTCTCAGCAAGGCAAATTTAATTTGGGGGCCTTGTCTATCGGTATGCCCAACTGATTTGTGAGGTTGTGATTGTAATGCATTATCTGGTGAAGGCAGTCAAAGGGAGGCTCACAAATAGCAGGCAGTAACCCTTTATCACAGCCATTCCAGAGGAGCACAAGAGAGTCAAACTGGCACGGAGCACCAGAACACACAGCACACACAAATGTTCACATAGAGACTGGTGAAAGAAAGACATGTCTGGCTGCAGTCTAGGTCTGTCCTCGAATCAGGACTTTCATGCGGTTCGTGATTTTTCTTTATTCATAAACACTTTTTTTGTTTTTTTGTAGACACTCAACATTACTACTGTTGTCTTCTTCCCAAAACACCCTTGACAACAACTGACAAACAATATTATTCACTCCTCTTCCAAATGAGTGTCAGTTTAGCTCACCTGCAGACCAGCTGTCCCTCTCACTGCTGTTGCTGTGAGTTGAAACTGGTTTTGCTTGGCAGATTAGCAAAGCATCCGTTGCATTGTAATTATAAACTGTCAATCTGCCTGATGGAAGTAAGACCACTGTGTTATAGTCTGTAACAATTTAATTGCACATGAAATGATGTGGCATTTTATGACTGCCTGCATTGAGTCCATGTCAAAGGTTGCTTGATTTGTACATGAATGTTCACTGTGTTTAAAACTGTGCTGCACATTGTTGTACTGACTGTCCGATACAGACCTACATTTTCTGTCTTGTTTCGTGAAATGTTGAGTTTTGTAATATGTTGTTATGAACCTCAGGGCCATCGTACATTACCATGTCACACATATAATCCCTGATGTAGACTCTACTGAAACAATGTAACAATGGAGGGAGAAAACAATAAGCAATATTGCATTGTGAATTGACCAAGGAGGCTGCTCAAGGGAGATAAAGTCAATTAAATTATAATCAAACCAAGAGGATCCCATGCATTTGCTTATGGCAAAGTGGAGAGACGTGTGAAGAAAATACAATGCCGCTCCAGGTACAGTTGATTTGGACTGCCATGACACAATTTACGAGCAGAACCAAAGTCAATAACAAACGAGCTCAGTCCAAACCGAAGCAACAGTAAACATCATACATGCATGCAATGAGGAAGAAGTGCTATGTGTGTCTTGGGGAGGTTGGTATTGCATATTAGCTGATAAATGAAGTGGGAGAAAAAATTGCAGCGCTGCCAAAAGAAAAGATGCAGACTAGAACTTATGAGCACAGTGATTTTCAGTCAGTTATGTAACTAGTGATTTTGAAGCCAGCCCTAAAGCCCTGCACTATCTGGAGGAAATATAGAGCCCGCAGCCAGAATGGCTTCCCAGTCACACTGTTGTGCCTTAATTAGCGGAGGGCTGAGTTGAAGCACGGTCTCTAGCTGTGTTAAATTCCAGCAGCCAAAGAGGCATTACATCTGTGCCAAAGAATCAATCTTTTGAACCATTGGCATTGTGTTTCTGCTGCTGATTAGCATTATGTTAATCATGGCCACAGTGCCGATTAAGGCTGTCCTCGACCAAATCAATTCTAAGCCGACTAACACTCGCACAATGTTGTTCTTTAATCGATTAGTTGATTTAATCCGCGGTTCTAAAAAATAGTTTCTCCACAAAGATTCACATAAAAGCTCCACTTTAAAATCTTGTGGGGGGGGGGGGGGTAGTGTTCACATAAGCAGGAGATAAACTAGATATAAATATGAATCACGTTTACTACAGGGGTGAAAGCGAAGCCTGACCAGCTGCATGTAGGTAACATACAGGTATTTCTCATTTTTGCCAGGAACACACAGATGAGCAGTCTCCAACGATCAGTTGTTTGTATTCTACCAATGAATTTTTCATCGTCATTGAACGTAAGGTAAAAGCAGCACTTCAACCTTGTCCGTCTGAGAGTCAGTCGTGTCTCTCTGGGATTTGGAGTGTAGCTGATACCACAGCTGGCTGTGTGATAGGAATCCTACTCACATCCATGCATGACAACGCTCACACACGCACACACACACACACACACACTGAAATGGCCACAAGGTTAACCCTGCCTTCGGCATCCGTCTTTAGCTCACACACAGGATCACAAGTTCAGCTCATTTTTTATCCCTCTTTCAAATGGCCAAACCAACCACCACATGTACACATCCTTGACAGGCCTCCTGTTTCATAGAACAGCTCCTGCTTGGCATCACATGTCTACAGAGTACCGATGGTCGATGAACAGCAGAGAGTCTTTTGTCCTCCTCTGACCTTGTGTGGTGGATATACATGCTTGCTTTTGTAGTCAAATGCCTGCACTCTCACTTCAGTGGTGTATGAGTTTGATCTCAGTCCTGTGCAATTTGAATTTAATGTGTACTTAATTATTGATCTGATAAGTTATTTACTCTTAATCATGCATTTAGCTGCATTAGCTTAGAGTGCAAATAGGGTTATTATTTCACTTCATTTGATGAACACATTTGGTATTACAAGGATAGATTTGGGAATTGCTATTAAAGTGATTCGCCTTTGACTGCTCTGTAGAAAACAGATTAATTCACTTCTTTCACTGCTGTGTGTGTGTGTGTGTGTGTGTGTGTGTGTGTGTGTGTGTGTGCCAAAACTAATTTGCTTCATTTTAGTTGCCCTTCTTGACAGTTGTATGTAAAATTGCAAGTATGATTGGAGATCTGCAGGGTCCCATCTGTCATCTTGGGCCGCCCCGTGGTCTGTTGTTTTCAGGTTCGCATGTGAAATATGGTTCAACAAAAAGTCTGCCAAAAACAACTTGGCTTACAACATAGAAATATGAAGCTCTGATGCATAAAAAGCCCCACAAAGCTTGGCTTTGTTGTGTAAGAAAACCATCCATTGGAAGGGGATCAGACATCTCTTCTATCAAAACCCAAAGCAGGTTCTCTATTGTGTAGGACGTATTTTTGTTGTCGCTTGTCCGGTGATATGAGTCTGATCTACTAACAAAGTTCCCTGCTCTCGTTGGCAAAGTACAGCAAAGCACAATTAACAGGAGGCGGTTTCCCCTGCCAAATCAAAGAGTGTTCTCTTGGTGGCTGGAGGGTAAGTGGCAGCATATACTGTGGGTCATATTGATGACTTTGGTGGTTAACATTTTTAAAAAGTTAAAATGATATATAGGGACACATTCAATTTGCTTCTAGTGGGCTGTGAATGCAAGGAATGATTTTGTATGTAGGTTGGCTTTTATTTCTCAGTGTGTGTTATGAGATTAATACCACGCTTGAAGGAATCTGTTTAAACAGCCAGCTGATCCCGACTATTGAAGGACAATTTATTGACTAAGGCTTTGCTTTAGATTTAGTCCAGTTTATTTTGTAGCTGGGTGTCTGAAAGAAACTATTGATTCGAGAACATATTGCTGGAACAGCAATTTATGAGATGCTTGAGACCAATAATATGGCATCCATGTGTAAAAGCTGATTATGCTCTTCATCCCTGCTTATCAAGCCTGCTATTATACATATTGCAAAGACTAGTGTGATGGCAAATATAAAAAGAAAAGGTGGACACCCCTTTGTTTTGCATGAATGTGATATTTTGACCGTGTAACTGTCTCCACTTTTTTCACATCAGGTTCAGAGGTCTTCACGTCTTATCTGCAGATGATCATCTCTAAACAAAGCACGAGAAAATACATACTAGCTGATAGGAAAGCTCACAATCTCTTACCTCATTCTTTAATCAAATTGAAAATAGCCTGTTTGTCTTGCAGTCCTCCATTCCATTCAAGTGAATATTTGACCATGTTTTCGTGGCCACAGGAATGAACACAAGCAGCCATGTTCAATTGATTTTCTAGATCTTGTATCACTTTATTTACCCAAAGGCTCTCTCTATGCTTTAATTCATCATTCCTAGCTGTTATAACAGTGCCTCTCACAGGCCAAACAGTCCGACCTAGGTCTTTCTGTTTTCTTTCTCCCTGCAGCTCTTGTTTTTCTCTATAGCCTCCCTAGTAAAAGAGAGGAAATACCTTTTTAATTAGTTTATCAAAGCCTGAAAGAGATTTTTCTACGAGGGAATGGTTGCCCGGTTCATGCAATTTTAAACTGGTGTACTTGCTGTTAAGAGCTGGGCCAACAAGCACTGTAGAGCAATGAGCAAACACAACACAAACAAGTACCCTCTTACATCATACCCTCTTACATATACACTCGTGTAGAATTTTCCCTGGCAACATTTGTTTATTAACCTTCGGGCTAACACCTGGAAATGTAAGGCAACAAGGTCACTTCAAATCACAGAAATATCCTCACTGTGAAGGTCTAAAACCAAACTAACTAAACTTCTCATTAGATAAAAGAACAAAAATACACACAGACGGTGTATAGAAGCATCCGTCTGACCCATGTCCAGCTCTATAGCAATTAATTAGAGGCCACCTTCTTCTCTCTGAGAGGACTTGTTGGCAAAGTGGCCTGTTTTCTTGCACTTAGACTATCTTTATTATCCAATCAGTGCTGGTGTCTGTCCAGGAACCAGCAAGACTCTTTCATCTAAACTCCCCTTTTAGACATGACTGCACTTTCCAGGCAGGGAAAAGTGTTTCACACTTAACCTTTCTAATAATTCGATTTTTAAGCTTGTGCTGCAATGTTATTTTCTCCTAGAAGGCCAAGTGGGACTGTTGCTGCAACTAAAAAAGCTTGAAATTATCGTCCATATATCCATTTTCCTAAACCTAACCAAGTAGGTTTGTTGCCTAAGGAGATTTCTGGCAGAAAGCCCTGAAAGCAAGCGTCTCCCATGTGCTACTGCTTCACACTACAATCTAATGACTGTGCTGGCTTTTTCTGTGCCATTGCCTGCTCCTACTCCTGCTTCCATTGTCTGCATAAAACCATGGTGAATATGATGAAAGCTGTAAATTCAGCCTGCTACCGTGAAAAAAAATCCAATATATAAAGAATTCATGATTGACAGATTCAATCACAACACACTGAACGGGGTCTGCTGTGAGCTGCTTAAAGTCAGGAAAAATACATAATCACGCAGAAAGCAACTGAAGGACAGAAAAAAGGTGGAAAAATAATGTGAAAAATAATACTTATTGCGTTGCCGGTATTTTTGTTTGAGCTGCGGTTTTGTGGAGCTGAACAAAAATTTCCCATGAAGTGCACTTCATGCATTTTTCTATTCTGCTGTCATTTATGTGGTTCTCATGGTTGTGTTACTGTGTAGTATAACAAATGTCTTCTGTCTATCCCTCTTTTTTTAATGTGACCAATATACCTGTAACAGTAATGAAAGTTATATGCATTTTGCCACCACCACCTGCCAGGTCAAATCTCCTAGACTGCTGTCGGATGAAGTTATTCTGATGATCCTTCTAATGGCCTCCACGGCTTCAACAGCATCTACAATTTTGTCTTTTTTTTTGTTTTTTTGCAGAGAGTAAATCACAGATGTAATTACCCCTACCGCTGCAGTTAATTGTCCATGAGTAATTAGTTACCATTTGCATAAATCTCCATTCCCTCCCCCCATATTAACGGCCCTACAACTCCCCAAAATATATCATGCATTACATCAAACACAACTTTTAGATGTAACACATACAAACAGATTTACCAGCACAAAACTAGTAGAAGCCTATAACACGAAGCAATTCAGCAACTTGTAAGTTAATGAATGCATTATTGATGACAGTTAACTTATGTATGCACTGTATCATAAACTCACACTAATAAAGGCTTTCAGTACATCATATGAGATACATGTGCAAGTGCCCCTTGTGTCTTTTTACTGAATTTATACACTATTTTCTCAGTATTCTACACAAATCAAGTTATGTTTTTATCATTTTGAATTTAGCTTAGTATGTCATAATGTGACACTGTGTAGTATGCACCTGTTTCTGCTGCAGAATCAAATTGATCAAACCTATTATGACCAAAATGGTACAAACTGACAGCCTGTAGTCTATGACGAAGTTTTGATCAATCTAAGTCGTTAATGACACAGCGCTACTAATGTGCTGGCTACTCGCACGTGAAGTAGAATATATTTTACTTTATAATTCAGAATAATTTTACCAGAGCAATACCCAGTGTACCCTGAGCATTACAATAGAGTGCTGCAGCAATGACGTATTTTGTTAGACCAACCCGGACGTAAGCATCACTTGTGTTCACTCGACAAAAAGCCAATGGGGGGGGGGGTTTCTGTTGGATTTAAGATTATTGCAGAAAATGAGATCTGTGGCAAACAAAAGTTTATGATACTCACATGTTCTCACAAACTTAGCATTTTTAGCACAATCACCAGGAGTTAAAAGCTAACTTTAGGCTATCAACAAACTACACCACCGTTACACTTCAACGTCACCATCACGAAGATCCCAACTTGTAATTGGATTTTGCGCGCTTACCTCTTTTTAAAAAGCCTTTTATCTTAGTTTTAAATACAAATAGTGTCCTCACCTGATAAGAGTGCGAGTATAAACACAACAAGGCTGTAAAGGCGCACTAGTGAGAAGATGAGTTTCCATGTTCTGCGTGATGTTGTTTTATGTCCCTCTGTAGTCTCATTTAGCCTCTTGTTAGCAACCGCCTGTTTTAAGACAGGTAAAACCTTTAGGTAAACACTGTTTGCTCCGTCAGCATTTTCGCCGTAGTTTGCACTTTTAGTGCTATTAGCACCGTTAGCTATGAGCCTATGCTATGTTGAGAGGCAAACAAAATGCTCCTAATCTCAGATCTTGCACCTTTGAGCTTGTGTTAACCACAGACGGGGCAACGGGAAGTACAAACATGCTAACTCATTGCTGGGTTTTAGAACTTATTCCTCCAGCACTCAATTGCCAATCCAAGGCACTTTACCAAGGTAATCAACACTCACAACACTCTTTAAGCCAGTATCTGACTGGAAAAGAGTCATGACACTCATTTAACACTTGCATCCTTTCCACTTTTATTTTGCAGCTTTTATAATTGTAATACTATGGTTCCATATTTCCCAATACCATTACCAATGGAACAATGTCATTACATTATAATTTATTTCAATGAAACTGTTTAATGAAATAAAGAGATGAGTGAAGAAGGAGAATGAGGAAATGCAGGAGGTGTGATGTGGCTAAATGTGGTGAAGTGATCCTGATCCCGCATTATAATTGAGCTCCAGTTGTAAATGGTTCAAACTGTCCTCTCTCTCTCTTTCAGTTATCATTTCATCATTTTCAGAGACACTTCTTTTATCCC
Organism: Pholis gunnellus; assembly: GCF_910591455.1. NCBI lineage: Eukaryota > Metazoa > Chordata > Actinopteri > Perciformes > Pholidae > Pholis > Pholis gunnellus. The sequence continues at coordinate 13,074,823 of NC_136537.1, forward strand.
CTTTACCCTTCCTCTCACTCCTGCCTACTCTCCTGACCTCCCCTGTACCGCTTCTCATCTTATCAGTGTCACTACATCTTTTTTCTATCCCCACTTTTGTGGTTCAGTCAAGCGGTCATTTCTCTTCTCAGTCGTCCTTTACTGATCATTTGTCTTTTCCTAGCTTACTTTATTCAGCATATGTCTGCAGACATCACTCAGTGGCATAAGTAGACAGTTTGCATTCAGAATTTCACTGAATCTCATTTGAAGTTTTTGCTTTTCATATTTCAACATGTTGTTATTTATGTGATTGTGCATGTGTTAGTAAATACTCTCTCTCTCTCTCTCTTGTCCTCTCACCCCTGTTTCCTCGCAGTGAAAATGTCCTTTTGAAGTGACGAGAAGTCAGACAGGCTACCTTGAGCACTGATAGATTGAACAAATTAATAAACCAAACCATGCGGAGAAAGGTTGTTATGTCACTTTCCCTCACTCCAAATGTGACGTGTTTTGCTCGTGTGAAGTTTTGACTTCCTGCAATCTAGACAGCATGTCAAACAAAAAATGGAAATAACAGTGTTCCTTTGCATTTGATCCGTTTGTTTGATTGTTCATATAATCTTTGACAACTTTATTGTATGTGTGTGGTTCAAATTTTCCTTCTGTCACAATTTTTTCCACCTTTTATTCTGCAATAGTAATCTATTTCTTAGAGTCCCTGTGTGAAACCCAATACCTGGTGACCAGAAATAGAAACTCTACTAGCTTTAGTGATGCAGAGCTGTAATATAGAAATATATTATGTATACCAGCTTTTACTCAACGATGCATATTATTTTATTCTTTCAACCAGTTTAAGATTCACAGACTCAGAAAAGGTGGAAAGAAGGAAATTAGGTGATTATTCTGACAGGATCAGGAAAAACAGATTTCATGTCCCTGGCAGATTTAATAGTGTGATTAACAGTAATAACCTGCCATGTTAACAGCAGTACAGTGTGTGATCAGGTTCACATCAGACACCAGCTGTGGCTCAAAAACAACCCATTAGGCTCCTAATGGAGACATGGCTGCTCCCTTCTTATGAAGTTTTTAGCCACATGCTAATGACTTGTACACACTGGCTTGATGTAAAAAAATAAACATACATTGCCATACCACTCACGTAATGGTAAGGTGGACATGTCTTCCTTCAACATTTTACACCACTGTCCTAATATCCAGTGTCATGCCTTGGCTTCCTCTCTTGTCCATTGACCTCTATGGTCCTGTAGCTGTTACACTCACTCAGGTTTTTTTTGCATTGAAACAGCCACATCTCTTTTTAGTCCTCCTCTTGTTCCTGCTTTACTGCCACTGTCTCTTCCTAAAACTTCCATCGTCGACACCTGAAAGTGGGTTTGTGCTGTTAGCCTAGTGTGAAATTATATAATGTTCAGAGTCAATGAGCTGCTTTGATCTCTGACGCCGTGAACGCCAGCCAGCTGTGCCTCGATGCCACAAGGATAACATCAGATTGATGTGGTGGAAAATGACGTTGACGTTTCAAAAGAAGTCGTCATTATTCTTGTTCTATCACTTTTTTTTTTTCTTTATGTTTCGATGTGCTTTAAGAAGATATACCAGGTGCAACATTGAAAACACATGGCACAAGCTCAAGATAAAGATTTCAACTTAACCTTGTTTTGCTATATTAGGTCCTCCATGTTAGCTCTTAACTTTATTCTTGTTTGTACCATTTAAACGCACCTTCAAAGTAAGACATGCTGACTCTTCCATGAACAGTGTCTGTGCTTTATATCACACACCACGGCTAGAGTGGAAACAGACACACTTTGAAAGAGGTAGACAATTGCTTTTAACACCGTCATGGCATATTAATGGTTTGTGTTTAAATATTCATTAATCGACTATTTAATGATTGTTTGGTTTTAAAAAATATATTATAGTGTAATAGAAGAGTCCAATCCTATGTTTACATTTTGGTAATAGAATAACCCTTTTATTTGCATTTGGATCATGGGCTGTGCTTTTAAAGCTACTTTAAGCTGTATTGTTTTTGGATTCTTTCTGCCCCCTAGTGGTAAACAAATACCTAGTGCAGCATTAAACAAATGTTCAAAAGACAGCATTTATTTCCACCAACATCCTGAGAGATTAAGACTTTAGTTCAATAACATTTGCAGACACACAATTGATTATGTGCATATTTAAATAACTTTATTGGTGACTGCATCTTGTCCCACCGTGGTAGTTGATGTTACCCAGATTACCCTAGTGTTTCTACCTCAATGTGAAGCCCAGAAAAGGTTTGACTAGCACCAGGGGCTCATGGAAAATGTACGCCATGCTCTGGGTCTGATGTTTTCAAAAGTGTTCAAAAGTTGTTGTTTTTCTTCCTGTCAGTTAAACTGTTTTGTTTACCTTTTTTCTCACTTTCAGTCTAGCTCTCAAAGTGTGTGATCTCCTTAACATTTTGTCAGAAATGCTATTTTAAAAAGAGTGCATGTTTATTTTCTACCACAAAAGACACGGGTAGTGGATCTTTTATTAAAGCTTCTTCCTCTTCATTCCTTGGTCTCGCGTCTGTGCTGTTCACTGCTTTCATTGTCCATCTCTGCCCACCTCACCTTCACTGTGACAACAATGTAAAGCAATAATGGTCTAAGAACAGTGCTACCTCCTTTATTACACACACACACATACACACACACACCTACACACACACACACACACAGTTGTAAAAAGTTGTCAAAGAGAGTAATGAAATATGTGGGGTAATGTGTCTTCTCCTCTTCTCTCATCTTTTTCTGATTTTACATCAAATAAGTAGGTGTTGGAACAGGTGTTCATTAAAGTAGCCCACAAAGAGAGTTTCAGATGTTTGCATTGTGTTAACAGTGACTGAGGAGGTGTCATCTATCTCCTGGGTTTTCTTAATTCAATCAATTCAATATGCTTTATTGGCATCAATGTAACAAGGATAATATTTCCAATGCGTCAAGTAATATTGAGATAGTAAAGAAAAACAAGGTACAATTCATAAATCCAAGAAAATAACAGAAACAATTAACCCTTACCGTGTGTGTGTGTGTGTGTGTGTGTTGTATTCATGTTGTTGAGACATGAATCTGTTTGCTACGGTTGGGGTTAGGGTAGGGGTTAGGCAATAGCCGTTATGGTTAAGGTTACAATATACTACCAGGAAATGAATGTATGTCAATTTAATATCCTCTAATGTGCTTTGACGCTGTGTGTGTGTGTGTGTGTGTGTGTGTGTGTGTGTGTGTGTGTGTGTGTGTGTGTGTGTGTGTGTGTGTGTGCGTGTCAAAGCTGCTGAGTGATGCAGAAATGATATATTCATGAAGATGGATGTGCCAGCATCCATTCTCTATTATGATATGAATGCATTTACTCTTGGCATGTCTACATGTATGTATGTGCGTATGCATCTATTCAAGTCCTTGGTCACTGTTGTTCTTTATGGGGCGTGTTTTCCTTTTTGTCTGGAATAGTTTTAGTGGCATCAGTGGTACAGTGATAAACAAAAGAAATCCCTGATGGGCTCAAATCTATTGGCAAGTCTTGCTTAAGTCATCTCTAATTTATATTGTGTTATTGACCGTATTGGTATGTAATTACAACCATGGCTGGTTTGGGTGGTTTCTTTATTAATTGGTATTAAATTGTTATTTTAGCATCCAGTGAATGCTTGTGAGTCAACACATGCATGTGCGTCCTGGAAATGTTCAAAACAAATATATGATTGTGTGTCTCTGCATGTATGTGTGAGTTAGTTTCCTTTGCTGTGTTTGTTGCCATTCCCTATTGATATAAGTTAGCAAATACTGCAGGAAAGACAGAGGAGTGAGGGAGCAAGGGAGACGGTGGGAAGAGAGAAGAAAGGAAAGGCAAGAGGGTAATTCCCATGATTCTGTGTTTGATATCTGACTTGTGGCTCAGATCAATAGTGTGTGTTTGATGAGATACACACAACCTTCCTGCCTGACTGTTTACCACAGCTTTCTCCCCGGTGCATGTGAAGCCCTGAGACACACAAACATGCTTTCACACACAAACAAACACCCACACTATCCAGTCCATATATGGCCTCCCCCTCTCTATCCATGTCTACTCTCTACCCACTCTCTACCCCTCTCATCATCTTCTTTCATTTATTTAGTCACATTCACTTTATTTCAGTCAAAATGCAGCTATACAAGAGTGAATGTTGGACTCATCAGATGGCCAGTAACAATGAGCTTTTCAGCTAATTGTATGTAGCCAGTATAGCATGAAAGCATGGTGGAATTGACAAGATACAACTACATAGCTGCTAAATGTGTACAATTTAAAAACTTTATCCACACACTCTTTTCATAGGAAAGCACATCACATGGGTCGAGGAGCCAGTTGTATGAGCAATAGTTCAATGATATTTCCACAATGACTTTTGTTTAGAATTTCTGCACCGTTTGAGATTTACCTTTGTTTACGCAAACCGGACCAAGTGGAATATTTAAACAATGTTATCATCCTCGCATTGATTCAATTCAGCAACCGGACCTTTTAGATGGGAACCGTTCTAAATCAAACTTACAGTGTTTACAATACGTCTGGCTGGTATGGTGTAGTTTAATTAAAGGGCCCAGTATCCGTTAATACTGGTAAAAGTTGTAGAACAATGGACATTAAACATGTACATTCACAACCTGCTTTGTCGTTTATTACAGATGACAGCAAAAACATGCTCTGCCTGAATCTGTAGGTTTTTTTGCTCTCAGCATATTTTGGTTTTTCAGACTATAATAAAAAAAATGACAAGAATTGAATCCAGGATTTTGTGAGGGACAGAATCAATGCGCAAAGTTGGAATCAGATACCAAGCACTTCTCTCTGTGCTCATGGTTGTTTAAATCTCACTTTCCCCATTTCCTCTCCCTCTCTCTCTCTATTGCTCGATCCATCTCCATGCCATCCTCTCCTCTCCCTTTCTCTGCTCCATTCTTATATTTGATGGTGACACTTCTGCATAAAGGGCGGATGGATAACCTACACATCTTGACTACAAAGACGAGTTACTCACCTCACCATTTCTCTCTTCTCCTGTTTTATAAAATATTTTTCACATATGGCGTTTGTCATCTGCTTTACTGCACAACCCTTAGGTTCACTCATGCCATTACCAAGGACGACATATTTAACCATATCCTCTTCAAACTGTTTGCAACCGTAAGTAATAAGTGACCTGTCTGGTCTATTTAATCCAGTAGGAAAAGAAAGACACAACATCATTTATTGTAACTGTACATATACTGTATGGATTCTCCAACACAGTGCGGCCAATTTGTACAACATGAAGCAAGAACTTCACAAATGATTATAAAAGTAATGGACAGTATAACCTTCACAATTTCCAAGGCTGTATTGGATTTATGTTTTGTTTACCAGAGCCTTCAAGTATATTTTTCAACAAGGGTAAGTCAATTCATTACAAAACAAAAGTAAGAAATGTTTGCCTATGCTTTGTGTTTAATGTTAGAAAGCAAAAAATATATTGTTATTGATTTTTTTTTAAACTCTCAGAAATCTGATATTTGTCGGGCTCTATTGTCCGTCCTGAATCATTTCCACTAGATGCAGTTTAGTGCTGTGTTACTCTGTCTCTGATTCATTGTTTGTACTTTAATCTGTTAGTAATCTAATATATCTGTGAACAAAACCCTGTTTTTGCTCTATCATCTCGAATAGTGCAGGATCAGCCACAGTCTGGTCCCCTCGGGCTATTTGGCACACAGTGTCTCATTCAAGATGACTTCAGCTCGGTGAATGCTTCCCCTCACAGGGCCGTCTATTCAAGTTCTCTCTTAACCACCGAGCCCCCGTGTGATCTGAATGTACAAGTGCTCACCATGTATTCCCTGTGGAATAACTTTGATGTCAGTTGTGTGTCTGACTCTGACATCTTTAAGCCGGCCTGACCCTGCTGTGCTGAGAAACGGTTAACAGGACATGTTGTCTCTGTGTATCTTGTCCCTTTGTGTTTGTGCCTCCCAGAGTGCAAATGTTTTCTACTCCGGCTTTCTGACTCACTGCCCAGCAAAAGGACTTCCGTGATAGGCAACAGTGCCGTTCCTGTCCAAAACAATTTGGGTCACACCAAGTGAAACAGAAAAGAGGGTTCATTCGAGACTCATCGTGGGCCACAGTGCAAAGACTAAACAGAGTAGAGAGGCAAAGATGGAGAGAGGGAGAAGTCAGGGCAGCAATAGAATTAGAGGAGTAGAAGTTTTCATACAAGAGTGTCAAAGTCTCCAAACACCAAAGACTGTCGAGGGGAGAAAATGAAAACCAAAACTCAGATTGTTGTATTTGAGAAAAGTATGACAAGTTTCAATTATAAACTGTGTTTTTATTCATCCATTTTTGTTATTTAAATAATTAAACCAAATATATGAAAATCAGTTGTCAAAAGTTTTACAGTATGCCAATATAAAAAAAAAAAAACATCTACATATGTATGTACTGAATTAACTATATATTCCAAATGTAATCAGTTACTGCTGTTCCTATACATGGCTTGAATTGTAACTCAGTGACTGAGGTGGCTGCCAAAGTGACAAATCATCAAGTTTGTGTTTGTGTGACTGTGAGAGAGAAAGTGGTGTTGGATCCACACCTGTTCTGTGCATGTTTTCTCAAGCAAAGCTGTAAAAGTGTTGTTGTGTTGCAGACACACACACACACACACACACACACACACACACACACACAGACAGACAGACATATCACGTCTCTCTTCCTGGTGTGACTCCTGTGTTTTCTTCACACGCTGCCATTTCTGTTCATCAATTATTGCTGCCGATCAAAGGAAAGACTCTCAAACAAACAAACCGAATATGCAGGTCAGATATAATTATCAGATTGCGTTCCTATGGTAACAGTGACAACTCTGCAACGCATTGTGTGTGTGTTTTTTTACAGAGAAATTAAAAGGAGAGGAAAATAAATGATATGTGTCACTCTCAGCCTTGAGTGGCCCAAAATAAAATCTATATGGTGTAGAGATAAAATAACCAGACCATGAATAACACTTCTTACCAGCCAGCATTAGAACATTGGAATGGAAAACTTATCTAGATGTGACAAGGGCGTGGGGGTCCTGTTTTATCCTCCCTGCAGGAGTTGGAAAGAAAGTAATGACAATGTGAGTGGTTGTACTGTCTCCTACAGCCTGATGCAGAAAGAATGAGGAATAAAAGGGAAAGAGGTACAGCATGGAAAGAGGAGGGGGGGCAGCAGGACAGGCAGGAATGAAACAGAATAAATAAGTATGGATAGGTTTTTGTTGACAGAAAATTTGAGAGGTTGTTGGTGATTCACATCAATGCTTTGATTGGCGAAAGGATGTAGAAGACACAAATGAGGTGGAAAAGGCAGAGAAGTGAAGAGAAAGAAGTCAAAATCCAAATCTCTTTTGTATGTTAGTTGATGAATCTGTATTTTGTATTGTAAAACTTTTGTTGGATTGCCTTACCAAAGCAAAAAAAAATATGATCCAGACTCGAAAGGAAGAGTCAATTTAGCTGAGTAGTGGAGGTGACTGGCTGCCTTTAAGTAGGCAGTCAGTGCTGTTGTCCTGCAGCCTTCGCAGTGATACGTGATTGCTGGGTATGGTACCTTTAGCCACAGGTTGAGGATACGTGCACGGACGCACGTTTGATTCTGTTCAGTCTCACGGGAACCAGACTACATACACAAGGCTTGCACATCCAGTCGAAGCTACATGAATATCCGGAAGAGAGTTCTCCTCTCACCAGCTGAATGTGAGTCCAATGTTGACTCACTTTTTGCCCTGTCAGCTGCTGAAAACAAACCTGGGCCTCTTTGGCTTAATAGATTAACGTTTCGCTGCTAGGCATACATTTACTTTGGTGCTCAACAATCTCATGATCTGTATATAGCATTCAATCTGCGTGTGTGTGCTGGGAGTAGTAAGCTTTAAATTGTGGAGGGAATGGAAGCTAAACCATGGCCTGTAAATACATGAGGCTTTTAATTCACATTACGAGCAGCCATTTGATTCAGTGTTAAATAAAAATATATTTATCCACTGTGGGAATCTCTTGAGCATATGCTTGTTTAGACTTGTGCTAATTTTCAGTTACAATTCAGGCCTTAAAGCATATTAAATTGTTTACCAATGGAAAATAGGTGCCTCCTAACTCAAGGGTAAACAAGGCAGCATGTATACTTTATATTATAATGTAATTGAATACATAATAGCCTAGAGGCAATATAATATTGAATTTGTTTTGCCATTGTGTCAGGGAGGCGTAGGGTACTAAAACATGAAAAACTACTAAAACAAAACAAATTATATTCACTTCATAAGAAACAAGCAAATGTATTCTCCTCATTCAAGGTTTAATTGGGAGTTAAGAGTGTTGCGTCTTCATTTTTATATATAGGCTAAAACATAATAAACACCAACACATTTGCCAGCCTCTTTTTATGTGCAGGTGGTGTTGTCTGTGTTTGTCTTTTTGCAGATGAGGAGCATGCAGGACACATCAAGGGATTTTGGCAGCTGGTTATGACGTCATTCCCTTTTTTCCCAAGAGAAGGAGTCATCACAGAATGAGCGAGGCGATCCACCCCAGAGGAGATATTGAGGGCGATGAAGACCTGGAGAGGGAGGACGAAACTGGATATATTTGGTAGCTCTTAACCAACCGAGGACCTCTGTCATTTTAATGGGTCCACCAACTTAAGGGTGCTTAATAACCTCCCATTTAGATGATGAGTGGACACTACTTTGTGTCCATAAAGAGCCAGAAAATCCACCCGTCCCCAAACATGTCAAGGAAAATTCAGTTCAAACAGTTGTTCTAAATTGACATGTTCTATATATTGGTATTGCGTATCGGTTATGTGGCATGTGCTGTAACCATTCGGCTACCAAGGCCATCCAGACTTGTATTGTTAATAAGGCATTCAGACTCAGCTTGGCCAGTACATCATTGCTGAACCAGCCGTTCAACACGTGTGCCAACTGTCTCATTGAACTTGGCTTTAGTCATTGTTGTTGCTTTCATTTGTTTTAGTAAATGTCTCCAGAGTGCCCTCTAGATCAACAGCTATAACTTTTAACAAATACAGAACATACTCTTCTTTATTCTAACAGAAACTGTTGTCTCTCAACTCTGCTGAAAACACCCAAATCTGATGTGACATAGACTTTTCTTTTCTATCTCTGGCTTTTATTTGTTCAGATATTTCCCTTTACTCTGTCTTCTCTTTCCTCTTGACTGTCAGATCCTCTAGTCCCAGTCACTGATGCCAGACACATCAGCGTTACTGTACATACATACCAACATAAATATTGTATGTTTCCTCCAGGAAGGCCAGATTCCGGTTCATGTTTTCTGTCGCTCTTCTGTATTTCACCACTGAGCTCCTTTTAGGCTTCTACATTGTTGATGCATCCCTGTCACACTCCCAGGCGTTGAGATACTTGCAGTTTTGAAGTATTTGAGATCTTGAATGATGGAGAAAGTCTAAGAAACCACAATATATAAGATGCATTTTTCTCTGTGGATAACCAGGTCAAGTTGTACATCTTACACAACACAGAGGGGTGGTAATGTATCATGATGACCATGGGGACATTTTCTGCTGCTTCAAACGATCGCTGCTATCACAGTGATATGGCTTTCTTCTTTTTCTCCAAAACTCAAAATGGATGTCTTGACAGAACTATCCAAATGCTGATTGCATCACAAGTAGAGCGGTGCAAGATTGAAAAAAAAAATGAATTTAAAAAAGAAGTCAATTAAACACCAGCTTTTTCCCCTCAATTCATGCTCTGGCTAAAGTCTTGATAAACTCTGCCACCAAATTTGATGTCTGAAAAAAACAACAACAGTATTTACACCGATCAAAAGGGGGATAACAAAAATAATTTGTATCTGTCTTTGCAAACAGAGGCATGTAGCAACTCATAATGTAATAATCTATATGTAATTAAAGCTCATAATGTATGAAAACCACAAGCACATAATGTGATACACATTTTTGGCATAATGCAATAAGTAATTAGATCATGAAATAAAATTATAAATTAAGCAAAAACATTTTAAATAATGTAATCAATTCATCACATATTGTACTAATTTAAAAAGTCTAGCCTTGTTGTCATTCACATGAACAGTGTTTAAATAAGGGCCATTTAAGTCTTCATACTGGGAAGTTGATTTATCTAAAAAGTTACAGACGTCTCTTGCCCAATGTAAGTTTCGAAAAAGTATTTTTTGGGGCTCAAAGGCATCACATGACCGCCCAGAAGTTGCACTCGTTCTGGGCTCCCAATGATATGTGGGCTGTGTTGCTTCTGAGGCACAGAGTAGTACAGACATATACAGATCTCTGCAGTGGCAGAAATGGAGCAAAAAAGTCAGACAGCTAATTGAGAGGCTTGCTGAGTTGTTACTGATGACTTGTCTGTATTTCCAGCTCTTAGAGCAAGAAGTAGACTTTTCAGCCAATAATATTTATGTATGCGTTTACAGTTTTTTTCAACATATTTACAAATGTCAATACGCTTGCAAATCTGAATACAGATTTCTTTTTAGGCTTTTTCCTCTGTTAATGTGCGAAGTTCTAATGAAATGGTGATATTATGAGCTGAACAGGTTTGGATTTTACTGTGACAGTTCCACAATGTTTGTCTGAATGAATATAAGTCTCTCTGTCCCATGCAGTCTGTTTAGTGTCCTCATTTCAGCGACAGGCGTCTACATGTGCCAGCAGCAGACACACACTGTACAACTGGCACTTTTGTATGCACCAGAGCAGACTTGCACACACACACTCATAGGTTTCATACATTGACTGACTTAAGCACATATCAAAAACAAATCTAACCCACAGGATTATATATATGAAGAGAGAGAGAGAGAGAGAGAGAGAAAGAGAAAGAGAGAGAGAATATATACAAGGGTGTGTGTGAGTAATGCATTTAGGAGAGTAGTATTTTCACTCTGAGATATATGCATGTCACCAAAATCTAAATGGCATTGACTTTTGATCATTCCCATCATCATCCCTCACAGTAAGCTCGCCTTGCCAGACACGCCTTTGTCTTCATTTAATACGCGGTATTAAATCCATTGTACTGATAATGCCCTTTCTCTAGTCAATGTGATTAATGCAGCTCGAAGAAAATCAATTTCCCACCATCTTTCTCCCCTGTTTCATCCCACCTTCCTTTCCCTATCAGTCCATCTGTGAGGTTGTCATGGTGGGGACTCCAATATAATGATTTCAGACTGGTTTAAAGCTGTGCTGCATGAGAGATGGCATGGATTACTGCATGTACTGGACTCATTGGTATGAAAACTTTTCCTGGGGAGTGACAACAGCGTAACAACCATGACCTCAGCATCTCTGGTGCCCAGAGATACCTCCACAGTAAATGGTATAGATTCATCTGAAAACAGCACCAAGTCAATTTGTAATAGTTTAGCGCAACTAACATGATTGTCTTTATTTTCCATCTTTGTCAGTTGTGCTAAGAGACAAAAGAACGGAGCCATCAGATGGAGAACCGCAGTGTTTATGTTTGTGCCAGGCATTGATGGAACAGATGTTGCAGAACAGCTGCATGTGGAAAGTTTTTGCATAGACAAATATGTATTTTTCTGCATGTACAAATGTGTACATTTATTCTGTTTTATCCAATATAGATTGCTGGCAAAGAGAATATACCATCAGGCCCTGGGGAAAATGGGAGATTGATGGGAGCATCTGGTAATCTCTCTTTGGGGGAGTGATGGGTGGCATCCATATTTGATCAACTGGATGTGCTGACTGCAACACCACTATCCTCCAACATTTACAGGTAGCACATTTTCATTAGAGTAACAGAAAGTGTGGCAACAAATAGTTTTAAAATCTAACTTAAACTGCAAAATACACTGAACTCCTTGCTTCCTGAGGCGTAAAAGACGATTGGATTATGCCTTGGGACAGTGAGTGGTGTAGGCAGGCATGCTGGTCCATATTGCCTTTGGGTTTAACCCCTTTCCAATGCATCATTAAGATTGACTGTGTGTTTTGGCCTCTAAATTGAGGTTATTGGTCTTAATCCACTGCGCTGATAAACTCCTAATAGCCTACACTGTGTGGACATGAAGCGTGTCTCACCCTATGCCTCAAAAGACCTCATTTATATTTATGACAACCTTGACTCTCCATTCCTGATTAATCCACTTAATATTAGGACGCAGATCTGTAAATCTCCCTCTGCCCCTGAAGAGAGAAGTACTACAGCCAAGTATGTGACAAGAATGTCAACTCTGAAATGTGCAGGAAAAAAAAAAAAAACATACACCCAAACGCCCCTTCTGCTGCAATCCCATATCTTTGCACTTATACCAGAACCGAAAACTCACAGTGGTGCAGCAGATGGCTGGCAGACATCAACAGTTGTACATTCTCACACCCAACAGCACGTCCTAAGAAGACTGCGGTTTAAGTCATAAGCAAGCCATGGAAGTGCTGACGATTATGATCCTCTTTTTCACTGAGGAGGACAGAGAACGAGAGCCTGAGAGACAGACACACACTCAGTCACAGATTAGCTAGTCAGCAGAGAATATGCTGCTTAATTCCCTCTGAGGAGTTTAACGTTTTCCTCGTTTGTGTCGAGAGCTGCACTGCACACATTGAGGGGAAAATCAAGTTTTTATGTGGGAGGGGAAGCATCAAAGCTTTAACATGTCAGTGACGACAAGGGTACAAGAGTCAGTCTTTGATTTGTTTAATGTTTCATTTTTAGTCATTCACTTTTATAGGTCCCAGATGTTGGCCCTCTCTGAAAGGCAGCCAAGACACCATGTCTGATTATGTAACTACCTGCTTCTTTTCTGCAAGTGTCTGATTGGATGCATCTTCACTCCCTCTGTCTTTTTGCCCCACTCACATTTCTTAGTAATGACAAGCAAGACTGTGTCCTTGAATACCCCTGAGAGTCACACCTTCACTCATCCCTCTCTCCCCTCAACCCTACTCAAGCAGATGGCCACAGATGGGGAAGTAGAGCCCTGTGAACCCGGTGGCATCTGTTTTAGGTCAAACACAACACATACACAAAGTGCTTCCTTCTTAGTCACTACTATGACATCATTGCCTGCACAGGTTATGAATGGACAATTTGATTTAGAGGTTACGGTTTTGAGTGTGTAAGTAGTGTCAAGATGTTTGAGTCTATTGTGTTATATTGCTGTATGTTTATTATGTTATTATACAAAAAGCACAATTATTGATTGGTTCTGGTCGAGTGTATACAAACTGACTGCATCATCATTTACTTACTTGTATATTACACAGTTTCAATTCACAGGCAAATAATGAAGAAATGAAGTTGATTATGAGAAAAGTTGTAACTTGACATTCATGATTTGTGATTTGTTGGTTTATTTGTTGTATTTTCAATCAATAAACACTAAATAGTTTTTAAATATTGTTGTTTCAATGTAGGCCTATAGGATTCTTGAAGCTCTCTCAAAGCACTTGAAAACAGAATACTAAATTATAACTTCATCAAATTTACACAACAACAAAACATCTCTCTAATACTTTGGATCCGAAAGGGTTTGAAACCCTAGATTTAACCCCATATGCTGATTATATTCCTTGCCAGCGTCTTATTTCGCCCTTTGGAATGCTGAGGATTGAGCAACCTGTCAACCTTCTCTGCTCATCTGAATACTCATGTGTGACGACCAGGTGAAATGAGGAATAGTGGCCCTGGCCAGGACAGCTCCCATCCACAGTACAGCGAGCACCATTAATTTCCAAACGACAGATCATTACAGCTCTGATGGTCGACAGATGGTGATATATTGGCGCTGATACCGGTGCTGGCCAATTTTGGAGGCAGTCGGTTGCACAAACTGCTATATCACTTTTTCACTAATGATAAAGCTATCCTGTGAGTGTCAGATCCAGACAGAAGCTCCAACCACCTCCTCCCACTCCCCCAGTTCACCAGAGATGGGTAATACAACAGAGATCATTCTTAGGCTTGTTGCTTCATCCACAAACAGATGTTAGTTCTGCTAGAAACAATCACAATTCACTAAAGACACTGACTAATAACCAGCATATGGCAACCTAATAAACTGCATTCCACAATTACTACAACAAATATACAACAAGACCTGACTTATGAGTGTCCCAATAAACGATGCAAAAAAACAGAAGCTCCAGGGATACGCTGCTCCTTCATCAACTAATGAAAACAAGCCAGACGCTGAAGAAGCCATTCATTTGTCCTTAAATCAATGCTGCCATCTAGTGGTGTAAATGTGTATAGGGCATAGTATTCTTCCACTGCTCCATGAAAATGGAAAAATGCTGGATGCTTCTGTGTAGATCTTCCATTGAAGAGGGAAACACGTCAGACTTAGTTCTTTACCATACCTAACATACCTAAAGATACTGAAAAATGCAACATGAACATATCAGGAAAAGTGACACATCAGACCTCAAGCCCAACTTGTTCATTAGAAATTGAATAGTTCTACACTCCTGACAAATTGACAAAGAGGAGAAAACCAAATACCCACATTTGCTTCTTAATTTTAATCAGATCAGTCAAACACAACACACATGTATGTGCTGTATTTTCTATTTTCAAAGAGTTCAAAGTCTGTACTTTGTCCTGGCCCTACAATGGTGGAATGAACTTCCCACTGACGTCAGGACAGCAGAGTCGCTGCTCATCTTTCGGCGCAGGCTGAAAACTCACCTCTTCAAGAAGTGCTGAGCCTTCCACTTAGCACTTATTGTTTACTAGTTTGTTGCACTTATTGTATTCATACTAGTTTGTTGCACTTATTGTATTTGTTTGTTTCTGCACTGTACTTTGGCTCTGGTTTATGCTCTTAGATGCTTGTTTAAAAAAGGAGATGTACTTATGACTTCTGGTGACTAGTCAACCTATGTTGAATACACTTATTGTAAGTCGCTTTGGATAAAAGCGTCTGCTAAATGACTGTAATGTAATGTAATGTACTTAATGCTTTTATTCTGTCACCATGTATTACTTGTATCTCCTGTAACTAAATGTCATTGTACACAAAACATTAAGAGTAAAAAGGACAAACTGATATATTTGAGTGAATATGACCCACCATATCTACAGCTCAGTGATTGCTGCCTGTGTTACAGAGTGACCTACACCCCTTAATAAGAACACTATATTACACAGCACTCACACTGCAATCTCAGGCTTACACAAAGCTCACCCAACATCTCACCAAATAATTTGCATCTGCATCATCAACCTCAGCAACAGAAGGTAACTGCATTACTGAGCGGCGTGGGTTGAAACACATTGCTATATTTTTCATTTTAAGTCTTCTACACAGCCAGTCATGCTAATTGGACGGCTGAACTTTCTCTGGTTTGAAAGTGCCCATTTAGCAGTTTGGAAGCTAACATTTCCACAACACTCACAGGCTGCAGGTATTGCTGACCCCTGCTGATCGATATATTAAAAAAAAATGCACATATGTGTAACATTCAAGACACCTGTTGCATCACAAAATATGGTATAGTAGGTGGGTGGGTTGCAGACTTCAGTTTTGAGAAGAACATGAATCATAATGACTCATAGCATCAAAACGTGACTCCTGCTGTATGTTTTTACTCCAATTCAATTGTCATGAGACCATCTACTGCTGAACATGTCAGAAAACGGATTCCCTGCAGTTAATCCTCCTGTCCTTCGATTACCCACTGCCAGAGATTTCTCCCATTTGACCGTGTGTAAGCCCAGTGAGAGTTGGTATAAGTGTTTTTTTTTTGTCAAAACTCAAGTAAGATTGTGCGAAAAAAGGTGAAATAGTAAAATCATTATTTAAGGACCCCGGCAAGATAAATAAATGTTGTTTGTCACACAATGTTTGTTCTTTGACTGTAATTTGCCAAAACATTGTTTTCAGAAAATGACTTGTTCAAAGGTATATTAGTGTAAGAAAGAAAGACAACCGCTGATGAGTTGAGTTTATCTGGCAAGCACTTTTTAAAGTGTCCGGCAGATGTCACTCTTCACAATAAATATATGGAAAGCTCTCACATAATGTAGTACGCTGATGACAATGTAATACGTCGGCTGTAAAGGCACCCTGAAGTCTTTAGCTGAAAGTACAAACTATAATGGAAGTAGCTGTAAAACATTTCTATACCAGTTGTACACAACCTGTTAATTCAACAGAAGTCTTTGCGTCACATCTCTCTAACTACAAATCCCATGATCCACAGCGAATGATGCCCACCCATATTCGATGACGTTTTTTTTAGCTTCCGTCCAATCGTTGACTAAATTGTATGATTGACGTACTAGCCGAGGGCTGTTATTGGTTTCTATGTGGTTTCCAGGAAGTGAACGCCACAATTCAAACCACCTCCCACATGTGAGCCCTGCCGTTAGCACCACGCGCAGCGTGTGGAGGAGCGAGAAACCGGTCGGGAAGGCAACGTCACTCCTCGGACCACCGACTCGACGTAGCGCAGCGGACAGATAGCGGAGCGGCGTTGTCCGAGGCAGGTACCGTACCTGTTCCTTTTTTTTAAAATCGATATCTACGCAACGCCTGAAAAGCGGACAGTTGTTTTCCGGGAGAACAGGGGAAAGTAGGTCGTATTAGATAAGAACAGGGTGGACGCTAGGGCCTGGCAGAAGTAGGCCCGTTATTCTCCGCGCTCTAAACTGAGAGAAACAGTCCGGTTTAGAGTATTTTCCTCGCGGTCAGCCCAGTAGCCAGTACTGGTCAGGTGCCTTAACGGACACCGCGCCACTAGGTCGGAGAGGTACCTAGTCCAGCCGGTTAGGGCAAATATTTTGCCAACTTAGTAAGACAGTAAATATTGGCCAATATCTTTACTAGGCGGTTTACACATATGTTTTTTTTTTCAGGTGCTGAAGCGATTACAGCAGAAAGATGGCGGACGACCCCAGCGCGGCGGACAGGAACGTGGAGATATGGAAAATCAAGAAGCTGATCAAAAGTCTGGAAGCTGCCCGTGGGTAAGAGATTTATTTGAGCCGCGAGCCAATGCGGTCACTGGACCAACTGTGCGTGGTGATGGTGCGAGTGTTGACCGCTGCAACAGCTGGAGATCGGACAAGTGGGGCCGAGTTTGGGAGGGGTAGCTTAGCATTGCTAACTTAGCATTGCTAACGTAGCTTACCATAGCTCTTGCTGCTAGCTTGCTAAATGCTAAACCCTGACTACTGTCGCGTTTAGCCCGCCTAGGAGGTTAGAAACGTTGTGTTAATATGGAAGAATAAATGCCTCGCTTTGTCTGTGTCATGTACGACATTGCGGAGAATGTTGCCATAAGTCCCTCAAAGCGTTTAAAACTAGTAACAGCAATTTTTTGGGCTGTGTTGCTTTTGAGACCCGCTAATAGACGTCATCTCTGGAAAGAGGCCGCAATGGGTGTCTTTTAACAAGAAAGCACGTTGATGAGACGAGTGCCGGCTAGCTTACTGTTGTACATGTTTCGATAGACTCGTTCCCTAACTTCAAATGACATTTGCCTAAACTTTTACACGTTGATTATATGACAGAGCTTCTTAATTCCCCCAAGACTCCCAATATGTTGGGTACCTCATGTCAGGCGGGCTGGTCAGCGTTTCCCTAAAGCTTTACTGGTTACAAAATCGGCAGTTGTTAATAATTTGCGACCAGTTGTTTGCCGGTAGGGACACTGTGGCCTTCTTCAATAATCAAACACGACATGTAAATGTGGGTATAGCTACTGGTAGCTTGCTCTGCGACAGCTTGCCGTCTAGTGTTGCGCTGAATCTGCTGTCCTATGCTCCACCGCCTGCCATTTCACACACACACACACAGTTGACCGTTTGCCCCACATTCATCCAGCTGCTGCTACCTGTGTGTGTGTGTGTGTGTGTGTGTGTGTGTGTGTGTGTGTGTGTGTGTGTGTGTGTGTATGTGTGTGCAGTGTCAGCCTGTACTGGTTAAGCTTTGTCTTTTGACTGGCAGTGAAAGGAGAGTGTGGAGTAGTCGGACTGATAGATTCCTCGGCTTCAAGGGCAGATATTGTGTACTGTGTGACTAAAAGCCCATCCTGCTTGTCCCTCAACCTTTCAGACCTTGTCAAGGTGATATTTTGCAAGGGAAGGTTGTGTGTTTACAAAATGAGAGCAACAGGCTGTGTTATCGTGATGGTAATAAAGCAAACCGCTTAAAGTTCAGTGTTATCCATACTATCTATAAGCATTGTCATTGTAACATAATATGAATTACATTGTTTGTGATGCTAATGCTGTTAATCTCTCACGGGTAAAGCACGTGTGTTTATAGTGAGTTGTTACACTGCATCCCGTACCACGTGTGTGTATGCGTGCCTGAGTGTTAATGTAAGCACTAACATTAAATCCTTGCTCTCTTTCTAGTAATGGCACCAGTATGATCTCACTGATCATCCCTCCCAAGGACCAGATATCTAGAGTGGCCAAGATGTTAGCTGATGAGTTTGGCACCGCTTCCAACATTAAGAGCCGAGTCAACAGGCTCTCTGTACTTGGGGCCATCACCTCTGTACAGCAAAGACTAAAACTCTACAACAAGGGTATGTGAAAGGGTACAATGAAAACCCAAATAAAATCCTGCTGACTTCCATGTGAGAGTTACCTTTGTAGGGGCAGCTGTACAGAATTAACTCCTGTCCGGACATTGAAAAAAACCCTTTTCCCAGAAAAGGCTAAATAGATAATCAGTTCTAGTGTTTCATTGACATTTAGTCATATGTCACTGATGCAAATATATAGTTTATGTGGCTGTGACAAAAACTACTAAATAATCATCGATTACAGAGGTTCAGATTAATACACATGAACATGTTGTCAGGTACAGTGGTTCTAGACTTAACTGGAATTGTATAAATGTAGTCGTCCAATATCTTAAGCATTTTAACACTTTGGACATTTTGTCACAGTATGTTCATTTCAGAACCTCGAGTGGAACAAGTGTAGTGACATATCTGAGAGAGCTTGATGATGCTGGCCGCCCCTCTAGAAACTCTACATTGTTAATTCATCCTTACAAAAAACAGTTTGTCTTATGTATCCTCTGACCTTTGTGTCTTGCCAGTGCCACCCAATGGTTTGGTTGTGTACTGTGGCACCATTGTGACAGAAGAAGGCAAGGAGAAGAAAGTAAATATCGACTTTGAGCCTTTCAAGCCAATTAACACCTCCCTGTACCTCTGCGACAACAAGTTCCACACCGAGGTGAGAGCTTTTGCTTGGTTTTTGTGTCTGCAAATTATTCAAACTAAAAAAGTATCTATATCACACTTGTGTTCTGTCACATTCTCATTATCCATTCTTTCCTAACTTTCCCCTAACACAGGCATTGACGGCCCTGCTCTCCGACGACAGTAAATTTGGCTTTATTGTGATCGACGGTAGTGGGGCGCTGTTTGGCACACTGCAGGGCAACACCAGGGAGGTGCTGCACAAGTTCACTGTGGACCTACCCAAGAAGCACGGTACTGACCTACAATACTCACAAAATACTGAACTTTTGATATTTTTAACTACACAGCAGGCTCCATTAGATAGTTGGTTACTCATTAGTCGGTAGTAGTTTGACTCTTAGTTTTGCCTGTAGAGAAACATTGTAAAGATTGTGTCATTTATTCTCGATCTTTCTTTCAGGCAGAGGAGGGCAGTCTGCTCTACGTTTTGCGCGTCTCAGAATGGAGAAGAGACACAACTATGTGAGAAAGGTGGCTGAGACAGCGGTCCAGCTCTTTGTGTCCAACGACAAAGTTAATGTGGCAGGAATGGTGTTGGCTGGCTCTGCTGACTTCAAGACCGAGCTCAGCCAGTCGGACATGTTCGACCCAGTAAGTCTGTGTGTGTGTGTGTTTTGTCAAAAAACAATACCAATCAACTTGGTTTTTACTGTCATACATCAATAATTAATTGATTTGAATCTGAAACAATTCAGAATCTCAGTTCACTGTGGGTAAAGGATACCAAAAATGGCAGATTGATTAGTTCCATTTTTTAAAGGGACAGATGCACAACATATACAAACCAGATAAATACACAGATCAACTAAGATCTTAAGTCAAGACAGCTCTATCTTTCTAAACTTAAAATTGTGATATGGGAAACATTCACACTAGCTGTACACGTGTAACAAAAAGATATTCTGAATACACTCATAAGAACGTAATATACATTTAATTTAGCAAAGTGTGAAGAATGACAGTTTCTGCATGCTGTAGGTAAAGGACTGTCTTCCAAATCCTCTTTGTATTCTTGGTAGATACAGTGAGGTTAACTGGGTGTCACTCAAGCAGTTCATCCCAAATGCCAAAAGGTCTTTACAATTCTGTATCTACTGTATACAGCCATACCATAATGAAGAGTGCCTCCATCGAACGTTATTGATTTCAAGTGAGCTTCCAATTATATCATGTTATGCCTGTTCTATAGTGTTTAACCTGTGTGTGTCTGTTTTCTACAGAGGTTACAAGCCAAGGTTTTAAAGCTGGTGGACATCTCCTACGGAGGAGAGAATGGTTTCAACCAGGCCATTGAGCTCTCAGCAGAGGTTCTCTCTAATGTCAAGTTTATCCAGGAGAAGAAGCTCATAGGTGAGTCGTCCTAGTGACACATTGGAACAGTTTTTAGGTGTCTCCAGTGACAGCTTATGAAAACATCTATACCATGTTGTGGTAGAAACTTTGTTAATGGTTGTCCCGCTCTACAGGAAGGTACTTTGATGAGATCAGCCAGGACACGGGGAAGTACTGTTTTGGTGTGGAGGACACACTCAAAGCCCTGGAGATGGGAGCAGTGGAGATCCTCATAGTCTACGAAAACTTAGACACCATGCGTTACATTCTACGTGTACATGGGGCCGAGAGCAACGGATTAGAGAACGGTACACAGACCTCACATTTACCGCTGCTGAGAAACAGGAACATAATGAAAATATTATGCTGCAATGCTATGATCTTCATGTCTCTCCCTTGGTTTTCAGATGAGAAGACTTTGTACTTGACGCCAGAGCAGGAGAAAGACAAGTCTCACTTCACAGACAAGGAGGTGAGCACTTCAAAGAGAGGACGGGTCCCTGTGAATTAAGATGGACCCTTTACCCATCATGCCATGCTTTTCCTGACTCTTGATTGTGTTTGTAGACGGGGCAGGAACATGAGCTGCTTGAGAGCATGCCACTGCTGGAGTGGTTCGCTAACAACTACAAGAAATTTGGAGCCACGCTGGAGATAGTCACAGACAAGAGCCAAGAAGGGTCCCAGTTCGTCAAAGGCTTTGGAGGCATCGGGGGTGAGCACACGGTTGTTTACGACTTATGATGAATGAAGGATATATGTAGTTCAGTTGGTATATTTTTCTGTGACTTACTGATAAGATGTGTAACCTGGAATAGTGTAAGAAACAAGCCTTTCTATAATCGGCCACGTGACTTCTTAAGCTGCTCTACCGAAGTTCATTTCATGCCGAAGTCAGCAACAATCAGGACATTGATAGCCTGGGCCATATGATTACAAGAATTTCACAGGCTAATAATAATAATTGGCTTTGCTCCATGAACTCACTATAACACTACTATAACATATACATAGTGGGTTATGACTAGGACTAATCTGGCTTAAAAGATGCCATTTCCACTTTTGTGTGTGTGTGTGTTAGTGGTTTAACGGATCATAAAACTCACGGATCGGATCAGCACGAAAGAAAACGGGAGCAAATATAACTTTTAGAGATCCGTGATCACGTTTTTTTGCCGCCAATACTAATTACTGATCATTGATGATCCGTATTGGCAGATCAGAACCCTTTGTTTGATGATAGAAGCTGGTTTACAAAACTCTCTAAAGTCAGTGTAAACCATTATAAATGTTATCTTTTTACTTTGTTACAGTCATCTATTTTGTTTGGTTTTTCATCATAAAAACACAATTCAAATGATAAGGAAATATTTTATTTTTCTGGATTAAAACACATCTTGTCATTGGTAGTTTTAATAATGTATCATAAACTGCTTAGAGCTTGTGTAAACAGTTCATAGTTCCCTCTCTAATATCTTATGTTACAACTGGATGTATTCAAGTTTCTCACCAACACATTTTACGAGATTACACGTGAACACATCATGATAACGTTATAATTTACCTTCGCCCAATACTTATTTTCACTGATTGTTTACAGTGTAATGTTATCAGAGGTGTGTGTGTGTGTGTGTGTGTGTGTGTGTGTGTGTGTGTGTGTGTGTGTGTGTGTGTGTGTGTGTGTGTGTGTGTGTGTGTGTGTGTGTGTGTGTGTGTGTGTGTGTGTGTGTGTGTGTTCCCTGTACATTTCCTCCTAAACCTATATTCTAAGTTTTGTTTTTTTAGTCAGTAAGTAGTACTTAAAAATAAAAGGATTTCATGCTTTTTTGGATACAAATGCTGCCACCCGAATAGCTGAGCAGGATTAGCTTATCCTAATACAAATTCTTCCTTTAATGCTGCCACGATCTAATCAAACATGACATAAGCCGGTCAGCCATCATATCACCTTTGTCATGTTTGTGTTCCTCAGGTATCTTGCGGTACAGGGTGGATTTCCAGGGCATGGAGTACCAAGGAGAGGACGATGAGTTCTTTGATTTGGATGACTACTAGGTAGTCGGGGACTGATATTTGGAGGAAAAAAAGAAAAGCAAAGGAATGAATGAAGAAATGAGGAAAGAAAAATGCCACCTCTCTTGCAGCAAGTGAGAGGTGCAACCGTGTTGACCATATATGACAGACACACCTTCCAATTTACCTGTTGCATACACAAACTTGTGCATACATTTCATCTGTACACACAACAAAACATCACACAGGCTGAAGAGGAGTAAGATTTTCTTTCATCCAGAGAGGGAGAAAGCCCTTCCTGAATAAATCCCTGCCTTAGAGTGCTGGTTCCTTCCCCTAGTTGGATTGGACTCGACTCATTTTGTTCATTTTTTTCTCTCCTCCCCTCCATTTTGAATGAACACAACAGCAAGTTCCCAGATTCCTTGTTGCCCCTAACCCGGTCTAAAGATGAACTTTGGGCTCACTTCTCATATATAGAAAATATATTTTCCTTTCTTGCCTCATCGTGTCCCTACCCTCTCTCTCTCTCTCCTCCCTTCAACGCTTTCTCTCTTTATTTTATTTTTTTTCCTTTTTTGCATTTCATTTTTTTACTGGTAACTGCTGCTGTTGTATTTTATGAGAGTGGGGGATTTTTTTTACCTGGGTTTCTGTAGAGAAAGGGGGACAAAGTATTAAATTTGAACTGCTGAAAACCATTGCTACCTCCTCATCTGCTGTGGTCTCAATCTTGTGCTGTGTCTGTCGTCTTCCTGGGAAGGCAGGTCCTTTCTTTGCTTTTCTGACTTTAAATGAAGAATTTGAATGGTCCTGTGTGATTTTAAAAGTATACATGACTGCTTTTAGGTGATTCTTTTGTCAAATTGTTTCATCGGGATCCACCTCTTTATGTTGAAATTTGATTAATTTTAAATTGCAGAAAGCAAAAGTATTAGATCCGTTTGATCTCTTGGTATTCATTATTGTATACCTTGACATAAGGTGATGTGATCCGCTTAGAATTAACCTCACATTTTTTACCATCTGAGTCCCAATTACAAAATTCCAGCTGTGACATGTTTAATTGCTTTTGTGAATTAATCTGTGACATCGCTATGATCAGAAATTCATTGAAAAAGTGCATGTGTTGATGCAATTTTAAATGTGATATGTTGGTCATCTAGAAAATGAGGTTTGGCATTTGCTTGCTTCTATTGGATTTTCATTCATAACACTGAAGACGGAACTACCCAAGGAGTTGTTAAAGAATGACCTCGTTGAATACACCAAAAACTCATCCATTCTCATAAAAAAAAACGAGTCATTGATTCAGAAGACGAGCTCTGGAAGTAAAACTATTAAGGCGCTTGGGTCAATGAGTTCTTAGAGTAGGCACTGATGAAGAAGGAAACAAAACATCCTGCACATCGCAGCCTTAAAACTTACCCTGTGGGATTTGAATATTTCTAACATTAACACTCAATTGACCAGCCATGTTTCTTTAGCGTGAACTATGAGCTAAAGGGTAACGGAAACTGAAGTTGGATTACTTACTTTGTTTAACTTCTGAAATCAATCCGTGTTCACAGTTCCATGTTTTACTCCTCAAAGTTATCCTGTTGACCCGCTTTTTGCAGGACGCCTTTAGTGTGATTTATATCACCCGTCATCCCGCTCCTAATTTATTCCTGGGTGCATTTAATAATGAAAAATTAACAAACAACCCAAACCTCTTCTCAAAATTGTATTTGTCCATGTTATCACACAGCTATAGAGAAACCTAACCTTGAATCCTTGCATCATTTCTGTTACTGTTTTACGGAGCCGGATTTAAATTACCATCTCATGTAATGACACGACATTAATATAGCTAACATCCTGCAGCATCTTATTGCAAAGCTATGCGGATGATTGATTTTGCCTTAGTGTATTCCTCTTCAGGATGGCAACAGCATCTTCATCCATTTGCCCTTTTGTTTGGGGGAGTCACCGGGGAAGCCTTGGTAGCACGGTGAGCCAATCAATAAAAAGTAAAGCTATCAAATCACTCCCCTTTTGACAAAATCTGTCCAATCAGCGCGTTTTTTTCATTGCAATGGGCGTCACCATTCCCCCCACCCCACCCACCCTTTTGACACTGCCCCACCAAAGCTGTGTGGTTGAGCGAAGTGAATGACGTCTCTGCATTTGCGGGCCGCCGACGCAGGGCTGGGTTTCCATTTTCAGAGCGAGTTTCGGGGGGGATCGTCAACATGGAGCCGGAGATGGAGGACAAAACGTTGGAATTGATGGTAAGATTATTTTCCTTATGGCATCCGGAACATCCAAAGTGTTCATTATCACTCTGATAGTGGGGGAAGAAGCGCCGAGGCCCGATTCGACGGCAGGAATGGGGCTGTAGCGGCTCGTCGGGGAGAGCTGGAGGAGAAAGGAGGGGGGACCAGAAAACAGAGGGAGGGCCTGAAATTATCGATACCTTTTACTTAAGAACGCTCCGCATATTGGCCGGATTAATAACCAGGACCTTTACTTCTACGTCCGATACAACGTGTGTTGTTTGGGATAAACACCCGTAAACAGCGGGGGAGTTAAAAGGTTGTGTTCGGTCGTCGGCTGAAGACAGCCGAGGATTGTCGGGGTAGCGATCACTGCGGTGACGCTGCGCCACTTTAACTGGGCCCTGTTTGAGACTTAGCCATCCAGCTAACACAGGCTAGGAGGCGATGATCCACGTAAATTTACGGGTATGTTGTAGTGTGTAGCTTATGTTAAGGCATACCTACATGTTAATAGTTGTGTGGAACAGTCGGCTATGTCTAACGATATAACGGAGTGTTGCTAAAATTGTAATAACGCGCTGGTTCTCTGTTTATATTTTCAAAGTGCGTAGAAGGAAGTGTGTTGCTTTTTCATTCACATAGCGTTACCACGATTAGCGAGGTAGCAATTAGCTTAATAGCTAGCATGCTAGGTGTACTTGACATGCATTACCATACAAAAACAGTCACTCGGGCAGGTTGGTGAAAGGCTCTTTTGGGTAACCAGAAACACGAACTGTCGTCATAATGTCACTTTCTTCAATATACTTGTCAGATTTGGCCAAAGAGTAGCATCGTTTTCTTGAGAAATGATTAGCTGTCTTGGTAATATAGCCCGCTAGGCTAACGTTAGCTTAGTAATAGCCAACATTAACATTACAGGGGTCAAAGTGGTCTCAGGGAAGACTCCAATTAAGATAAGGACCAGATGTGTATTGTGAATGAACTTACACACGGGTAGTCTCACACTCGTTTGTGACTCGTACTCCATATCTGAAATACTGCACAGTGTATTTAACAAGTGAACCAAGTGCCATATTTGCTATTGACACAGCAAGTCAGGCCTAGAAAGTAACGTTAATATCTTGGATTGTTTAGTAGATTATGTTGACGTGAACCAGATGTCTTGAGTAAGCAGTGTGTGCCTATTGTTGTTAAAAGGGTGCTATTCACACTTACTACAGACGTTTATAGACACTGAATAACCATCGCTGAGAGAAATGAAATGCCTGTAAAGAGTCAAACTAGTAATGGAGACAGAACACCGACAGACAGACAACAAAATGATACAATGTAATAGTTACGTTCCTTTCCTAATGTTCCATTGGTTGTTTCTCTTTTATTTTCTTCTAAAAGTTCAAATGAATGATTAGAAACACTGAAAACAAACGTACCCAAGTGCTTCCTCTGTCAAGGAATAAGAAAATAGGTTATTAGTGTTGATATAACATTCAAAGTAATATATCTGACAAGAAGTTTATACATCATCTCTCATTCTTCTCCCTGAAGAGTGATTACACTTATTAAATAGAGGAAATATACATGTGTGCAGGGTTTGGGGGGGGGGGGGTCGTAATCTTAATCTACAAAACATTTAGTCTGTGTTGTGTCTGTGTATTTGTTTTGTCCCAGTGTTATTCACTAACCACTCATGAGAGTGGGGATGGCAGAACAGTGGGTGGTGTTTCTGTCAAAACAAGAGTGACAATATTGACAATTACTCCCATTGCCCCTCCCTCTCCTCTACCTCCCCACCCAGTTCATGTTTAATAATGCTCCTGTGTGTATGTTTATCAGTCTGTATCTTGTGCGTGAAGGAGTGTGTGTTCCTGCGCTCACTGTGCCAATGTGTGTGTAGCTCTAATACTGGTTTTTCCCCTTACTATCCCCCACTTCCTCCCCTCTTCTCTCCTCACCTTTTTGATGGTTACACACCTATCTCCTCTCAATTTCAACCCAAACCTTGATTATTAATTTTTCCATTATTTTGATATTCCCAACACTTTCCCGCACTCCACCTGTCGTGTTCCTCACCACCTCCATCCATATACCCATTCATTGATCCATCCATTCACTCATCTCCTTTGGTTTCCTCCTCCCCAACTTCCCTCATCAACCTCCCTCCTCTTTTCCTTTACTTCCCATCTCTGGTCTCTTGCTCTCCCCTTTCTCTTCCTCCCTCACCCTGTCCACTACGTTCTCCTCCTCCCTTCCTCTCTCTTTCACACAGTGCTCTGTGCCTCGCTCTCTCTGGCTGGGCTGCTCCTCGGTGGCTGAGAGTTTGTGTGCACTCAGGTGCCTGCAGAGCATCCCCTCCACCCGGGCTCACAACCAGGTTCTGCCTCTCTCCTCTTAATTCTGCTGCTCCTCCTCCTCTCCCTTCCCTTCCTCCCTTGCCATCTACTCACCCTTCACTTTTCTTTGCCCACTCCACACGACTCCTCATGCCACCTTGGTGCAGACAGCGCCCGTTCACCCCCTCACCCTCCTACCTCCTCACCTTCCGTTGTCCTTTCCTCTCTGTTTGAAGCACACTGCTCTCAGGTTCTTCTCTGGTGTGTCCTGAAACTCTCTCTGCTTGACACAGCATTTCCTAGCTTTATAAACTGTAATTTAATTCCTTGTAATCATGTCAAATCACAGTTCTTGCATCTAAATTAGGATACAGAATGCTTAAAAAGTCAAAAAGTGATTGTGCCATGGAATGAAAAAAACCTTTAGTAGACTATTTCCAAAGTAATCTGATGTGAGTGGAGGATGGACGCAGTGGGTACCAGAGAATAACCCCACAATGAGGAGTAGCATTTTCTCGCCTTCTACCTGGAGATGTGAGGGCCGAGGTGGGGGGGGGGGGGGGGGGGGGTCTTCCTTCAAGCTCTGAGAGGCTACATGCTTGCTTGCCTGCCTGCCTGGCCAAACCTGGTCTGTCTGTTTTTTTATTTCTCCTTCCTTCTCTTCTTCTGCTCTGCATGATCATCAACACCAGCAAGCCCATTCTGGCTTCTTGTCCCGTCTGCTTTGGTTCCTGGTACTTGACCGTTTTGTGTGGTTGTGTTGGGGGCCGACCACTGGTGTTCTCTGTTGGCTTTTCCCTCCACAAGTCGCAGCATCACAAAGTTAAATGGAGAACTACACTGATCAAAACATGGAAGCGTTTTGGGTTTCACTTTAGGAAGAATAGCCAGATAAATAGTAATCCTGTTTTTAAGATAGGCCCCAGGTTCGGCCCGCCAATGACAACCCGTGGGTCTCCGGAGAAGCACTAACGGATAGGCTAGTAAAATAAATACACATGCCTCTATTCCTGCTTTTCAGCTGTTTTTAAAGACTTTGAACGTGGCTCAGTCATCAGCAGAGCCTTGATCCTCTCCCAGGTAAAAGGACATCTGCGTCCCATTTCCCCCAAATAAGTTGAACATACCTGCGAAGAGGGAATATCTGTTTTTCAGAACTTAAGAGTGCAAATAATAGCAATTATCTATCCGTCCCTTTCTGATGTGTTTCATATATAGATGTGCTCTTTCTGATAATTTGGGGAGAGTTTGCAGTGTATCCTTTGGTCTTTGTACTTCAGGAATATGTTTGTTTGAGGAAACGGTTTGCAGTCATGTTGGTTCAAGGTGGTCTCCTAACATCCGGCGTATCATCAGTCACAACAGAAAGCATTAAACATGAAGCCCCCTAAGATCATAGCAGGTCTCCTTGTTGGTTGATTTTTCTGCCTGATTCTCCATGACTCCCAGAGAAGTGTGTATGCTATAAAGAACCTGCTATTTGTCATTTATTCATATGTTATTTTCATTGTTTAAGTGTTAAGAGCCAGGTTACATGGACAGCATCTCACTCTGTTATTGTCAATAAGTGAATTTTGCTATAACCCTGTTATTATGTTGTTATTAAGTCTCTAGCTACTGAGTAATGCACTTGTAAGGGATCTACGTGATGCTAGACATGGGTGAGATCTGGTTACCTCCCAGTTTTCTGTTTTTTTCTATCTTGTGTATACGCTGTAAGACCAATATCTGATTTTAGTTTCATTGCCGTCATGCCTGAGCTGCTGCCAGTGACATACCCAAGATGCTGCAGTTTAATTTCCTGTCCAGACTACTTAGCCCAAATCAGACAAGCAAGCGAATAGATTCCTTTTTGTTGCAGTTCTTGGTTTCTTTCACTTCATACGTGTGTGTGTGTGTGTGTGTGTGTGTGTGTGTGTGTGTGTGTGTGTGTGTGTGTGTGTGTGTGTGTGTGTGTGTGTGTGTGTGTGTGTGTGTGTGTGTGTGTGTGTGTGTGTGTGTGTGTGTGTGTGTGTGTGTGTGTGTGTGTGTGCACGGTTGTCTGTGCGTGCACACCCTTCCTTGGCTGTGTTTGTGGCACTCTTGTGTCCAGCGCTGTCCACACCGCTTCCCTGGCTCTTACAGTGCCTGTTACACCGATGCAAAGAGAATATAACTAACCCGCACTTTGTCTTTTGTTCTGTCCTTTTTCTACAGAACACGTCAGGGATGGACTCACAGAACCTCGTGGACGATCTGTCGCCAAAGAAGACCACAGTTCTCAAGGTGTGTGTGTGTGTGCATCTGATTTTGTATGTACCCATGACCTCAGCTCGGTGAAAAGTGAAGCTCATTTACATTCACACCATTTCAAATGGTCAGGAATGGCATGTATTGTATATATTGTTGACTTTTAAATCTTTTATCAAGAGGGAACGCTCATATAAAGGTTAAAGCACAATTTTAACAATGTTAACTGTGATTAATTTTGATTCTAACAACTCGTAGTGTATTCTGTGCCATCAGATATTTTTATGGATATTCTGTTCCCTACATGCCTTCAAGTAAAAACCGTACACTAATGTTGACAAATGCTGATTCCATTAACATTTATTTGAACCATTCTTCCTTTTTCCCACTCATACACCCACAGACTTCTAGTTTTTTAATGAGCTTTAACCTTCGGCAATAAAAAAACATTTTTAGCTAAATCTAACAATATAACTACTCTCGATCCTCTTCGCAGACTGTTTTTAAAAGATGGAGAAAAAAAACTAAGTGGCGATATTGTGTGTATTCTACTGTATTGAATAGATTCAAACTCAAACAGGTGTTTTTCTATAATTTACAGCTTAGTAATGGTCCTGTTGTGGGGTCCCGCAAACGCCCGTCAGAGGGGAACTACGAGAAGGAGAAGGAACACTGCATCGCCCTGTTTGACCAGTGGTCGGAGGCCGACCAGGTGGAGTTTGTCGAGCGCCTGATCTCCCGTATGTGCCACTACCAGCACGGCCACATCAACTCCTACCTCAAACCCATGCTGCAGAGGGACTTCATCACTGCGCTGCCAGGTATATATATAGATATAAAAACAAGTACTCCAGTGTGAGCTCCGTCTTCCCTCAATGCAGTGTAGAGTTAGGCACACTTAAGACATTTCCATTTTATTACAGCTTTCCTTGAAAAATGCCCTGAATTTATAAAAAAGATTATTTAGTGTTTTTTATTTACGTCCTGCTGCATGAAGACAATAGTTGGAGTTGAGAGTAAATTAGGCCTTCTCATGAACACAACATTAAAAAGGATAAAACTACAGAAAGTTTGCACTACAGATGACATTCCTAAAATTTCCACCCAGGTTTTTGCACTGTTGATTTTCTTTATTTGATTTTTTTTTTAGGCAAATATTTGAGTTAAATACCAATTAACACGAGTTACGTTTGAAAATAGTGAACCCCAAGTTTCAGACACACCGACCAGATGAAATACTCGTAGGTTTTCAGCAAGTACTCGCTCAGCCTCTTTTCTTCCTCCCTTAAGCCCAAGGCTTGGATCACATAGCGGAGAACATCCTGTCTTTCCTGGATGCACGCTCGCTGTGCTCGGCAGAGCTGGTGTGTAAGGAGTGGCAGAGGGTCATCTCTGAGGGTATGTTGTGGAAGAAGCTCATCGAACGCATGGTCCGCACCGACCCGCTTTGGAAAGGCCTGTCCGAAAGACACCAGTGGTGAGAATGGACATAGACCCATTTACACACGCACATACAGGCTTAGCAATCCTGAGGTATTTCATTTAGGATAAAGGAAAGGAAGAGAAGTCTGGTCTCGAGTGTCTGCTGTAGATGAAAGAAAATCCCAGTGTGTACAAAGCAGTTTTCATTCTTGTGTTTTTCTCTCCGTAGGGAGAAATATTTGTTCAAGAACCGCACGGCAGAAGTCCCACCCAACTCCTACTATCACTCCCTTTATCCCAAGATCATCCAAGACATAGAGGTAAGAGACGGAGCTTTCATTTGCACCAGATATTATTTTCCTCTGTTGTTAAAGATGTCACTTTGCAGTTTGTAGGGATAGAATGTCGTATCTAGGCCTGTGCTGATCAGATATTGACCTTTGAAGGGATGATCGGCGATTGTTTTTTCCTCTGCCGATATTAAGACGGTTTTAACCAACTTACTATCGGAACTAAGTTAGTATAAAATGATATCTATTATCTGCGCCCTACTGTGCACTTTGAGAAGGTTCTGGTGGAACAACACGTTCCGACTCACCAAAACTTTGCAGTCCTTAAGAGTAATGTTATGGATAGGGCCGTATCAAATGTCTGTCTTTTCTTTTTTACATTCAAATCTTTGAGGTTTTTTGGAAAATGGCGAAACTATGATTTAGTGTTATTGTGGTTATCTAAATGTAATTTATTGTGCTGTTAGATTGCTGCTAGACGGGTTGCTTAATACAGGCGCGTGCCCCACTGCTGAAAATGCTGTTTTTTGAAAAGCTTAAATGAGGAATGAGGCAAAATACTTTATAAAAACATGTTGTGTATTTTGTTGTTCGTGTTCACTTTTGGAGAAGATGTAGTCTGAAGATGAGATGACAAGAAATGAGAAACGACCCTAATAGTATCTCACAAACTCTAAATCATGAATTGATTCATTTTAAACTAACATTCATTTTTTAGTATAAACATCACTTACTCACGTTTTTTCATTGACCTCGTAAAAGGTCTGAAAAGTCGAAGCAAACGTTGATTACAGCTAATTAATAGCGTGGAGTTAATTTTCTTGGTGTTATTCTAATCCCAGTAATGTCATGACCACCTCTGTGGTTTGATCACATTCCATTCTCCCTGCTCAGCTACACTGCTTCTCTCTCTCTAATGGTGGCCTTCTGTGTGTGTCTTTCTAATTGTTTCTCTCTCTTTTCTCCAGACTATTGAGGCAAATTGGCGATGTGGCAGACACAACCTGCAGAGGATTCAGTGTCGCTCAGAAAATAGTAAAGGGGTTTACTGTCTCCAGTACGACGATGACAAGATCATCAGTGGCCTTAGGGACAATTCCATCAAGGTGTGTATTGAACGTCAAGGACAATCTGAGACTTTGACCACT
Source organism: Pholis gunnellus (assembly GCF_910591455.1). Taxonomy (NCBI): domain Eukaryota; kingdom Metazoa; phylum Chordata; class Actinopteri; order Perciformes; family Pholidae; genus Pholis; species Pholis gunnellus. Next base: position 13,107,192 of record NC_136537.1, read on the forward strand.
AATGTTACCGTTGCCGCTGTGCCGGGCCACACATTGGCTCTTTTTCTAAACTTTCTAACTACTCTATCATTTCCGTCTGTCTTCTGTGAAGTCACCCCTGTAATCTTTGCCTAAGTGGACACTTTATAAACATGCAATGCACAGAGAGCTCATGGAAACAAAACCGTATTGTCTATTTATTACAGCTGGTAGCACCCGTTCTGTACAGCAGCAGAGGATATGGATTAGCTGGCTAGGGGCCCCCAGAGACACATTTTGCCCGTAAAAGCCCACATTTTGTGTTCTTTGTCACATTCTAGTGCACTATTCCATCATCTACACTGATCTTAAGTAATGCATGTTTTCATAAGTTCACCTACCTGATTGTTATTATGTTGAAAATTATTGTGAAGGAGAATTAGGCCAAATCAGCTGTTATTATTCAAAACCACCCTATTCCTGACTGATGAAGAATCATTAGACCTTATTTATTATTTGTGTATTGACACCTTCACTCTGAGGTTTATCAAAAAATGCCAAAATGAAGTTTAATATATTGTTTTCCTAGAAACATAAATTAAAAACAATACTTTTTCTGGCTTTTTCTTCGTCCCAGCGTTTCATTGAAAAAGCGCACCAAGTGCTTATTTATGTTTCGTATCACTACTCTAACCACCGTTTGATGGACCAGCATCGTCACTTTGCATCTATTTGGGCTTCTGTCTTATTTGTTTGACATTGTTTTTTCATCATGAGCACCAACCTGAGGATGCTTGCTTCATACTTTGTATGGATGAGCTCGTCACTGATCAATCTGGCAGGCATAACGTTAGAGCAATGAGGACAGTCTTTGGGAGACGAGGTGTACGGGGATGAAAACACAACATTCAGTGTCCGCCTGGCCGATCTCCTCCCACAAACGGGCTTTTTGCTCTTTATTATGATGGTGTCTGGCTGAAATATAAAGGTCAGGATAGACAAACACGGCCATAACGAGCTTCTTCACCTGCGCTTTTCTGAAAAGTTCAAAGATTTTAAACAAGACGCGCTCAGAGCAGCCGCGCAAAAAGGCATTCCCTGGTCGCAGCACTTTTTCTCTTGGTGGCTGCACACATTCTCTCCTCATTGAGAACACTTTAAAAAAAAAGAAGAGAGAAACTCTACATGGACACAGGTCCTTCCTGTGTTTTGTCATCAATTACTTTTTCTAATATTTGTCAAACACTGAGCATGACTCTCTTCTCTGCTCGGAAACAACCTCAGCTGAGCAAGTGCACACATTCATATACAGATCTCTATGATTATGCTCGCATTGTTTAGAAGCGGCTGATTTAAAACATCATTGCTTCATTGGCCATTACCCTGCATCTTTCCACATGTCTCCCACACGGTATACCAATGATAACGGCAACCTCCTTAACAAAATACAAAGTTAGAGAGTTTTGTCATTGCACACACAGAACGGACAGCTGGCGGACCAGGAGGAGGGGAAGTTGACAAAAAGTGTATTTGTTAACAATCGCAGACCATGCCTTATTATAATACAAAAGAAATGACATGTAATAATAGATTATGATGGAATTTGTTCAACACAAAGTCTAACGCAACCACTGCACTTGTACATCAACATATACATGGAGCTTTAACATGGTTCAGACTTTTCCCCACTACTGATGAGGCTGTGAGAACATGGCATGTGTCAGTCTGCTCTACTCCCCCAAACTGACCTGTAGAAGTAATTAACCTTGGTCCTATTTGTGCATTCAAGCACCAGCAGAGGTACAAACGTGTTGGCTGTGAGATAGACATGCTGTGTATGAGGTTATTTCCCTCCTACCTGGGTTTGTGTATTTATGAATTTGAATCTTTCCCTCTGGCTCAGTATGGCTTATCATCTTATTGTCTATGGCGCTGAGCTGAACCAGCAGACACTGAGACAGAACACAAGTGAATTACAGGACAAAAGGGCTCAGCTCTAAACCAGTTGTGTGTTCCACTTATCTGTCTGGCCTGGCAGAAGATGATGAAGAGGAAGGGAGGATGGATGGATGGAGGGAGGGAGGTAAAGAGCGGATTTGTCTTATTGTTGTCCTGGAGGAGGCTGACGCACACCCGGGCGCCAGCTGAATGGCTCCGAGTGTACACACTCAGCGGTGGGGAAATGGGGCATGAACGCTGCTGTGAGAACGGGCCATTCTTAGCGTGACCCAAATCTGCAACCTTTTCACAAACACTAATTTTCCCTCTTTTTTGTTTTTTCTGTCTCCCTCTGCTTCACTCGTCTTCCTCCCCCGTCTCTTCCTACTCCTGTCCTTTCTCGTGATAGATCTGGGATAAGCAGTCTCTGGAGTGTCTGAAGATACTGACCGGTCACACAGGATCAGTGTTGTGTCTTCAGTATGATGAGAGGGTCATCGTCACCGGGTCCTCCGACTCAACTGTCAGGTACAGCACACCTATAGTTCCAGAGGGAACACTGTATATTGGAATAGGACCAGGGAATACTGTTGGCAAGATTTTAAAATATTGAAATTGCTGAGATAACACAGTTACTCATTAGGCTGAAGGTTTGGACCACTTTAGGGGATTTACTGCACAACTATGCCTGGATCAAACATCTGTTGTTTATCTGTAGTTTCTAACGCATTTTCAGTTGGAACACACTGTTCATCCGTTAACTTAGGCAATATAAGGACACAAAGAGTAGACGGACACTTATATAAACTAGATTTACAAAACAAAAAAATGTATTCTCATAAAAACTGTAACGATCAAGTTATAAGTCAAAATGAATATAGCTTTCTCATTGGAATTATTATCCAATAGTAATATTAGTAAAGGTAAGTTAATATCAGTGGTAGTGGTGTAACGGACCACGGTTGATCCGTACAGAACGCCTCTCACGGCACGCATGTGAACCGCGGATTAATTAGTTTACCGTTAACCATCACAGTGTGAAATAAAGTTTACTGACGATCGTTATCCACCGATAATCAGTCAAATATGCGAGCAGGACATCAGCATTTATGCTTTTCTAGTCGCAGATCTCTGATAATGTTACATTGTAAACAACCAATCTGTGTTTAAACTGACACGAGGAGAACGAAGGGTTCACGCTCTGTTCAGTGAAAGTGAGTATTGGGCGAAGGTAGTTTTATAACGTTATGTGTTCACATGTGATCTCATAAAATATAGTGTTGGTGAGAAACTTCATAAATAGATATTAGAGATGAACTATGACCTGTTTACAATAGCTATAAACAGCTTATAATACATCATTGAAACTACCAATGACTAGATTTATTTCATTCATAAAAATACAATCTTTTATTTCCTTATCATTTGAATTGTGTTTTTAATGAAGAAAACAAAGTAAACGGTCGTTGTAGTTGCAGTGCTCAAATGAGGGTGCTATTGCTGTAGACACTAGTCTATCATTTCAAATACTGTATGCTTATAGTCTCATGACCAAAATACCCACTGCTGCCCCCAGCTTTTCCATTATTTCCCACGCAACCTACAGCTGCTGCTCAGTCAGGCATGAAACATATAAATGTTGTTTATTAGTTCATAATGAGTTAGATTTACTGTCATTACTAGTGTGTGTGTGTGTGTGTGTGTGTGTGTGTGTGTGTGTGTGTGTGTGTGTGTGTGTGTGTGTGTGTGTGTGTGTGTGTGTGTGTGTGTGTGTGTGTGTGTGTGTGTGTGTGTGTGTGTGTGTGTGTGTGTGTGTGTGTGTGTGTGCTTGCTTAGCTACTGCACACAGACGCTCGACATTAATTATCTTATTACTTCCTCCGTACTCGTTGGTTGGTATCCAAGGAAAGCGTGACTTCACTTCCTTAGCAACAGCTTGACGGGCACTTTGTAGGTTTTGTTGTCCACTTTTCCAGCGTGTTCTACACGTATGCAGTTCAGACAGTATGCGTGAACTCTTGTTCCTCTCCATTGTAAAACTAACAAACATAATTCTCTTTCCTGTCTCCATTGTTTTTCTTCCTTTCCCGTTACATATCTTTTCCACTCTCCATCTTCAACCTTCTTTTCTTCCCCCTCTTCCCTCTGTCCTCATCTAATTGTTCTTTCCTACTCACCCCTTCCTTCCTATCATTTTCCACTTTTCTCTCCCTCTTTGTCTCGCTCCCCTCTCATTCCACATCCCCATTCTTCCTTCCTGCCTTTTCTTTTACTCTTTCTGTCACCTCTGCCCCCATCATACCACCACCATGTCAATTCTCCCTACTTCTGTTTCCTCTTCCTCCATCCTTCTCCTTTTCCCCCCTCATCCTCTGTAGGGTGTGGGAGGTGACAACAGGTGAGGTACTGAACACACTGATCCACCACAACGAGGCAGTTCTTCATCTCCGCTTCGCCAACGGACTGATGGTCACCTGCTCCAAGGATCGCTCAATTGCTGTCTGGGACATGGCCTCTCCGACTGACATCAGCCTACGTCGTGTCCTTGTGGGACACCGGGCTGCCGTCAATGTGGTCGATTTTGATGACAAATACATTGTGTCCGCCTCAGGGGACCGTACCATAAAGGTAACAAGAGCTAACGAGGTGTTTTCTATGATAAACCTTATCATTTACAGTTTAATCTGTTCAACTAAGTCCAACTTGTTCTATAGTTTCAAACCCGCCAAGTGGTTTCAAAGTGGTTGTTTGGTAAGCTGTACTCCAGGCCATTGTTTCACAAAGCCTTCCATGTTGCTGTTTGTAGGTATGGAGCACCAGCACCTGTGAGTTTGTGCGCACACTAAATGGTCATAAGAGGGGCATTGCCTGTCTACAGTACAGAGATCGTCTGGTGGTCAGCGGCTCATCTGACAACACAATCCGGTACGTGTGCCAGATTAAAGATGTATATGGTTTATATAATTATGTAGTGTTTCTATTTAGAATGCACATTGTTAATATCTCTTCAATCAAAACTGTTTATGTGACAATAATCTAAATGTATTAAGATGATTGACGGGTCTATTTTTCATGCAAGACCGGTCGGTGATGATTAAATTAAGTAAAAATAATATCTGTCTTCAAATGTCCTTGTTTAAGATAGTGTTACAGTGTAGGAAGCGTATGTTGCCTTATGTGTGTACTAAGACTTCTCTCTCTCTCTAGGTTATGGGACATAGAGTGTGGGGCATGTTTGCGAGTACTGGAAGGTCACGAGGAGCTGGTGCGTTGCATTCGCTTTGACAATAAAAGGATTGTCAGCGGTGCCTACGACGGGTCAGTTTCACACACACACACACACACACACACACACACACACACACACACACACACACACACACACACACAGCTTTGTACACAGAGACACATTTTGTTTCTGATGTCGTGCTGACTCATATTTCTCTCTGCAGCAAGATCAAGGTGTGGGACCTGCAGGCAGCCCTTGACCCAAGAGCCCCAGCCAGCACATTATGTCTGCGCACTCTAGTGGTGAGTACCTTTATGATTTAGCCTGTGGCAACATGGCTGACTGACGGAGACCATGCACAGTTGTCTTAAGAGCTGCCGCAATTAGTCCGCGTAATTGATGACTGAAAAAGCATCAACATGAATATTTTAAATTGTTTTGTCCTTGTACCTGCTAAATACACCCATAAAGTTGTCTGAGTGCTACCTTTTAGAAATTCCATTGAGAATTTAGCAGGTTAATAATGGGCTCTGTGTCACTGAAGTGTGGGCAGCAGCCGACACGTTACCCGGTCTCTCTCCAAGCCGCAATGCATGGTGCTCCCCTTACTCACTTGCTCTTCAGACATCGTGGACGAGCTAAACTTATGCTGAGGCCTAAACGCCAGCTTAGGTGACATTCAGCAAAAGTCCTGAGACTTTGCCAGTCTGTCCTAAAGGGGGGGGGGATCCTCATGCGTTGCAGTATGGAGGGAGACTCGGTGCTGCCTAAAAGCATGTGAAAGACGAACGTGTTTTGTATGTTTTCTTTAAGCGATATCTTGTTCTAAGATTGGACTTTATTTAACTTAGTATGTGACTTCTGAAGGTTAGTGCTAGCGTCAGATATTATTTTGGGGCTTTACAGCATCATTACATATCCACACATCCAAAAGAAAATCTTATAATTCCAGGTTGTAATGCAACAACATTTTAAAATCACCAAAGGCACTGTTTTCCATAAAAGGTTGTGGTATGGTATGTCATAAATAAGTCATTATATAGTATGCTATATGATGAAATGCCATCGTATAGTATGTGATGAAAAGGCCACAGCATTTTGTGTCACAGTATACAGTAGTATGTCATAACAATCCCTTAGTAAAGCAATATGTAATATAAAAAGTAATATTATGGTATGTCATTAAAAAGTCATATCAATGCATACCATGAACATCATACTATAGTATAACATAAAAAAGTCATAGTACAATATGACATTAAAGAAAAAGGAATTCATAAAAAATAGTAATATGTCATAGTATGCCATTTAGAAATCATACAAAGTCACAGTAAAGTGTCGTAATATTATAGAATGTCGTATACAAATCATAGTAAAGTATGTCATAAAGTCAGTGTAGTGTAGTATGTCTAAAAGTTGTAGTTTAATACTATAATACATCATTAAGGAGTCATAGTACTCTGGATATTACTTTAAAAATCGTAACTGTGTAGAATAAAAAATATCCAAAGTCCTACCTTCTCTCTCAAAACACTATTTTCTTTTTCACCTTAGTTTTAACGATCAGTAACATTTCACATTTTGTTGACTATATTTAGAATCATTAAAGAGCGGATCACTCATTTAAGGGTTTTAGGTACAATTAGCTAAAACTAAAAATTAAAGTCTACCATCACCATGCATATCATGTTTAGTTGTGGATTTAAGTTTATTATCAATGGTCTTGTTGTTTAATTATAATGCAGAGATGATGTTCCAATATTTTCTCTACTCTCAGTGATCTAAATGGGGTAGACGCCATATTCAAAACGCATCCATAAATGGCATCTGAGGTTGGAGTGCCGACGTGGTTTCAGAATGTTCTTTCATGTCAATCTGCGGCTGAAGTCCAGCGTCTCCCAACCTTAAAGTCTTTATTTAGGATGTCTCGGATGAGGTTGTTCCGCTCTCAACCGTTATGTTCTAATATCAAATGTAACAATCTCAAATGTATTTATACACTGGTAGGTCAGCCTGCAACCAATATGTTTCACCGGTGGCATGATTACCGTCATGTCCACATGTTTTTTCAGTCCATGGTCTGCCTGTATGAATAGTATGAATAGTATGTCAACTAGGGCTGCAACTAACGATTATTTTAATAATCGATTAATCTGTCGATTATTTGTTCGATTAATCGATGAATCGGATAAAAAAAAAAGCATTAGTTTCTAACCCTTTTTTCAACTGACAAAACAACAAATTCACAGTGCAAAAAATCTTCAGAAAGTGCACAAACGGGTTGCTCGAACATCCCTGAGCTGTTAAAGTAATAATTTAAAAAAATAAATGGACTAATATCAGGAGTGGGGTTCAGCGGGTTACCCACGCCTCTCGGCCAAGGGTAGACACACGCTGATCCACTCAGTGTGGCGCGCGTGCAGCCCCAGACATCTAAGGGCATCACAGACCTGTTATTGCTTAATCTCGTGCAGCTGAACGCCACTCGTCCCTCTGAGAAGCTGGACGCCAACCGCACGGGGCCACATAACTAGTTAGCATGCCGGAGTCTTGTTCGTTAATGGAATTAACCAGACAAATCGCTCCACCGACTAAGAACGGCCATGCACCACCACCCACAGAATCCAGAAAGAGCATCAATCTGTCAATCCTTTCCGTGTCCGGGCCGGGTGAGGTTCCCGTCCCTCTTAATCATGGACCCAGTTCAGAGAAAAACCCACAAAATAGAACCTGTAGCCACACTGGTCATAAAAGAATTGTTTCTTCCTGATGTTCACGTTTATTATTGTCCTCTCATGGAAACACCGGGAAAACTAGAGACACAAAACAGCTTCATGTACAAACAACAAAGAAACAAATACTCTGTCTCTCATCACCTACAAGTATAACAGCACTTTAATGAGTGAACTGAATACACGTCACCGTGTTCTGGTAGACCAGCAGTAGAATAACACGGGGAAGAAAAAGTTCGCTGTTTTCTCCCGCCATTTCTCATCTTTCTGAGCTCCGCTTAACTTCCGGTTTAATGGTCACGTTAGAAAAACAAAAGCTCGTCTATCATAAGTAAAACAACGGCAAAACGGTTACGAGTTAAACACAAGGTACCCAAAATGGCAGTAAATGTAATTATTATAATTGCAGAAATAAACTAAAAATACAACTCGCGTAAATCAACTTCCGGTGTTGTCACGGCAACGTTTATACGCCGGTCAGCGTCAGCTACAGAACCGGAGTCCTGTTCCGTTATTCCGAGCTGCTGTGAACACTCAAACATCTCCGCGACTTATTGAGTGGCGTAATAATCGCGCGACACAACGAATCGATAATGAAATTCGTTGCCAACTCTTTTGATAATCGATTTTTATCGATTTTATCGATTCGTTGTTGCAGCCCTAATGTCAACATAATGTCGTTCTGTGTTTTCAGGAGCACTCTGGCCGCGTGTTTCGTCTCCAGTTTGATGAGTTTCAGATCATCAGCAGTTCTCACGATGACACCATTCTGATCTGGGACTTCCTGAACGTCTCGACCAATGGCCAGTCAGAGGGACGGTCTCCCTCCCGCACCTACACTTACATTTCTAGATAGCAGGTACAAAGACCACACACATTCACACTTGGCTGATTAGACCCTTCTTTAAAATCCGTCCTGCATCACACATGAAGTTGTGTGTGTGTGTGTGTGTGTGTGTGCATAGTTAGAGAATCATATTCAGCCAGTATGTTGACGCTTGCTGAGCAGACCCTGGTGTGATTGCAGACTCTGTACTACCCCCCCAGGTGGCGCCATCCACCGCACCCTTTCTCGGAGGAGCCCAGGGCTGATTGGCTGATGGGTGCGTCCGTCATGGAAAAGAGCCCATCTCTTCTCTTTCCTCCTCGTCATCTCTCTGTCCACCTCCCACCCTGCCCCCGCCACCTCCACCTCCTTGCCCGTTCTGACAGACCCTTGAGTTTGTGCCCATTGCCTGCCAGTACTGTGACATGCACACACACACACACATACACACACACAGATAAGGATTCCCTTCTACAGAACCAACTCAACTCTCCAAAGAAGTTCACCTTGTACTACTAATTTATGTTTTGTAAAGTACACTAATGACAGTATTAATATTAGTCCTTATATAAGTCACGAGCTCCCTTTTTGTCCCCTTGACACAAACTTAAAGCAGCTTTTGCTCCATATATATATATTTATATATATGTGTGTGTGTGTGTGTGTGTGTGTGTGTCTGTGTGCGAGTGTAATATACATACACGCACATAAACACACATACAGTGGCACAGTTGGACAGAGGATGACTGGAGCTGTGATGCGGGAGACAGAGACTCTTTACTCGGCTCCAGGAAAGGAGGGAAGGAGGGAAGGATGGGAGATGGAGGGAGTGAACGAGGGAGAAATGTGTTGGGATGACTTCCCTGCTCCCTCTCACTCCCTCACACTCCTCCCTGTATTTCTCTCCAGCCCCTCCCCCCCCCCCACCACCACCACCCCACCCCACAACCCTTCCCCCCCCCCACCCAGCCCTAACCCCCAGAGATGCACACTCGCTTGGAGTATGGGGGCACACACACTCAAGTTTGTGAGTGTGTGTGTTTGTGTATGTGGACTTGTGAAACGGCAGAACGAACAGAAGCGTCAGACAGACAGACATGCATGTGAGGTTGCCTTGGATACAGCATCCGGGCAGACCTCTGCTTTTTTTTCTCTTTAACTCTTATTTTCTTACTGTTTTTTATTACTGTTATTTTCTCATTTTATTTGCGTATTTTGGTTCTTAGTACAAAAATCATACTAAGCGTAGTCCTTTCTATTTCCCTCTCTCTCTCTCTCTCTCTCTCTCTCTCTCTCTCTTTCTCTCTTACTGCCTTTTCCTCATTCTTTCTTCTAACTTCGACCCATGTTCATCTGTCCCTTTCACTCCATCTTTCTCTCCCCCATCATCTACGTGCTTGCTTTGGTTATGAGAGAAGCTGGAACTCAAGAGCTCAAATTTAGCTGTAAACGGAGTTGTCTTGTCAAAAATTGTGTTGTATATTAAAAATGATTTTTTAAAGAAGAAAATGACCTTATTGTGAATAAAGTACTTGACAGTGGTGGAGTGTTGAGCCAACTGTAACATGAATGAGTTTGATTGTCTGTCCTTGTCTGTGTGCACGTGTGGGTGGATTTGTGCTGTTTCTATCTAACATGTACATAAAACACTCCGTAGGCCTTAAGTTTGTTCCTTTTTGTTCTTCAGACGAACATAAGGGAATCGGTGGTTATGTGTCCCTCTGACAAAGAAGTTAGACTGACAAAGAATGTATTTCTATTGTGTGGATTCCTGGACTTTTCTTAAAACACTCAAGATTCAGTTACTAGATATTTCTGGAGATCACAGCATCTTGTGGTCTTCCTGAGTGGAGTTTTCTCAGTTGACCAATTCAACAATCAGCATCTCGACTATGTCTGAAAAAATCATTAGAGTTATAGTATAGTATGTTAAAAAAAGTAATTAAAGTGATGATAATGTATGTCAAAAAGTGATAATATATATTTTTTTAAATGTCAGAAGACTAATGAAATATTGCTTTTGAATTGTGGTTCAACAGAATCATTTTAATGAAAATGGACAGGACAAAAACGATGGTACCCGTAACTTCATATTTTGTTGCACAACCTTTTGAGGCAATGGATTTCTGTAACTCAATGAGACTTCTGCACCTGTCAACGGGTATTTTGGCAAACTGCTCCAGCGGTCTCGGGTTTGAAGGGCGCCTTCTCCAGACTGCATGTTTCAGCTCCTTGCACAGATGTTCAATAGGATTTAGATCAGGGCTCAGAGAAGGCCACTTCCGAATAGTCCAATGTTTTGCTCTTAGCCATTCTTGGGTGTTTTTAGCTTTGTTTTGGATCATTATCCTGTTTGAGGACCTGCGACTGAGACCAAGCTTTCTGATACTGGGCAGCACATTTCGCTCCAGAATGCCTTGGTAGTCTTGAGATTTCATTGTACCCTGCACAGATTCAAGACATCCATGTGCCAGATGCAGCAAAGCAGCCCCAGAACACAACCGAGCCTTCGCCATGTTACACAGTAGGTACGGTGTTCTTTTCATTGTATGCTTCATTTTTGCATCTTGTGAACATAGAGCTGATGTGAATTGCCAAAAAGCTCCAGTTTTGTCTCATCTGTCGAAAGGACATACTCCCAGAAGCTTTGTGGCTTGTCAATATGTATTTTGGCAAATTCCAGTCTTGCTTTTTTATGATTTGCTTTTAATAGTGGTGTCGTCCTCTGTTGCCTACCATGAAGTTCACTTTTGCCCAAACAGCGACGGATGGTGTGATCTGACACTGATGGACCTTGAGCTTGGAGTTCACAGTTCACCTGTAATCTCTTTGGAAGTTGTTCTGGGCTCTTTGGTTACCATTCGTATTATCCGTCTCTTCATGTTGTCTTAAATTTTCCTCTTGCAGCCACGTCCAGGGAGGTTGGCTACAGTCCCGTGGACCTTAAACTTCTGAATATGTGCAACTGTAGTCACAGGAACATCAAGCTGCTTGGAGATGGTCTTATAGCCTTTACCTTTAACATGCTTGTCTATCATTTTCTTTCTAATCTCCTGAGACGACTCTCTCCATAGCTTTCTGTGGTCCATGTTCAGTGTGGTACACACCATGATACCAAACAGCACAGTGACTACTTTTCACCCTTTAAATAGTCAGACTGACTGATTACAAGTTTGAAGACATGTGTGATGCTAATTAGAGGACAGACCTTAGTTTAACATGTCCCTATGGTCAAATTATTTTCTATCTTTTCTAGGGGTACCATCATTTTCGTTTTTTTGTTTTTTAAATGATTCTGTTGAACCACAATTCAAAAGCAATGTCTGATTTTCATTACTTAATTTTCAGTAAATTTTTATTTATTATTACTTTTGTCAGTTTCAAGTTATTTCAGTGACCATTGTGGGTTTTTCTTTAACGGAAGGGTACCAACAATTATGTGTATGTCGAAAGAATCCATAAAAAAGTCATAGTAAAGTATGTCGAAAAAAGCTATTGTGTAATGGGTCGAAAAAAAGTCATAGTATAGTATGTTTAAAGTTATAGTATTGTAGGTCAAAAGAAATCCATGAAATAGTATAGTCTGTCAAAAACAATCATATTATAGTCCCGTAATGTCATAGAATAGTTAGTCAAATATCATACAAAGGTCCTATAGTATGGCAAAAAAAGTTAAAAATTCTCAGTATAGTATGTCTTTCAAAAGTCATAACATACCACAGTATAGTACGTGTGTCATAAAAAAGTCATAAAAGATCATAGAATAGCATGTGCTGAAAATTATCAATAAAAATTCATATTATAGTATGTCATTAAAAAGGCGAGATAAGGCAAGGCAAGTATTTATACAGTGCATTTCAGCAACAAGGCAATTTAAAGCGTTTTTCATAAAACATCAGAAGACAGAGTACAACAGAAAAACTTTCATGTAAATACAATTTAAAAATCATTTAGGAGCCAAGAGAACAGAAAATTAAAACAAGCTGAAATAGAATAAAAACGAAATTATTTAATACAAGGCAGTGGCAAACAGAATAGATTTCAGCCTTGATTTAAAAGAATTGAGGGTTGCAGCTGACCTGTAGTTCTCTGGGAGTTTGTTCCAGATGAATGGTGCCTGAACAACTGAACGCTGCTTCTCCATGTTTACTTTGACTCTGGGGAAAGAAAGCAGACCTGTCCCAGATGATCTGAGAGGTCTGGATGGTTCATAACATAGAAGAACATCACAAATGTATTTTGCCCCTAAACCATTCAGTGCTTTACAAAACAACATTAGTCTTTTGAAATCAATTCATTGACAGGCAGGAAGCCTGTTTAAAGACCTCAGAACTGAGCCATGTGATCCACTTTCTTGGTCTTAGTGAGAACTATAGCAGCGGCTTTCTAAATCAGCTGCAGCTGCTTGATTACTTTTTTAGGGAGACATGTGTAGACAACGTTATAGTAGTTGACTCAAGTTTTTCCAAATCCTGCTGAGAAATAAGTAATTTAATCCTGGATATCTTCTTGAGGTGGTAGTAGGCTGACTTTGTAACTAACATAATGTAGCTATTGAAACTCAGGTCTGAGTCTGTATAGTTTTATTGTTAAAAGTCATAAAATGTCATAGTATAGTATGTCATAAAAAGTCATAGTATAGATTGTCATACAAATATCATATAATAGTAAAATTTGTGATGAAAAAAATACAATGGTTAATCAAGAAAAAGTCCAAAATAAGCCACAGTATAGAATGCTGTTAAAAAAACATTAAAAGTCATGGTAATGTTCAAACAATCCTACTAAAGTTTTCAAAAGTTTTATGTCATAAAAAATAATATAGTATGCTGTAAAAAAGTAATGTCGTAAAAATGTAATACAAAGGTCTCAGTACAATTTGTCAAAAATATAAAAGTCATAGTATGTCGTGAAAGAAGTAAAAAAAGTCACTGTATGGTATGTCATAAAAAGTCATACTATATTGTGTCATTAAAATGTCATAGAATAGTTGTAAAAAAAGTGTAGTATGGCATTAACAGTCATGAAATGTAATGAATAATTAGTATTATGTCATCAAATTATCATACAAAGGTCCTACTATAGTCAAAAAATTAATAGTATATAATTGAAAGTCATAAAAAGTCAGTCAGAGTATAATATGTATCAAAAGGTCATACTAAAGTATTTCATAAAAACTCATAGTATAGCATGACATAAAAATATCATGTAATACTCGTATTTGTCATGAAAAAAATAACAGTATGTCATTAAAAAAAAGTCATAAAAATGTCACAGTATAGAATGCATTTGAAAAGCCATAGCAAAGTATGTCATAAAAAGTCCTAATATAGTTTAATATAAAAAAGTCATGGTACAGTATGTCAAAAACCTATAGTGTGAACAAGAAAAAGATTATGGTGTACTCATAAAATGACATAAGAAGGTAATAGTATAGTATGTTTAAACATATGTAAAAGTAATAGTATATGTTGTAAAAAGTCATAAAACAGTCATGAAATGTCATAATTTAGCAAATCATAAAAATGTCATACAAAGGTCCTACTCTAGTGTTTAAAGAAAGTCATACAAATGTATTATGTAGTATGTGGTTATAAAAGTCATAATATAATATAATATCTCATTAAAAGTCATCCAAATTCATAGTACAGTTTGTCAAATAAAGGTCATACTATAGTATGTCATGAAAACATCAAGTAAAAGTATAATATATTGTACAAAAGTCAAACAATAGTATGTCAAGAAATCATCATAAAAAAGTCAGAATAAAGTGTCGTAAAAAAATCATAGAATAAGTAGGTCATACTATAGAATGTCATGAAAATATGATGGACAATTTTAAGTATATGTCCTAAAATGTAATAATATAGCGTCATGGAATGTCAGTATAGTTTGCCATAAAAAGTCAGAGTAATATGACATTAAAAGTCATACAATAGTGATAAATCATGTTGTAAAAAGTACAATATTGTGGAATACAATATCCTAATATAGCACGTCGTAAGAATCATGATATTGTATTCAAACAAAATGTCATAAAGGTCACAGTAGAGTATTCAAACAATCTGTTAGAATGTTGTAAAAAAAAGTCATATCATAAAAGAGAAATGCAGGTGTTTGTCACTGAAAAGTAAGTGTTGTATTTCATAGTATGTCAAAAATATCATTAAAAAGTCCTAGTATAGTGTCATAAAATGTCATAAAAAGTCATAGTATAGTGTCATAGTAGGCCTATAGTATGTCAAAAAGTTATAGTATATTATGTCATAAAAATATCACTAAATAGTGATTTTACAATATGACATATACAGTTGAATGTTTTCAAAGTGCATAAAAAAGTCATAATATAGTTTGTGATGAAAAAAGTATAGGATAGTCAGTCTGAAAAAAGTCATAGTATACTACGACAAAAAAGTGAAAAAAAGTATTGTCAATTGTACATTATGTAATAAAATGTCATTTTAAAATGAGTCAAAACATGTAAAGAGTCATACTAGTATGTCATAAAAAACACCCTATATTATGACATTAAATAAGTCATGAAAAAGTCATAGTTTTACATGTCATACAAATGTCATCGTAGAGTCGTAGTTTTTTTTTAAATTGTACGTTGTAAAAATGACATAAAATCTTGTAATATAGTATGTCATACAAATGTTCTAAAAAGATCATTTTCATGACGTACTATACTACGTCATGAAAATGTCATACAAAGTCATAGAAGAGTATATCACAAAATTGGCATAAAAAGGTCATAGTAAGCTATTATATATATATATACGTAATAGAAAAGTCATTGTATAGTATATTTTAGAATTTTACAAAAAAGTCAAAGTATAATATGTCATTAAATTGTCATAGCATCGTATCCCATAAAAAACGTCTCTAGAGTATTATGGTATACTATGTGGTAAAAAAAGAATTGGACAATATGTCATTAATGTGTAATAGTCAGTAATAATATAGCTTGTCATAAAAGGTCCTGTAGAATTTAATTTAAGGTCATAGTATAGTACGTCATGATAAAGTTACATTATAGTATGTGATAAACAGTCATAGTAAATAGTATGTCATTAAAATATCATAGTATAGTATGTCATAAAATGTGCCTTGAAAATGTCCTAGTATCGTATCTCATAAAAAAGACTTAAACCCGTGGAGCAGCGGCTGAGTGGCGGTGATGTATTCAACAGTGTGTGTACTGGTGGTTCAGTTAGCTGTTGGCTGTTAGACAACACACCATCCAAAGCAATAAGTTGAGCAAAATGTTTTCCCCCGCTGTGTCTCTGGCCACAGAGCAGCGACCGGGAAGTGCATAGCAGTGTGTGTACTGGTAGTTCAATTGGCTGTTTGCCAAACTCACCGTCCAAAACACTGAAGGAGAGCAAACTGTTTTCCTCCACTGTTTCTCTGAGCGCAGCGTACACACACAGAAGCGAACGATCACAAAAAACGAATTAAAAAGTCATAGTATGGTCTCTCTTGATGTATGTATGTGTATGTGATTATGTCCTTCACATATCTCAATAACCGTTCATCCAATCTACTTCACACTACCCAAAGACTTTCATTGTCGAAGTTGGGGCAACTTGGTAAGATTGTGTTGTTTCAACAATACACTTTACATTTTTGCCCGTTACTCGTTGGTGCAATTTGGATATGCGCCATGTTCAATACAAAAAAAACTTTGAATAAACAAGGTATAGTGCTCTGTGCAGCAGGCGATTTACTTAACGTGTTACACAAAACCATCTTAGAAGAAGTCATTTCAAACTGTGACTTTGCCATTGAGAAAAAGCTTCAGTGGCGTTCTTTGCCCTTCTTTCAATGAAGAAATACTCTCCAGCTATGATATAACTGATGCTCTTGCAGCATCTAAGCTAACCTCTTTAGGAACCGCCATTGTGTTTTAGAAGGACCAGTCGCCTCTCCGTGTCCTCTCGCACACACCTAAGACACACCCGTAGCTGCCAGTTGCTCTTCAGAGGACAATTGGACTGATTGGTCCATGCACTTTATTGCCGGACACATACTGATAATATAATCATTTTTTTTACTTTTTTATTTATTTATATAATTTTGTATGATATGCGATCCTTCTGTGATCTTGAGACATAGCAAGAACCCATCTGCCATACAAGGCAAGGATCCAACCAAATTCCTCTTCACTTCCGTGGAGTCTACAGGCAACGCAGCACTTCCGGGGGCCAAACAATCATCCTACTCCAAGCAGGTACCGCACTAGTTCTATAAAAAAGGATAGAAATATATGTAGGTGTAAATGAAACAAAGTTGACCTCAGCATTGTACAACCGACTTAGTTAATACACATTGGCCTTTAGTTACTTTTATTTGACTTTGTACACATTTGACCAACGAATCCTGCACACTATCAATCACTTGTACTCACTTTATTAACAATGTATCAGTCCTCAGACCTTCAAGTTAATTTAGACCTTTTTTACTTTAACAAAGCGAGTACAAGTGATTGACAGTATGTAGAATTCCTCAGGTTTTCAATAGTCAAAAGTTGGAAACAATTAAATAACTGAAGGCAAATTTGCATCAACAAAGACGTCACAATATTAAAGTCAACTTTCTTTAATTTAAAACCACATTGTATATGCGTTACACATTCATTTGGTTCTAGGTATCTGTTAGTAAGACTTTCCAATATTTTCATAATTGTTACTTTTCTTTTTACAATTTTGACATAAAGTCATTTAAGACAGACACATGTTGGTTAAACTATTGTGGGATGACAGTGTATCAAGGATGGCCACCAGGTGGGAGTATAAACTCAGCAATCTCCCACGGTGTGATCTGTTTTGGAGACTTGGGCTCTGACTGCTTGGTAGCCTAGTTTAGAGTCTAAACAACCTGTTACAGTAGATCACATACTCAGTCTTGTAAATACTGTAACTGTGAAGGAGGAATGTGCATGTGAGATGCTTAAAGTCGGGGCTTTATAGCAAAGATCTGGCTTGTGTAATTGAGCTCTATCATGCGTCGGTTATTGTACAGTGTGTATTCTCTCGACTAGTAGAGGGAGGGGAGTTGGTTTCCAAAATTTCTGGGTTTAGTTTAGTAGAGCAGAATGTTTTAAATTCTGGGAATAAGTTATGTGGGATGGATTTGTGCTTGGTGGAGCACCGTTAGTATATGATGTGTGTATGACTTGGATATGGGTGTGTGTGCTTCCTCTGGGTCTGTGGGATTTTGGCCCATAATTCCTGCAGCTCTCAGGTCACAGCTCCTTTCTCACGCACATATTTGGCATTCCTTCCCCGACATGATTACCATACACCTTCCACTCTGGGTTTGGCTACGCGGAATATTTCCATCATTCCCGAGTGGAACGAGAGCAACGTTCCAGAAATGAACAACTCACCCCACCACCCCCTGCTCGCTCTTCTTTATCCCACCCCCACACCCTGTTTCCCTTCCACCCCACTGTCTCCCCCTTGTACCACCCCCTCCAGCACAGATTCCTGCTGCCTTGCAATAGGATTCCTCTGGTACAACCCTTTTTCCCCCTGAGTCAGCTGTTTGCGTCTGCCGGCATGATTGGGTCATTTGGCAGCGACATCTCTTCAATGACCTCCTGCTAGGATTGGGAAGGAAGGGCAGGCATGGGGGGGGGGGGGATAAGAGCAGGATAGAGGAGAGGAGAAGCAGCAATGAAACTCTAACTCACTACTGCATGTTTCCCTTCCACTGTTCTGTCTGATCCTTCATGTTGTATAATTATGGCAAAATTGTGGCGGTCACTATTGATTTTGAACAGTCAGTGCTCAGCAGTTTCAAGCGGTTCCCGAGTGAGGCGGGTCCATCTTAGATTTGTATTTTTTAAAGCAAATGTCTGAGTTTCGAGCTTCAGTGACTTCAACCTATACTGACAAGAACTATGTGAACTACAGAACCTGTTCTTCTGCTGCCTTTATGTTCTTGCCCCTTGTCTCTATTAGAAATCTGTCGATTTTATTTTAAAGCGCTAAAGTCGTCGAATAACTTTTTAATTGTTGTGGGAAATGCAGGATTTGATAGCTTTGCAGTGACTGTCTGATATTGGCCCTTGATACTTGCTCGGAGAATATTAATTATAATATAGTTTTCTAAAAAACGTTTTTTACAATCTATATAATGCCAATATAATAGAAAATCCTATTCGGAGTGGGCGATATAGATACAATATATCACAATAGATGCAATTCTATATAAAATATTGTAAAGTCATGTGAGAAGTTGTATGGATCAATTAAAAAGGGGCAATGTTTGGTTTTGGTTAATCCAGTGAACTAAATACATGACAAATTAAGGTACATTGATGCAAAAGTCCCTTAAACTCAATATTACAATTCATTAGACTTGCACACTGATTGATTGCGATATTGCCAACAATGATCTAATACAACCATATATATTAAAGCGATAAATATCTTGGTATATAATGTATTGCACAATCTCTGATGATTGACAAATGTATACTGTATGTAGGTATATCTCATCATATCGCCCAACCCTACTGCGTATCACTATTTCTTTGAGCCCAGGGAAATTTCTTGGTTTGTTTTGTTCAACCAACAGTCTAAAACCCAAAGATATTCAATTTAGAGTGATATAAAACAGAGCAAACAATCAAACCCTCATATTACAGTAGCTGGAACAAGCAAAGGTTGGTAATTGTTGCTTGGTACATCAACTTGTTGGGCTTTGAAGCCAGCCGACCACATCTGGAGGCTCTGCGAACTTGAATCTCTTTCTACAACATATTCTTTGACAGAAAAGAGAGCATGTAAAGAGGCTGTGAGACACAGGAAATGTTTCTGTAGGGTTTACTGAGTCGAGAAAGACTGCTGCACACAGAGCTGAAATAAATAAATGAAATAATTTTATCGTAATAATTATAATAACCATCATAGTAAGATTGCTTATTTAGGGTTTCTGTCTTCTTTTATATATATAATATATATAACTTTCAATAAATTGTTCCCTTTAATATTTTTTCTCCTGTGTGTATGCATGAGACTTTGGTTTGTTCCACTGAATGTCCTGGTAGCAGCATTCTGTATCCACGGTATCACACAGGAGCATCATCCCCTGGGTCGTTTCTATAGCAATGCTAATAGACAAGGCACCCTCCCCGCCATGCTCGTCCCTGCACTTGTCATCCTCTGCACCTATAAGCTGAGGTTGTAGTGTCCCTGGGGGAGTGTGTGTGTGTGTGTGGGGGGGGGGGGGGGAGGAGTCATGAAGAAGGTCTCCAGTTGTCTTTGGTCGGTTGTTGGTTTGGTTTGCTGTGACTGGCTAGCTGTTTTTGGTGCAGCTTGGTTTTTATACATTCCAGTTCCTAAAGCTTCCGTCCCCGCGGTGAGTTGTCACGGGTTCATGCAGGGACTGGATGGTCCCTTTCCAGAGTCCCTCGTGATCCAGCTTCACTCATGGTTGTTGGTGCACTCACTCACTCACGCACACAAACAAACACACACAATCTTACATACATTTCCTTGTCTTCTCGTTATTACAAACATGCGTTTATTCAGTAAGTCACTCACTCGATCGTTCCCTCATTCATCCTTTTCTCAGCAGTCTCACAGGTTCACACCAATTTAGCAGTGAGACAAATAAGTGCGTCACATGTCAGCAGTCCATTATTGGTCCATTTGATCTGTGCAGATCGCTCTATCCCTTTGTCCACTCTGCCGTTTTCCTGTCCTCTCCTTCCTGTTTTCCCTTTATCCGTAGGCTAAGCATCCACTCCCTTGTTCAGTCAGTCTTTCCCACCCCTTGTTCTCTCTCTCTCTGTATGGTCCAGTTGTAATCCCATACATGACATTGTCCAGCTGGTCCAGAACAGGAGACACGAAGGCCTTGTGGTTTTTGTGGTATTGGAATAAAGGCCTTCGTAGAGCCTGGGACTCTGGCTGCCCTTCAGCTTCAGCATTTCTGGCTTATGAAGGGACGCAGACCAGGTCCATAGAGCTTCCAGCGATGGACCAGTAATGGTCCAGTTGGTCCAGTAAGGGAACTAAAACTAAGAGGAATGATCACTAACTAGTGGGCTGTAGTGGCAAATTAGTAGGTGTAAAGCTAAACCCCATGAATGATTCATCAAGTTTCTGGTCAATGTTTGTCCCAACAAAGAGAGGTGTTCAGTCGTGTGTGAGAGGAGATGACTGGGTTAGCTATTGGCAGGCTCAGGTCAAGGCTTTGGATGAAAAGACAGTGGGTGCTCGTGGTAGCCACTACTAGCGGGGCCCGGTAGCACGCACCCGCTTGCCCCGCTTGCTGATGGTGGTGAAGCGAAAGGGGGTGGTGAGGTCGGGCTGCTCACCAGGCGGGAAGCGCTTCATGAAGTGTACGTCCTGCTGGTTCGGGAGTGTGTGGGGGCCACGGCGAGGACGGCCTCTTTTAGTGAAGCCCACATACCAGCCTGTGTAGCGCGCTGACATCAGAGCTGTGTAGTGGTTTTCCAGAACCTTTTCCACAAAGACGCAGTCCTCGCTTCGATTACTGGCCTTCTGAGAGAGCAGAGAAACCACAGGTACCCACACACATACAGATACACATACACACACAGGTTGGGAGAAACAAAGAGAGGCTGGTCAGGACACTTTAAGATGAATTTATTCTTGATAAATGTGTCTCTAAAAGAAAGAAGTCTCACCTTTCCTACCAGCTTTCCGCGGCGGTTCATGCACAGGTAGAAATTGGTTTCTTTGCCCCGGATTCTCACCTGGCTACCAAAGGTATCAGCCTCCACTACGAGCTGGGCTTGTGAAGGGACAGACAGAGGGACAGACAGACATTAGAGCCGCAGGCAATGCAGAAAAATACAGTATGTTATGTTTGCAGGATGTCACAGGTTTATTGGGTTGTACCACACAAATATTAGACGAAGAAAGATAAACGCTAACCCAGATTAAGAGCTCACTTAGTTTTTATGTTGCATGAGATCATTTTCCATCGCAAAGAACAACATTCAAGTTAACAAGAACAAGCCCACTGCAAGCAGTGTGACACTAATTGCACAGATTACCAGCCACCATTAAATCAGATTTGGTTTTTTAAACCAGATAAGGCATTCACAATGAATCACAGTTTTAGGATTCATAGTTGCTATTAAACGTGCTGATAAATCACAGGCCAATGTAAATGTCTCTGGCTGGACAGATGGTTGGCAGATAAGCCCGGTCACACACATGGATGTGAGGCCGCTGACCACAAATGGGCCTCGTAAAAAAGATAACAGCTAAAAGTAGACAGAGCACGGTGGGCCGAGAGGAGCGGGAGAACAGACTGAGTGTCTGCGATACTGTTGTTTTAAGGTGAGTGCATGTGTGTGTGTGTGCACCTCTGTGTATTTGTGTGTGCAGATGCATGCATGTTCATCCTTCCAGGCAATAACGCTTCACCAACAACACATCTTCAGAGAGCGCTTGTGCCTGTTTAAAAATAAATCCCTAAAATGGTTCCGACATGACCTCAGTCAACAAAGGGGTCAAGAGAAATCAATACCTCCCTCCCTCTTGCCCTCTTCCGCTCTCTTCCCCCAACTCTCCTCTCGTCTCCCTTCTGCTCTTTCACTTCATGTTTATACCTTCATGCACCCGCCTCGTCTATGCTTTATTTCTTCTCTCTCTGCTCCTAGTTCCTCTGTGTAATACCTCATTGCCATAGTTGGTCACTTTTGGGTGGATTATTCCGTTTAGGAGTGGTATTTGTCTATAAGCAGACCTGCTTTTGTGTCTGTGGTCCCATCTATGGCTTGAAGTGGCGTGTTAGAAACCTGACATGTTTGTGAATCAATAGGATGTGCAATAAGAGCGACCATTTGAGCACATGTAGAAATATGAACTCCAGCTTTATGGCTTGGCTTTCTTCTGCCCATTGATTGTGTGTGGTTTAAGAATGGGTTAGACATCATTACAGATGGAGAAATGTGGAAAGGAGGAGGGAGTGGGGGATGGACAGAGGGAGTGTTCGAGGATGGAGGGAGGGACGGAGAGGAAGCCTGCTGTTTTAAATCCAGAGGAGACTACAGGGAGGATGAGAAATCAATGGAGGGATCGATGAAGGAGATGAGTTTCTAACACTCTACCTGCCAGGCTTTTCCCGCTAACTCACACTTGTTTTCACTAACACCTTCTTTTTCTTTCTCTCTCTCTCTCTCTCTCTCTCTCTCTCTCTCTCTAGTGAATCATTGAGTCAGCAGCCAGTCGATGAGGTCTTTGTACTCCCAAGACAAGCTCCACTGCCCCTCTGCCAAAGCCTGGGGAGGCATGTGTGTGTGCTTTTGTGAGTGTGCCGGCACAGTTGCATTCTGTATCCGTTCATGCATGCACTTGGTCAACCTTCAAGTCTTTGTACTTGCAGCCGTTGGTCGGTGTGAGTGTGCACGTGTGTGTGTAGGGAAGCATCTAACTATGTATACACTGACTTACACGTACCGAAGTGCCTGTGTTCTACTCTGTGTGTGTGTGTGTGTGTGTGTGTGTGTGTGTGTGTGTGTCTTACCAAATTTGTCTCCATCTTCTCCTCGAGCGCTGATTCTGCGTCCCAGCACCTGGACGTGTTTGCCGCTGGTGCGGCTGTAGAGTTGGTAGACCCGGTGGTGTCGCCGACTCATGGTGTCTCGCACCTGTGTTTGGTTCTCCACGTGCACGCTGAAGTTGACCCCATCCACACCGAGTACCTGCTGAGAACACACACACACATACACACACACACACACACACACACACACACACACACACACACACCGAGGCAGACACACACCCAGAGGTTGGCACACTGCATATACAGAAAGTCATGAACAGGCTTAATAAAACTGCACGTTGTATTAATATACAACTTTTTTGTCATGCATGCAAACTCTTACCTGTAATGGATTGCACATCACCAGCAACATCTGGATACATCTGGAAAATGTGGAAACAGCTGAATTTAGAAATATGTAAGCAACATTGAATGTTGGAAGAGTTATGTGTGACGCCATCATTTCCATCTCTTTCTTCTCTGCCATTCTTTCTGTTCAACATGTCTTTTCCTTATTGGGTGATTACTCACATTGCTGTGTGTGTGTGGCTGGCACAGAGACATGACATACAGACAGGCAGGCAGATGTCCAGGGATCGGCAGACAGACAACACCCAGAGCAGTGTTTATTGTTACGCTACCAGTCTTCAGTCCAAACCCACTTTCTGACCCGTTCATGACTTTCGCCACACCAAAATCTGGCCTCCAAATGACCTCATTGGACCGTGGCAAAATGGCAAACATGCCGAGACAACTAGAACATGTTTTGATTTGGACATCTAAGGGACTGGGCTGGCGTATTTGGCTGCTCTGTGTATGTAGACAGCTGGGCTGAACTACAGGTGTATGCTAAGCTGTGATGTGGCTTTGGAGAGCAGCAGAATGTGGTCACATTTAGAAATAATAAGTGACATGCGCTACCAAAACGTGTGGAAAGATTATTTATGGGGATTGGTTGGGAATAATCATGATGATGTAGCATGAACAATATTTCTGTATTATTTCTTATTACTTACTTATCCTTCTGATCTGGATCTTCAGAGACATTTATGATGCAAACAGCTGGTTACAGTTACAATAAAAAAAATGCTCACTTTATCACATTGCTTAATTGAAGTTTAGACCTTGACCTTGGATGCATCATGTTATTGACAGCTTTAGTAAGGGAGTGATTGTGTTGCGCAAAATCTACTCTGGCAGTCCTTGAACTGTTCTGAATTAGTGGCTGAAGACATGATGAAGTTCAGAACCAAGTGTGTGGGCTGAAAAGCAATTCTACGAATTTTGTCTTTCCCCACCTCATCTTCTATTACTCTGCATGCCTCTTCTCTCTCTCTCTCTCTCTCTCTCTCTCTCTCTCTATCCACTCTTATTCTCTGACTTGTTGTCCTCCAAATCTCTTCTCTACTGTATCTCTCCCTCCCTGTCTTTCTGTTCACTCTACCTTTCTCATATCTTTCCCTGCCTCCCATCTTCCTTTATGTTTGGGGTTAGCAGGGTGACTCCTCCACACTGTCATGGGCATGCACACAGATGTGCAGATGTGTGCAGGGTGTATGTGTGAGTACAGGAGGAGCAGGCAGCTGACAGCTGGGCCAAAGCTAAGACATACACACTGCTGAGAGAGGGAGATAGCGAAGAGAAGAGAGCGATAAACTGGGAGATACACAAAGGGATAGGGAGAAGGAAGGTGATGTCAGAATAAATAGAGGGGTGATGAAGCAAGAGAAGGCTGACAGATAATAAGAGAGGCGAGAGATAAAATCAGAAAGAAGATGCACAGATGTGAGAAAGAGAGGGTGAAAAAGGCTACGGTTACATTTTCTAGGAAGAAGGAGAAAAAGTGCCAAAATGAGAGACAGAAGTGTAACCACAGAGTGTGGCCTGGCGTGAGAAGTAGACAAAAAGATAAATAATTGGAATGAAAGAAGAGGGGGGTTCAACTCATGCACATCGTAACACATGTCACTGCCTCCTGACTAACACACACATATACATATGCTTCCTCTCTCTTTCCTCCTCTTTCTCAACATTTATTTCCCATAGCTGGTGTGTTGGCCCCTGAGTCGTTGTAATAGACGGAGATAACCTGGGCAATGCAGCATATTGGCCCTCACATTTTGCCTGCGCAGCCGAAAAAACCTGAGCGCCTGTGCATTGTGAGGACTCTCAGCTGTTAAAACACCACGGCTGCACTGCTGCCGAGGACACTGCAGGAAAAGTGCCTCGGCACTGGATTCCCCCACTCCCACAAAAACCACAGACACTCCATATTATGCCAGCCACAGAGAGAAAGAGAAGGAGAGAGGAAAGAAGGAGACAGGATCAACCGGGGGGTGGGGGAGGGATGAGAAAACGAGAAAATAAGAGAGTGCCGAGTAAAAGTCGGGTAAAGTAAAGACAGAAGGAGGTATGGAGAGAGGGAAAGCCCGGTGCGCCTTGGCCGGCTTCCAAAACAAGCAAGGGTCTGACATCATAAACCTGCGTCCCTGCAGATCTACCATATGGAGGCTGCGGTTAGACTAGCAGGCCTCAGTACCGAGGACTGGGCAGCAGCGTGGAGCGAGAGCGGTCGGCCTGGTGGGACTCAGCACAGAGCAGTGGTTTCAGCTGTGTGTAGCAGTGGTTAGCGTGGTAGGCCAACACTGGAGCAGTGGGCTTCGGCACAGTACAAGAGTTTCAGATGTTCAGCAGTGGGCCTCAGTGAAGAATGGTGGTTAGGCGAGAAGGAGTGTGAATGGTATCAGCAGTAATAGAGCCTATGGTGGAGCAATTGTTAGAGAGGCGGAGGGCCTCGACAGGGAGCTGAGCAATAACAGGTTGTTGTGGCATAAGGCCCTTGGCTTGAAAACTTTCAGTATGATCACGTTGGTAAAACAGCATGGATGAAGTGAAGAGGCTGTGGTAAAACTGAACAAAACTGCAAGAAGGAAATGAATATAAAGATGGTTGACTCTGAAAGACCTAAACTAAAACCA
This sequence comes from Pholis gunnellus, assembly GCF_910591455.1. Classification (NCBI taxonomy): domain Eukaryota; kingdom Metazoa; phylum Chordata; class Actinopteri; order Perciformes; family Pholidae; genus Pholis; species Pholis gunnellus. The sequence continues at coordinate 13,133,391 of NC_136537.1, forward strand.
GCAGACTAAACAGTAAGGCTGCTCCTCCTCAGATACTGCGAGGGGCGCCATCATTCAACAGTTATTAATGTATACTTTTTTATCTGAGCAAGTATCTGTGGAAAAATGGGGTATAGGCAAGACAGGAAGACAGATGTAGGCAGTGAGGTGGTTAAGTGGAGAGAGTGTGAGGGAGACACAGACGAAGAGAGAGAAAGTCAGGCAGACACCAGCAGCAGCACACACCCTGTCCAGGTTGTGTGAGGAATGAGAAGTATCTGGAGATGACTGCCATCTGGGAGAAGTACAGCCGACACAAAGAAAGAAAAATAAATCCCTTGGCTTTTAACAAGACACACCTCAAATGGGCAAACTCAAGCCCCCTGAGTCTGTATCCTCCTCCCTTAGATTTGCTCTTGGCACTTTATCATTTTCCTATCCCACTAGATAAAGCCGGTGTTATTTGACTCAACTTCAGAAATATTTTCAATAGGGGGGAAAAAAGCATTTTCTTGGCGATGGGAAAATGGCTTTTTCTAATTCAGTTTGGCCATCCCTGAAGTAAGTGCAGATGGTGATGGAGATGTTTATGGCAGCTTTTATGAGTAACAGGGCCCTGAATCTGACCCAGTGACCCTGAACTGTCAGCCAATCAAAACAGGGCATTCTGTGGCATGTTTTCTATGGGGACTGATGAGGAGTGATGTAATCGTTAGAAGGCAACCTTCCTCTCCATCATCTTCATCTGCAGCTATGCCTGTCACGAAACTAGTTTAAACAACTGAAAAAAAAGAGATAGGACCCTCGTGCATAAATACAATTATTACATGATAAAGTGATAAAAGTGACTTACAAGACGGTCAGCGTGGAAAGAAGGGACCACATTGCTTCCCCCCTCCACTATGGAACTTGTCCCAGAGACAGTCTCCTCGCTCGGTCTAAGCCAGTCCGACAGTCCAGAGAGTTTCCTCCTGTGTTGTGAATCCGCTCGATGTTGTGCAGAGTCAAAGAGTCAGCGGACACTCTCGTTGGCATCGGCGGCGGCGTGCCCCGGTTCTCCCGGCGTGCGTAAATGTGCGGGCGCGGGCAATGTCGGGTGTGAGGCCGGGGTAACTGTGCCACTGTGACCGCCGGGCAACCTCTAACAGCTGTCCAGAGTGGTGGAGAGACGGATGGGCGGGGAAGCAAAGGGGGGAGGTTAGGGCTTAAAACGCTGCGCGTCCCCGACACGGAGAGGAACAGGTGAAAGCGCGCTCGCGCGTCACAGATAACCAATTCCAATCGACCTTGTTGACCCTCAGGGGGCTGCTCAGCCCTGTGAGGAAGATGCAGTGCGTGCGTAATCCAATGCGTAATGTTTCAGCGCAAGAGCAGGCTTCTGGTCACCAAAATTAATTCTGGAGCCGGTGAGATGATACAAAAAAGTGGTAGAGTGTTTGTTCCGCCACAGACAGGAGTCGCAGGCAGGTTTAGTACCAGCAGAGCAGGGTCAGGAGCTGTTGGAGGTGGGCTACCTGGGATGGCTGATGGAGCAAACCGTGAACTGAAAACGGGGGCTCTGCGGGCGCAGGGTAATGCAGGGCCTCGGTCATGACTGCGCCCCAACGCTGGCTCAACGGGTCTGTGGCTCAGGTGACACCGAACAACAGTGTCCGACAGAGAGGGTGATAACGTCCCAGAGCGGTCCAGCTCAGACGGGTATGGGAAGATCTGAATGAAAATGGGAGGGGATAATACAGGGGGAAAAAAGACGAGGGAGGGAGGGAGGGGTGGCTGTAGAGGATGGGAACAGCTGTGACTGGGTGGCGGACTCAGCCACCAGCGACACAGCGAGGAAATGACAGCCGCACTTTGCACCTGATTTTGCGGACTTCCCCGCTTGCCTCAGCCGCTGGTTACCGCTTGGCTGCAGAAATCCTCTCTGCGCCCTCTCGACACAATACCAGCCCAAACACAGCACGATGACATCACCTCCAAAATGTTTGACGGGGGAAAATGCAATCCGACCTTTTTATTTATTTTTTTAAACCTTGAAAGTTTAAGCAGTTTCTCTGTAGGGGGAAAACACGAAAGTCTCTTCGTTCCGAGAAAAGCCAACTCCGCGGTGCAAGAGGAGAGGAGTCGAGCTCACCAGTTTCTGAAGAAATAAAAGTTAAAACGTGCGCACTGGAAACGTGTTTACACCAAATCACACAGTCAGATCGACTCCCAGTCCCGAACCTGCATCGTCCCTCTTCCCCTTATATTTCCCTCCCTGTTTCATTCAGACACCAGAGGAGAAAATGCAAGAGAGAACCCAGCCGTGCGTTTTTATCCACTTCACTGGTATTATGCAGATCCTTCTTCCTCTCAAAAATGCCAAGGTTTCCTTCCATAAAAAGCTCTTCTTGAGGGGGGCTGCACTGAAGAGGTGCGTCGGCAGGCACAGACCTCACTCCAAGAAAAACCAGAACAAGATTTTAACAGACGCGGATCAATCCTCCCTCCTCTCCTCACTCCCTCCCACCTCTCCCTCTCTCTCTTGCTCTCTTTCTCTGCCTCACACACATGCACACTTATTGGATCAAAATGGAATTAGTCAGTCGTTATGCGATGCTGACCCAACTTACACTGCAAAAATATACATTTTTACAAGTGAAAAATATCTGCTAATGAGGTGAGATTATTTCACTTGTTTGCAATGCAAAGCAACTGGCTTCTATCATTTTCACGAATTAGGCAATTTTCTTTTGGACATTTGTGTTATTCTGCTAATCCCACTAATATTTGTTTGTGGACATATCAAAAACGTAAATGCATAGGAAACAATTTGAATAATTTCACTGTATGGAGAGCAATTAATTTGTTTGAAGATGTTTAAGTGGATTTCAGAGAGAGTGGCAACAATTTCACTGATTGTTTAAAGTTTGTGAGATCTCCACAAAACAAAGACACCTACCTCGGCCAGGTGAACATCTGTCTTAAACCAATGGGGAGTTCTTGTCCTGCATTATCTCCCCTTAAGATAACCTCAACCCTGCAGCCTCAGTGGCCCCGGATTCAGGATGGAGGGTGGATGGCAGTGTGCGCACACATACACAAACACACACACCCTTCAGAGCTGCCGCGCTTTCAAGTGATGTATTTTGACTCCCCATTTCATAACTTTTAAGTTAAACCTTAAGAGGGAAAAATGAAACGGAGAATGAGAGACAGTCGGGAGGACGGTATGTAAGCACGGACAGGGATCCAAAACGAACATTTCTCAGGGATTTCGGCAGCAACGCCCGCTCTGCGCTCCCAAAACTCCCTCTCACCACCGCACAACCGCAGACGGTCAGCCAAGCCAACACAACACTCCTGCCATACCTTATTTTCACACACACGCATACTTGCACACGCGCGCGCACACGCACGCACGCACAGCAGTGCGCGTAGAGAGAATCGAGGGAAAGAGTACATTTGTGCGTGTATGTGTGTAGAAGTGGGAGGGGGTTGGCCTCATCAGGGACAGTTATTTTGGCTCCAACTGTAGGGCTATTCTTTTCAACATTGTACTTTCAAAACACACACACACGCACACACACTTCTACAACTGGACGGGGTTGAGCAGGGCTGGGTAGGGGTACTGTGGTTGAATGCCTTTCCAGTCATGCTCCATAGACAGGCCTCTGGCCTTTTTTCCTACTACTGGCTCTCTCTGTCTTTGCACCTGTGTCTGGGTGCTTTTTCGCTGCTCACCGCACTGCTGCAAGGGACACGAGTGTAAATGTTGTGGAGAGGGATTTGAACCACATTCTGGTGATGAGGAATGAGGCCCGTCTGGTACTCTTAAGCCCAGATGGAAGGGTTCAGAGCAGGGTCTACAGCACATCTTGGTACAATGGTGAAGTAAGAAAAAGCAGATAGAGCGCAACTCCATTCACATACTGTGCATGAAAGCCTGATTTAACAATAGCAGTAGATATTCCAAATGGATTGCTGTTGAGATGATATGATTACTCCCATTGTAAATTTGTAAAAATGCATGTTACACTAAGATATCACCAAGATTACATGGTTTTGGTTACAATACATACAAAAATAAAGGACAAAATCAAACTGAGTCCCACTCACATCTGGAGTCACAGACAGTTATAATAACACATTATTCATAGCTCAATTGTAAGCTGTAGCAGCAAGTCTTAGAAATGAAATAGCTTGCTCCCTGGGTTTGGAAATTACATTTCATGTACCAAAAAATAACATAAAGTTAGGGGGGGGGGGGGTTTCTTCCTCTCTCTCTCTCTCTCCTTCTGTTACATCGCTCTCTCTCTCATTCATTTTCTGTCCTCCCTATCTGTCTCTTTAATCTCCCCGGCTGTTTTTTATCTGCTCACTCTGTCCCTCCCTCTGTTTGCAGCCGGCATATTGATTGCCCATGTCTTTGCCTCTGCAGCTCCTGCCTATTGATCCTTGCCTAAGACACACAGACACACAAACACACACACGTACACAAAAACTTGTGCGCATACACATCCTCACATACACGGATGTCCCCTTCCCGTTTCTCTGCACTCAAAAAATACTTTCATGCAGACCAACTTTGACAGACACAATATTCATAAATGCACATGTGCATGCATTCACGTGTTCACAAACACACACAAAGAGACACACAACAGGACACCTATTTTTTTGCATATACCCTCTGTTGTATTGAATAGAGTTGGCATTGATGGACGTTTTGCCTTTGTGCTCCTCTCTTGACTCATTAAAGTGAATGAGAGCCTTGTGTGTGTGTGTGTGTGTGTGTGTGTGTGTGTGTGTGTAGCTGCTTTAGTTCTGGGCCAAGCAGCTTTTACTCTCTCTCTCTCTCTCTCTCTCTCTCTCTCTCTCTGACGGGGCCTGCAGGCTTCTTCATCCAGGGAGCCTGGTCAATATGGCCATTCTGTCCAGCAATTAACATCGATCAGCACTCGTCAATACCGTCAGCACCCAGACAAAGACCCAGGGTGCATTGCGTGTGCTTGCCCTTTCTCTATCACAGTCAAACAAATCCCCAAACCGCACTCTCATTATATGAGCGCATTCTGGCCTGACCCCAAGGTCATCGTGGAGGAGAGGCATGGTGTGCTGGACTCTATGTTAAGGGTGACTGGAGTGGAACCTAATGCAGAGCTCGGAGCATTCTGAGCCGCCAGTTGTTGACTCATTATGACAGTTGTGTGTGCGTGTGTAGAGGTGTGGGTGAGGAGTCAAGTTTAGATATTCCATGGTTTCGATGCAGTCAAAGACAAGTTGACAGGCAATATCATCCCCCCGCTGTGAACTCTAAAATGTTAAACACTCTGAAAACTTTGAACAGTATGAATGCAATCTATCATTCTGTTGATACACACATTTGGAGTTTTCAGATGTGTCAAGTGCAGTGGATTGTGTGCAATTAGCTTTGTCTATAAGGTATGGGCTGTATATGTTTGGATGGGAGGAGGGACCGAAGTCGCAAGCCTGCTTATATGTGGGATCCCTGGAGGGAGAGAGAGGTCTTGGCTTTGATTAATACCTGTAGACATGGGCCTTACACTTCACATCAGATGGTGAGATGTCAAGCTAACATCGGTTTCTGGGATATACTGTATATCTCTGTAGTCTGTTAATCAAGGGCCAAGTTTAAACTGTTCCCCAATGTGTAAATGTATGAGACACTTAATAAAGGCCCTTTGATGACAGAGGGGCCCATGCAAAGTCAAGGAATGCATACAGTCTTTGAACCTGTTCGCCACTTGTCCACGTCTGTGAGATGAGAGAATCGACAGCTGCAACTCAGTAAGAGCAGGAATTAATTAGCAGTGAGCCGTTTGTGCAATATTGAGCCGCGGCTGAGATGAAGAGAAAAGCAAAATGTTGTTCTTATTAGCGGCGATGTTGGTGGTGCACAGCCTGCTCCCTTCTCTTGCTTAGCAAGATTAATCCAGTGAATATGAACGTTTACTCTCCTCCGTTGCACAATCCATTGCAGCTGTTGTCTCTATACATAGCCCAGCTGAAGCACTGGAATAACTTTACTTTGACACTTTCAAGTTGGAGGGTTTGATGCTGCTTTGGACACGTGTCAGGGTAATTACTTATGTAATCTAGCTTGTCATTGTAAGGCCAAAGCCGGATTTTGCAGAGTGAATCAGGTAGTTGTGTTCTTTGGGCTACACCTGCCTTCGTTACAAGATACATGACACAATTTTCAGTTTCAAAGTTATTCAGTGGCTTCAGGAGTTTATTGCCGTTGTTGTGAATGAGGTTTGCCAAAATATCCCGAAATACAAAACATCTGTGATTAAGCAAGTGCAACATACTGACTTCAACTCCAACAACATATGCGATCCAGCAGCAAGACTGCCTCGTCTTCACCTCGGTGACATCTGGAAAGACCGTTTGGAGTTTGGATAATTTGCATTGATGAAGTGGTTCGTAAAAACCCGAGATAAAGACATCAACTTCATGCATTTGGATCATATATGAGTATCATCAGAACCTCAAGCAGGGCCCAACTATTCAAGAACCTCTGACCATCCCAATGAAATGAAATCAAGGACTAACTGAACAATTGATTTAACATTAAAACTAAAGATAATATGCTGCAACACTACAGGGTAAACACAAAAAGTCCTGTGTGATGGAGATTCACTGCAGGAGTGGCACTCCATGCTGTCTGTAACTGATTGGCAGGGGCTATGTAGTGCGCTCTGTCAAGATGAAGAGAAGAAGATAATTGCTTTTGACCAATGAGGTTGTACATAAATATGCACCGCTCAGCGACTGGGTGGATGTTTGTTTAATTATGGTCCTTGTGGTTCTGTGTGTTTGGTTGAGTGAGAGTGTCATGCCCATCAGTGACAGACTGTGCACAGTGTGTGGAGTTTGTGGCTGCAGTGTTAAGGGTTATGAGTATATGCAAAGATTGCGTCAACAAACTTATGCACAAAGTTGTGTAGATGTGTTTCATGACTGCAGTGTGCACGTGTGTGTGAGTGATGCATAGTGATGTGAATTGCAGCTGTGGCTTGTGTTGGACGCTGCTCCAGCATGTTTTTTTCTTTCTTTTTTTCTTCCTGTTTCATGTTCAGGCGCTAAGCGATTGAATCCATGATCATGGTAACCTTCACTTCTGTCATATTTTCTATTCATCTCTTCCACACTCCTCCCTTCTCTCTTCCTCCCCCTTGTCGCCAATAAGTGCCCTTTACTCTTCCATCCTCTACTCTCCTTTGTGCAGCTTCTGCTCCCTCTCACTCTGTCCATTTCTCTCATTCAGTTTTCCCCCCTCTCCCTGCCCCTTTAGCCTTGCCACCGGGCAGAGGAGGAACTGTAATGTTTATGAAACCCTTTAATGTGCTATGTAATTACCCTGGCAACACCTCCCATCATTACTCATGCCAATAAAGCGCCTTCAAATTGACATGTCAGAGTGGGCGAGCAAGAGACAGAGAGGGACATAGCACACACCCTTTCCCCCCCCCCCCCCCATTAATCTCTCCTCCTTTCTTGTCTTTCCTCAGTCTCCATTTGTTCATCTCTGTTATGTTGCTTCTTTCATTCTTTCCATCCACAGTTCCTTCCTCTCCCTCTGCATCCCCTTCTCGCAGCTCGCTGTGACTTCTGCCAGATGCCCAGGTGGTGGTCAATTACAGCACAACTCCTTTTGGGATAACAAAAGCATTCTTAAACTTGCTCCACTGAGCCTGTTTTAGGAAGACTTCTCTGTATGTTGGAAACTGGGTGAATGGGCTTGAAGTGGAGGGGGGGGGGGGAGTAAGGGAATAATATACTTACCGAGAGAGTGTAAATGAGGATGCATAAAAAAGGCAGGCAGCTGCAGGAGCATGGTGCATTCGTAACACAAATTGTTGTGAGTAATGCAGAAATGTTTGTTCATGCTAAAAACTTCCATATGCAATTAACACATACTCACATCCTCTTGCAGCAGTCCCTCCCTTTCCAGCGCTCCCACCCATGCTAGTCCACCTCGGGTCACTAAACCTCCCACTTAGACAGCTGAGGCCCTGGCTCTTCTTGTGTTAGCTCTCATGCTAAGTCCCATAGCTTTTCTCTACCTTTACTGTGAATGCTCAAACCCCGTTTGTTGCCTTAACATTGGGCTCTTACTTTAATACCCGTTGCCAACCTCTGTTAATCTGTGGCTGTAGCCTCTTACACTTCCTCTGTCCTGGCAAAATCCTCATTTGTAAGACAAATATTTTAACAAATTAAGCAGCAAAACAATGGGTGGGTGTCTGCCTGACGTCAGCCTGCATTTCATTAGCAATCGCTATGCTAACGCGTTCCATATGGAGGAGCCTGCAGGGTAGCCCCCTGCTTCCCAGCCCCAGCCCAGCCCAGCATGGCCCTGCTCGACTTGGTTGCCACGGTCTGCCCCCACCCTCAGTCTCAGTTAGCCCCCATTTTGGACCCCATCCGGGCCCCCGCCATTATGTCATCTTTAATTTGGACTTGTCACACATCACCTGACACCTACCCCCGTCATGCTGTAACCTTTTGTCCCGTTGGAGCGAAAAAGCACTCCGGAGGCTTTCTCCCTCTCCTTTTCTCTCCCACTTTGCCTGTTGTTTTATTCTCCATTTTCTTCTCATTCTTTCTCTTATTTCTCTCACGCTCTTTTCCCCTCGCTCACACTCTCTCTGTTGGCTTCTGTCACTTTCTCCCTTTCTCTCTTCAACCTCTCACTCCATGTAAACCCACCTGCCTTTCCCCTCTGCCCTTTGTCATTCAGACTTAGGTTTTTATGTGTGTTATGAGCAGGGGAAACAATCAAGAAAGATTCAGACAGGAATCCGATGACACCCCTGCTCAGTCACCCATAGCCCTTTTCCCAGACCCCCGACAGAGGAGCTGAATGACAGTGATGTATGGGAAGTGACAGTCAGAGGGAAAGTCCTCTGGAAAGAGCTAAATTATAGCACATCACAGGATTCTGGAGTCAGCCTGGTTTGCTGGACAGAGCTTTGGACTCCTGGGGAGCGGCAGGGCTGTGGGGCTGTCTCCTGTGATGGAAATATGGAATGTGACGGATCTCTGGAATTTAATAGAAGGATGGAGATGGAAGCACAGAAGCATACAGATAAGAAAGGATTTAAGCATGAACTTCAACGTGTACGATGTGCACTGAAACAAAGATGTGTATGCATGTGCACTTCAGGTGTGATGCGTGCAGATACATGTGAGCATGGTCTGGTATGTGTATGTGTGTGTGTTTGCATGCTTGCCCTTTTCCGGCCTGTGTACCTATGTGTATAATCGTGTGTGTTTTTATTGCTGATGTGCACTGGTGTGTGTTTGGGTTGCTGTGCACACCCATGTGAGTTGCTGGGTGTCTCTGGTAGCTGTCCCTCATCACTGCTCTGTTCCCCCAGGTCTCTGCTGCTGGCTTCACTCTGCTCTCCTGTTCTGCCGTACGCTTTGTGTTCAGCTCTGTTTTACCCTATTCTATTGCTGAACTGGTAAAGAGCTTTGCGAATGTACTGTATATTTTCTGATACAGATAATATTGTTTGGTTTTGAATGGTATGAAGCTTAAAGTTGGATTGTTGGATGATTAAATTAATGGGTTTTGAAAGCTCTATTTTTGTATCTTGCTAGTCATAACTCCCTAGTCATAACGCCCTTTTGCTTCTGCATTAAAGAAAAAAAGAATGAATGAAGTAGTGACAGCTGGTAGACACTCATTTGGTTAAATTATTCTCTTCAGCTTGTTAGCCTGTATTCAGCTTGGATGGAGGAAAATTATTTTCATTATGAGGAAACTATTTTGGACCCAAATGATCTGGTGAGAACTACGCTGACCGAAGTGAAAGGAAACTAACTACATATTGTATAAATGGAAAAGGAACAGAGAAAACCCACACTATACACGACTAAACTATCTTCATCTAAATTCTTTTGCATTGTTCAAAGCCAAGAAAATATTCCCATGCAATTAAGAAGCTACTTATGCTTCATAGTTTTATAAACATTCCTATAAAAACTGATATTTGACATTTTCCATATACAGATGCGTGACAATTTAAAGAAACCCAAATAAACGCATGGAGAAACATAATGGATGCTGATGCTTCTACAGAGGGCCGGGGTATAACGGAAAGGTTTGATGAGCATGAAAATAATGTGTTTCATATCACATGGCCTTCATAGTCAGTGGGAGGTGTTCGACTGACATGCTAGACAGGACTCTCCACCGCCTCCACCAACATCACCAAAACCAAATGAGGAAATATCTTTTGGTAAAATGGGGTTCATCCCTCCAGTAGACTTTAGAGATGAAGTTCAGAGACTGAAAACACTTTTTTCATACATTTACAGTGCTGAGTAAAATAAGTTAAACCCAAGATGACATAACGTGCTGCAGCCTGGGATCAAGTGAAGAGATAAAACTATAATATGCATACATTGATTATATTATATTTTATATTACTTTCAACCATGAGACCAGTGTTCGTGTCTCAAAGAGTTGAGTTAATGTGAAGTTAAGTTTGTGACGTTATTCCTAAATCTAACCAAGTGTTTTTTGTTGCCTTAACCTAACGTTAAATTGTTTCCATGGGTGGCGTTGCGCAATTGTTTTGTGGTGCCGTAGCGCAATTCTAACACATTATGCCACCACCAGGTAATGCACTGTTAAGAGGCAGAGAGGTTGCAGAGAGTTGTTTCCACTGTATGGTGACACTCACTTTGGGTTTGCTCAGAAACCACATTGAACAGACCTCTGTGACGAAAATCATGGTGACTACATTGATGCTTCAGGTAGGTCACTAATACATGAAGTAGTTAGTTTTTGTTCTGCAGTGAGACGTAAACCACGTCGACGCGGTGGAACTGTAGCACCGGAGCTCTGTTTTCAACCAATAACTGTCACATTATTTGAGCTATACTTTCAGCACGCAGCTAAAATCACAATGCCTGCACATTCAAAGTAGTGAGGCTGGCTTATAAAATGACAGTGGTGGAGTGGTAAATACCAGAGTGACAACATCAGACATTTGTTTAGTGAGTTTGGAGTGTCTGGTTGCGCCGTATGCTCAGTAGCAGTGTGTTGTCAGTGGCTGTGGTGTGTGTTTGAAACCATGGTTTGTTCATAAGAGGGCAGTGTACAATATGTGTGTGTGTGTGTGGACCACGTCAGTGCTTGTGCGTCCAGTAGCATAGTGTGTGTGTGTGTGTGTGTTGGCTCTCTGTGGGGTTGTTGGTTGCTCATGCTGGTTGGAAGTTTATGATCAGTATTTTCCGGCTTGCATGACTTAGCGTGTGAAAATCCATTCACACCCAACACAAATACACACACACACGCACATACACACCTACATACACATACAAACAAACACACACACACACTAACGGTGTGGATCTTGATGCTATTCCATGGTGTGTCCGTTACTGTATGGTAGTCTTGGTAGCGGTGCAGTGTGGGGGGAGTCAGGGCGTGTGTGTGTGTGTGTAACTTTGTGTGTTTGTGAGTGCAGCTGCATGTCGGTGTGTGTGGAATGAGTGTAAAAGACATCAGACACCACCGTTAATGGGCTTAATCAATGACAGATGAAATTCCTGTTGTTTTTCTCACCGCAGCACTGTCTGCTCCAATAGAAACAAGGCACAGAATGTGCAGAGAGACTGATGGGGACGACTGAGGTTGGAAATCTCACTTACACTCTCAGCCACCATACACACACACACACACACACACACACACACACATGCTCATGACTGCTGTGAGGAAAGGTTCTACCTTGGCATGGACCTGCTTGCATTTTGCTTGGCCACAGAGTTTACGAATTGCATGAAATATGCATATTACAAATAAACTATGCTTACGCTGGTCTTTGACTTTGTTACACGCATACGTCCACACTCACTCGCTCACTAACTCACTCACACACACAAACACACTTGCCAAAGTCCTTTCTGTGCTCCAGCTGGGGACCCAGCTGCAGTGATGTCATTGCTTGCTGCCACTTTGCTGATTGTGACTCTTATTGAAAGCAGAGCACTTTGATTCGGCTTCAAGAGCGGTCGCCGTGCACAGAGCGCACGCATACACACAACACAAACACTAAAATAGATTGCACACATAAAGCACATACGTACACGTACAGTTCATACCATCAGCATATTTTGAGCGTGTGCGTGCACGCACACACACACACACACGCACACACACACACACACACACACACACACACACACACACGCACACACACACACGCACACGCACACGCACACGAACACACACACAGTGTCAGATCATATCACCATCATATCACCATCACTTTAACAGCACTTTTCTAAAGTAGACAAACAGTGTGAATACTCAGTAGATGAGATGGAAAGCAGGATGAGAGGGGAGGAAAGCAAAAAGGTTGTGCCCCTGAAGACTTGATCCAGAAAGAGAGAGAGAGAGAGAGAGAGAGAGAGAGAGAGAGAGAGAGAGAGAGAGAGAGAGAGAGAGAGAGAGGTATGGGAATGCAGCATTGACAGTTTACTTTGAGAGCAGAGATAAGAGAAATGGAGTTACGCAATGAGGGAATGTCTCCTTTGCCTCTCAAAGCTATCCCCAAATACATCCATCTCCCTCACACACATGTAAGTTTATTCACACACACAGCACGCTGACAAACACGCACCCATAACCGTGCGTGCAGACTTGGGTATAGACACACACACACACACACACCAAATAATCTTTGCCAGAACTGTTTTTTAAACTATCAAAATCTGATATAAAACATCATTCTCCTCTTAACCTCCCCAACAGACGCACACACACACACACACACACACACACACACACTGACAAAATCAGTTACAAGACTCTGTGAAAGCCCTGCCAGTGTAAAAAGCTGCAAACATATGAGAACAGTTCTGAACAGTTTCCCCATATTATGGTCCATCTGGAACTGTCCCAGCACTCCCCTTTTCCTTCTGCGCTGGCCTTCGCTCTGTGTCCTCACTGCCAGTGGCACAATCTCAAGTTCTCAACCCTCCATCACCTCCTCCACCACCCCCCCACCCACGAGACCTTTCTACCCATTCATGTCCCCAGACCCTCTCCGTTTGCCTCTTTCTAAACCTTTTCTAAACCTCTAAACCTTAAACCTTTTTGCCCTGTCCCCTTCACGTCCCCCCCGTTCTCTCCCATCTCCCCCTTCCCCTCCTCTCCCCTCTGCCTTGTATACACTCGTCTGTTGGCATGTCCTCTGTCTTTCCAGCCTTTGAAGGCTTTTCAGGCTGCTAATAAAAGACAGGTCCCCACCACAACAAAAGGGCTCAGCGCTGCCTTTGAATAAACAGTTTATTTCGCTTTTTTTTTTCTTTCCCCCCCCAACCCCCCTACACCCCACCCCTGTGTGTGTTTTTTCACTCTTGGCTAAGGGGGAAATATGTGCACTTGCTATGTTTTTTTCCATGTGATCACAATGCTCTGGAACAGATTAACAGAAGACGAGGGAGGGAGAGAGAGGGATGAAAAAGAGCGGAAGACGGAACCGAAAGAGAGAGCAGGTAACTGTGGCAACCTTGGCCTTCAGAGTAGACAGGCAGTGTGTGTGTGTGAGTGTGTGCGTGTATATGTGTGCGTCTGTCAGTCAGTCAGTCAGTCGATCTGGTTGTCTGTATCTCAGTGCTGACTCGGACCACATTGCTCAGGGGTCGTGGGACACACGCTCACCTCCCATCTCAGCATCTTATCTTCGGAGCAGTGCAGCACACTCCTACAAGCACCTGTAGTCTGCACTCTGCGGTAAACTCCCCAAACCACATTAGGCCTGTGTACACTGGCAACACCTGGCTTTTCCCAAGGGGATTCAAATAAACATCTAGTTGAAGAGAGACCTGTTTTGTTGGATAAACTGGAACAACCTGGCTTTGAATCTGAGCGCAATCCACCACATCCAGAGGAATCACGTCAAAGTTAAGTTGACAATTTGTCCTGTTTACATGTGTTGAAATATTTATCTGGTAGGAATGACTTATAAGGCATATTTGAAAAGGTGTATTCCCCCCCCCCGAATGTAAATATGTTCTGTTTGCTGGAACTGTGTGGCTCTGCTAGCTAGAAAGACACTCTGCTACTGATCGGAGCCCTGGGCCAGGCTGGGCAGGGCAGAGTGCTCCCTCCAGCAGATCTGGACAAACAAACACAGCTCAAAATATTTAAAATGTATGAGGTGAACCTTACTTCGTCTCATCAGACACTTGTACAAACCTCAACATGGGCAAAACTCACTTGGAAGATATGTTTATTAAGCATTAGTAATGTGTGTTTTCAAGAGCTTAGAACGACTTTCTTGCCCGGGTTTGTTTCCCCGCTCGTTTCAACCCAACCCACACAAGCCACAGCCAGACTGCAACACAACCAAACGCTGCACCGGACCAAACCACAGCTCGCTACTTCACATCCACCAACAAACTCTCTCTCCACCTCTAACTCCTTCTGGCTCATTCTTTTCTTGTTCGTCCACCACTTCTTCCTCTGTCCTCTTCTGTTGTTCGCCTACCTTTTGCCTTCCTACTCCCTCCTCTGTTTCGCTCTTTGACTCTTTTTATTTCATTTTTTTCTGGCGCTGGCAGGCTGTGTTGCCACAGAACAGAGCTCAAAGTAAATAAATGGTCATTTTTCGGCCTCTTTCTCTTGGAAGAAGAATAACAGCGAGAGGAGCATGTGTGTGTGTGTAAAGGTTTGTATTAACTGTGTAAGTATGTGTGTGTGTATTCATCCATCAGTGTGTACATATGTGTGAATAAATGTGAGTGTATGTGTGTATGTGTGTATGAGGCAGCAAACCACAGGCTTATTGGAGCTATTAGAGAGCTGGCTGAGCAGCACAGCATAGCAGCACCAGATGGGCAACTAGAAGTAGACACCGTGCATGTAGACACACACTACACACATATAAAACACACACCGCATACATACATGAAACACACACTTTGTACACAGACACATGGTGCACATTAATATTGAAAGATTGACAGAAGGAATATCAATACAAACAACACACATGTGCATAAACAGACTTTGAAATGTATGCAAACAAATTGATTACACACATGTACACGTGCACAGCTGCCACACAATCTGGAGCCCCATGATGCTCCCGATGAGTGATGGACGGAGTGAGAGTGAAAACGGGTGACACCAGAGAGCATCCCTTCATCTCTGTCACTCGGCTAATCCCTCTCTCCGCTCATCCATTACGTCACTCTGCCTCTCGCCAGACACCCCCTCCAAACCCTTTTCCCGCTCTGTGCGTCAATCGCTTACTCTTTCCTTTCTGAGTTTGCCTACTTTCTTCCCTAAGATCTATCTTTTTTGCTTTTTTCTCTCCTTCCTCTACTCTTACTCTCCTTTGTTTGGTTCTAATAAAAAAAAAAGAAGGGAATTTCGTTTATTTTTTTAGATTTTTACTCTGACATACTGTCCCATCTGTGCCGTGTCTCGTGCAGATGTGGAAGAGATACTCAACTTCTAGAGCACAAGCATCTCAGACCAAAATATATAGATGCGTCGGCCACCCCACCCCCCTCCTTCCTTCACGTTCGCAGCAAGGTGTTGTGAAACATAGAGAAAGTATCAGAACACACAGCAAGATAAACATTGGAATAAAGTTGCACCTTTGTGAAGAATGTCAAGTCGCGAGTTAAGTATACTAGGCTAAGTGACCTAAATCCTTGCTTGATAAAGCTAGCTACCTAAAACATCAAGTAAAATCTGCTTTAGCCTTTTTAGTTGAATTCCTTTGTGGGCCAACACATATGGAAGGTCGCCTTCAGCTCAATGCTTCAAACTGATTTATTGCAACCTGATTTGTCAAATTTCTCGCCAGCATTGCTGTCAAAAACACACTTCTCAGAATAAATGATGAAACTGTCCAAAAAGCTCTCCTTTCCAGTGTTTTGAATGCCACAAAACATCTAACACTTCACAGCTTCCCAGAAGTCATAGCAGCTTTTCTAGAATTTCTTATTTTCCTTGCAATGTTCCCTTTGCATCTCCCTCTTGGCCAGTAGGAATTTACTACAAGCTCCAGTGTTACCCCTTAACGTTCTCCCATTTGTCATCCATCAGGCTCTGCAAAGTTATTGGAACGTTGCAGTCGTGCTTCCCGTGGCGTGGATGCGGCCAGCGGGCACGTTCTTGGGGTTGCAGTAAAACAAGCGTCTAATGACACCCCCTGTAACCACAGCAAAGGGGGGGCACGCGTCACCAGCGCTAACCCAGGAAATGCTTTGGTTGGCCACAGGGTAATTGGGACTGTCCCATGTAATTTGGGCGGAGAGGCAGGCAAGTTTGGCCGGCACTCCTGCACTTGTCTCTCCCTGGCTGTTGGTCAACCACACAGCACCACAGAAACGACAAAGGGATGGAGGGAGGGAGGAGGAGGGGATAGAGGCGATAGGAGATAAGGCTGGAGTTGAGGAAATTGGGAGAACGAGTAAAGACAGAATACTGAGAGGCTGCATGGAAAGAAATCCGTGAATAGAAAGCAGAGGGAAAGTGCAGAGATTGACGGAGCGGACTAGCAGTGTGTGTGCGTGTGCATGTGTGTGTTTAAAGGAGTGTCACTGCGAGTAGAGAAAGTGAAGCGTGGCGTGTGTATGGTGGGCATTATTTTTCCCCACACAGGTTCTCCTACGCTGAGGCAGATGGAAAATAGGAAAGGGGAGCAGGGGGAAATTCAGCTTAGTCAGGTCTTCTGCTCCAGCAGGGTACTCATCGCAGTGTGTGCGCGTGTGTGTTTTCTCTGTCTGTCAGGTCCTCTTCACAAGCAGCACTAACTTTAAGTGGGACAGACAGCTCTAAGACTAAAGAGTTCTGTGTGCTAGTCTGAAACCACAGGTGTGTGTTTGTATGCACACTTGCACCAACTGTATGCTGTGTGTGTACATTTTCGGCGTATACATATTTCTGCTTTGGTGTGTGTGTGTAGGTTCAGATGTGGTGGTCATGCATAAGTGTGTGTTTATGTTTGTGTGGGAATGCGGGACAATACAGTACGTAACTGACTATCAGGTGTTTCTGTGTGTGTGCCTCCAGTACATGAGTTAAACCTTCTTAAACACACAACTGTGTGCTGGAGTGTGTGTAATCTCTTTGTGTTTGTAGTGGCTGCTGTGTCATACCTGTCTGTCTCTGCAGATTTCTACGTATTAGAGGAATTAGACGGCTTGTTCCGCATGTTGTCTGCGTGTGTGTGTTCTGTCTGCCTATCTGTCTGTGTTTTCTTGGCTCGCTTGTGTGCGTTTGCGTGCATGAGCAGAAATATGTCTGCGCTCGGCTTAGGCTTATGTGTGTGTGTGTGAGTGTGCATATAGAAATGTGCAAGAATGTGCGTGTGTGTGTTGCAGGCTATGGGGTCACCGGCAGGTCCTCATCTCCTCAGACCAGACCAGACCAGACGATGAGGAGGGGAAGCAGCTTGGTGCGGTGCAGAGTGCAGCGGTGTGCTGTGTAGCAGTCTCCAATCTGGGACATGGCCTTGGGCTGCGACTAAATGAAAAATGAAACAGTGCAGCAGCAGGGCCTTAAATGTTTGTAAATCGGAGACGGGCTAAACCGGGCTGAACACAAAAACACACACAGAGCAGACTCCAAACAGATCTCCCGCAGAACAGCACCCTCTGACCCACTTTCCTGGCCTGGTTCTGGCCCAAATCCAAACCTAGTCAGGTACACACCAAAGGCGTTTTCTCCACCAGTGGCCTGCTTTGGGTTTATTTTCCTTTTAAAGG
Organism: Pholis gunnellus; assembly: GCF_910591455.1. Lineage (NCBI taxonomy): Eukaryota > Metazoa > Chordata > Actinopteri > Perciformes > Pholidae > Pholis > Pholis gunnellus. The sequence goes on from NC_136537.1 coordinate 13,151,124, forward strand.
CTGCTTTGTTTTCATGATTAATCAGACTGAAGGGTTCACAAGCAGGATTCATGACCGCAATTGAATGCATTTTTAACTTCAATAAACAAAATATTTAGCAAGTGTTGTTGTTCTTTGCCCCAGATTCTTGCGTAACAGTAATATGTTTAACAAAGCACAGATGCTTTATCAGCCTGGAGACATAGGTCTGCGTTACAGAGGGAGAGAGACTTTTTTTCAGAATGTCCCTACCTTTGGTTCAGCCACAATAAACACATCTTCCAAAGGCTGACCAAGCCCAAGAAACACTCTGACCTTTCTCTGTACAATGCTGACCTATTCAATTGGTATCATGTTTGCTTTGTGACATTTGGGTTCTGCTCTCCACACGCGGCCGGTGGGGGGATTTGGGGTAATACAGGAATAAGCTTAAGTGAAAACGCAGGAGAGGAAGGGAGGAGGAGGTGTAAAATGTGATGGAACAGGAGACGAGAGACAAAATGGGAGAGATATACAGAGTGAGAGACAAAATGGGGTGAGGTGAGGGGGAGAGGGTCCTGCCATAAACAGAGGGAGTTCAAGGTACACTTTGCGCTGGGGACCAAGAGAATTTTAAGCCTTTTTTGCTGCACTTGAGGTTATGAGTTGTTTCTATTCAGGAAGGACTCGCCAAGTCAAAACAGTTCCAGTATCCCTGCACCAGTACTGCAGACAATGCCAAACCTCTGCACAGCTGGGAAAGTCCAATCTGACTCATTTGTGGATTCCATTCAAAGTCTTTGCATCTACAGATGGAGAAATACTGCTGCAGCGTAAATAAGACTGGGATAGGGAAATGCAACACTGTGCAGGCCGCTCTTTCCCCTCATCCATTTCAACACTTAGCCCAATGAACAGTAGCTACTGACCAAATGTCAATCATGTGTGACCCCCATTGCATGACTGACACTGAATTGCTTTTTCTCCTTTTCAAAGTAATTTGAAGTATTTAATGTCCTGAGATGGATTAAAGGAAGGATGTGAATTAAGTAGAGAGATGGTGGCGATTAACTCAGTTATGTTTTGAGATTTATTCATATTTGAGACTATTGAAGTGACCTGCAGCTCTAGTATCTTTATTCTCAACAGGTCTCAACACCCATAATGTTTCTCTACTGTTATGTGAATGAGAAAATGCACTACAATCTTTAAGCCTGGCTTTCAATCATTCTGTTGTTGTTCTTTCATACGTGTTCCCATCCGTCCATCAATCCAGCCATCAGTCTGTGTCGTCCACACTCTTCCTTGTCTTCTTCTCTCATCCCTCCCTCCTGCTCCCTCGTTCTCTGTCCTCTTCTTCTTTCATCTCAGGCCAGACATGCCCAACTGTAGCCAATTAGCATTTTTCTCCCTTTCCTCTTCCTCCCCTCCCCCCTTCTCTTCCCCTCCGATTTTGCCCTCTCTTCTCTCCTCTTTCTGTTTGTTGTGTAAATTAGATTTGGGGGCTCTAGACAGATTTTGTACTGTTTAAGCTCTCTCTTTCTTCTCTCATTCTCTTAACATGAATAAACCTGCTGGCAATTAAACATTTATGGAACTGGCATGCCCCCATTTATCCCATCCCACCCCGTCTCTCTCTCCCACCAGCTCTCCCTATCCGTTCACCTCTAACCTGCTTTTATCCCACTCTGTCACACTCTCTTTCTTCTCTTGTTTTTGCTCTGACGCTGATTGTCTCCTGCCTCCTCACCTTTCAACACCTGCTTCACAGGTCGTCCAGTCCCTGCACTCGTCCTTCCTCATCCTTTAGTCCTCCGCATCTCTCTCTCTCTCTCTCTTTCTCTCGCTCTCTCTGGGTGGAATAGGGGAATGATTAGTGAGAACACATTCAGATTTTCCTTCCATGTGTCGTGCCAGTGAAACGCCCGTGTGCCCGCAGCATTTGGGACAGCTGTGCCAGGGAAGAAGTGGTGTTTGAGAGTGTGCGTGCGTGTCGGTGTGTGTGTGTGCGTATTAAGGATAAGAAAGACTAAGGTTAAAAAGCCACAGAGTATAATACAATAAGCAGCACTTGCATAACATACATTAACTGTGTAGCTGGTTGTATGATGTGTGTGAGCTGAGTGGTTGTGCATTTATGCTCTGTGTGTTGTAGCTGTGTTTGTGGAAGTGGAAGTGCACATGCTCGCTGCCTACAGATCAAAGATGTTTGTGTTGCGATCGTGGTTCATCAAGGTGTGTGCAGACGCATGTGAGTGTGTGTAGACTTTGTGTTTTCAGTCGTGGGAAATGTAATTCTGCTCTTGCAGCCCAGATGTGCAGCATGGTGCTATGTAACCTGACCCCCCCCGACACACACACCAACTACAGCAGCCCCCTCTCCTCCCTTGTCCTCCAAACCCGCCCAGAACGCTGCGTTAAGACGCATGTGGAAACAATTCAGTCAATGCCCTAAGCAGGGTAGCCCTCACACATACAAACAGACGTGTACACACACACACACACACACACACACACACACACACACACACACACACACACACACACACACACAGACAAACACACACACACAAGATACACAGTCAGTTCACACTCACCCCTCTCATATACTATGCACAGACATACACACGCCCAGCATACGCTCACATGTTGCTCTCATCTGTCCCCTGTTGAGGTGCTCATTGCATGGCATTTGACAGAGTGTTAACTCTATTGTGATCCTAAACTGCTATCAGGTTGTCTACACTCAATCAGTAAGTCATGTGTTTCCGCGGGATAACTCAGGGTTTATGGAGAAGGTGAGGGGCTACACTTTCAGAACAATATGTGCAGAAGGGAGAGCCACAGAGATTTGGGGCTGGTGTAACATTGCAATGATAGCTAATGCTATATTAGTCTGTCATGCCAGTGTGTCGTCTGCTGTATAATCAGGAGGCGTGACATGAAGCAGAGGAAACGATTAAGCTCTTTATTGGATGCCCATACTGTTATTTACATAAATATATTTGGCTGTTATTACTGAATATACATCACTTATTTTAGACTTAGGCCCTGCAAGATATATTCTTATACGCTGCATGTTTTAAACTGTCTTGTTTGACTTGAAGATATATTATCTCACGCTCTCTAACGAGGACCACAACGACAATTATCTTTTGGCTGCATTTGTACAAATTGAATTGTACATTAAAACAGACTATTTGCAATATTTGCCTTTAAATTTAAAGATCTAACTCACTATTGGTCATCATACAAGTCTGGGACTGTTGCTTACCTTTTGAACTGCTCTTAACTCAACACGTTTTTTGTATCAGCACTGATCAGCAAGTGGCTTTTGTTAAGCCCGGTTAAAAAAATAAAAACATTCAATACACTCCTCATTTAAACCATCACCACCCTGTTCATCGACACCCAACAGCCCGAGTGATGTCACAATGTGTTCTGGAATGGCACCGTGACATTTGGAGAATTCCGTTACATGCAGTGATTCCAGTTCTCTGAGAATAACTGACTTTTTCCTTTAAAAAAAATGTATTATTATGATCGTTTATTCTACTGATCATTTAGTTTCAGACTGGACTGAACTCAACTGATATCATTGGTTGTCATCCATTTTCAACAACCAAACTGTGCAACTGTAGTCTCTCTTGATCTGAAATGTTTGTGAATTGAGTTAATTATGTGGATAAGTTATGTAAAACTTTTAATATTTTCCCAAAATGATATTGTGAAAAATAGCTGATACGGTAAGTAATTGTTTAAAAAAATTGTCAACTAAAAAGTAATGCAAGAGAAAATGTAACCTTGCACAATGTAATATTCTTATTATTAACAGTGCTTATCTGATTCAAATTAACATGATTTCATCAACCAGATGACTTGAATCTATTGGTTTATAAGTCTAATACTTTCTTCACTGCCCTTTCTCTGCAGCCATAACATCCAGCTTATACTTAGTCTAATCATTATGTCTGGCTCAAACAAACTGGAACATGCGTTCATCCAATTTTACTACTATTGAAAGTGAACAATTGTTTTATTTTATTACTTTCTCATCTTGTTTTAAAGAGTACAGTCTGTGAAAGATGAGCACATTCATATGTTTCTATCATGGTGGTGGGGTTGCTGTCACTGCCATGTTTTTTCCAGATATGATGGCGTAGAGCCAAGCTGAAGATGGTGGAGCAAACGGAAACCACAGCTGAGTGTGATAATCAGAGATAATCACACAAATCAGTCAAGCAAACACACCCTCCCAATAATCATTGATTTCACTAGTAATATTTGTGCCTTTCCCACAATGATAAGTCAAAATGTCATATGATGGCCAAGAAAAAGCGTATACAAATAATTTCGTTTTTTACATGTACCATTTCATTTTGCAACAAAGAACTACTCAGCTGAAATAAACTACTGAAAATCAGCTATTAACATTTGCAAGACCTGCAACAAAAAATAAACATGATACCATGAACATTTATATGTAACTAAATAGTTTGTTGACTTCAGCACAGTAAAGTCTTTCTTTCAGCCAGCATCTAGTGGCGTTTACAGGAACTGCACCTAGAAGCAACTTTGCTGAAAGATCCAGCTGTGGTGGTTGCGGCCTGACTCTAATGTGTGTGGAGAGGTTGTCCTCTAAAATAAAGATTGCTTTACAAATGAAAACAAATAATATGCTAATAATATAAGTCTGAACGCACAATCAAACCACTGACTTAAAAAAAGTACCAGTACACTTAAGTACCAAGCATTACCGTACTCTGCTCCTTTCACCTGCAGTGTATGGTCACACACAGTTTGAAATGTGATTATCAAAGTGTGAGAAAGTGTGTGTGTGTGTGTGTCGGGTCAGGAGAGAGCAGAGGCTGGTTGTTTTGGATATAGCCAAAGTGCAGAAACAAGCCCATTTCTGTAATTTAATATTTCACTGCTTTCACATCTGGAGCTGCATGTAAAAATGGAAAATTGAGGGGTGGGATATAAGACTGACATGGAGAGAGGGAGGAAGAAAGAGGAGAGAAAAAAATACACCCTCCTCTCCAGCACACACATTCATAGCCTTCACTCACTCACTGCTCACACTATGACCACATGCTTGTCTGCGCACACACACTTTTTAAGGTAACACAGGATGCATACTTGCTGCATGCACATATACTTCTTGTCTTTCGTTTTCTCTCTCCCTCTCAATCAGTTGTGCTTTTTTTTATTTTTGACAAATACACACACACACACACACACCACTCTGGGGTGACTGGTGTTGTAAGTTGGCGTGAGTGTGTAGGTGATCTGGGTGTGATTACTGCTTGGCTCTCCGACAGCTCTGATGATGACATTCAGTGCTTTGAGCTCCTCTGGCCTGGGCCCGCTCCAAACACAACCAGGCAGTACATTCTCTCTACCTCGCAACCATGCATACATGTGGCCTAGATACAACTGCACCACACACTCTGTGTGTTGTACCTACAGTTAAGCTGCACATTCAGGTTCTGGTACAAGAGTGTGAAGTCCAGAGACAACATCAAACATGTCAGATGTGTAATTTGTGCTCCTTGAAGTCAAATGATGTGCATCTCTTTGTCTTTAAAGTACAGATATGATTTCAAAAGTCACGTCACCTTCTCTACAGTACACACACACACACACACACACACACACACACACACACACACTATAGTATGCTATATGCTCATCACTGTTGTGTTGTTTACAGCCCAAGAATAAGTGCAACCTGCTCTTGAGTCTGCTGCTGCTCCTCAAATCTCTTCTATCTGTCTGTGTTGTCACCGCCTCTGTCTGTATTCCATTTGCTCCAAGTCTCGGTTTGCTTCATTTAAATGCCAAGCTTTGGGAGCAGCTGTGTGTTGGATCGTTGCTATCAAGACAGAGTCAACATATACACACACACATGCACACACCATTCTCTCAGTTGTGGGGCTTCATGCCCAGATTGTGTTAATCCTCTCTGTCCTCCACATATTTCTCTACACCCATCAACGTCAACGCCGCTTTGATGAAGACACACGCATGCGCGCACACACACACACACTAACAATTCTCCATCATTATCATTGTTTCAGCTGGAGAAGAGTCAGCACTTTTGTTTGTAATTACAGGGGTTTGAAGTGAGGAACTTTCAAGAAGAGGGGAGAGGATGGATGGAAAAGGGGAAAAAAAAAAGAAAGAGTAGGTCAGAAAAAAACACACCAGCATGTCTGTGACATATTAGTCACATTTTACCGTAATTGTTGTTCGACCCCATCCCACACTTGTAAAAAGAAGAAAAAGAAATACTTTGAGAATGTGCTTTGCAGTGGATGGCTTCCAAGGGTTGTCTGGTGTGTTCTGTACAAAGGGCAGAAGGAGCTTTGTGGCTGGCTGGTATGGCTTTAAAAACATTACAGCTATGGGTAAAGGCCTGTTCCGCTTCCTAAGCCCGGGGCTTCAGTTAGGATTGACCCCATCAAAGCAGAATAGATTGTGCCATTTGTAGAGGTACTAAAGAGTCTTCAGCTGTAGTCTTTTAGTTTCCCTAAAATCAAAACGAATCCCTCAGTGCAAAACCCAAGATAAAGGAAACATGAAACCAACTCTGTTCCCCTCCATCTGGACATGTGGTGATAAGCCAACCTGATGATCTAAAAGACAGGAAAACCAATCGATTGATTTACATTTCAACAGACCTATCGATTCAACATCAAAAAGAGTAAGCCTGTGTGTCAGAAGCGTAAGCTTGTTTGACTGAGGCACAGAACTGTTCAAAAACAACACCGCTGAATGATGACAGGCACGTGGCACACAGCGACATCCACACAGCTTGCAGCGATCCCTCGGGGTTCATAAAACACAAGCCTTGTTAAAGCTCGCGCCCCCACTGTGATGAGCAAGCGAAGGTCATAGATCATGGATAAAGGTTGTCATGAGTAAATCAGAGGACGGGGGAGACCTACTGTAGTAAACAATACTACAATACGTCCTGCCATAATCCTTCCATTTCTTATTTCTTGTTTTTTGTAGCTTGCCTCTTTCACTTGTTTCTTGGACAATTCACACACACTCCCATTCCACCATAATCCCATGTATTCCTTCCATCGTCTTGGATATAAGCACTGCTTTCACTCTTTTGTGTGCACGGGAACACTTTTAAAACAAGCAGAAACTGGTTATGCAAAAGCACTATAATTCACATCTGAAACATATGCACAAAAGGCAAAAACACACTTGCACACATCCTCAAATACAACTGCCTTAAAACTCAAAGTGCTTGGGGAGGTGTGTGACCCATGTACGTCCTCTCCTGACTCCCAGTGTTGCCCAACAGGGAGTGTTTGTGTGGTATCCAAGGGCAACGGGTAAAGAGGGTGGGGGAGGCTGATGTAGAGAGGCAGGGCTGCAGCCACACTTTCTACTCTGGTTTGTTTGCATGTCTGATTGCTGTATGTGTGTGTGTGCCTGCTGAGCATGCAGGTGGGCTTATGCAAGATGTCATTGTGTGGGTATGTTTGTGTATGACTGTGTGTGCGTATGTATTTGTGCATGCATGTGTGGAAAGTGTTGTTGTCTACAGGCTAACTGTTACTGACAAGCACACACTGACTACTGGAGTCAAAAAGTTAAGCGCACTCTATGCTCTTTTCTCTCCCTGGAGGCTCCCTTTTTCTGCTTCTCTAACTTTTTCTCCTCCCATTTTTATTTTCTATATTTTTCTCTCTGTCACACTCACACTGTTTTTTCTCTCTCCCTGACGATTTCTTTCTTTTGCTCCCTCCTCCCTCCCTCCCTCCCTCCATCTCTGATGATTTTAGCAGAGGTGTGACTCATTGGGCATCGAGCCACAATGTCAGGTAGTGAGGGGAGGGCGGGAATGAGGTGGAGAGAGAGAAAGAGAGAATGAGAGGGGGAAGGAGAGTTGATTTAAAAGTGGTGAGGTATAGTGCAAGGGGGGTAAGAGATATGCAAAAAGGAGTGGAATGTGCGAGAGGGAAAGAGTGAGAGTGAAAGAGGGAGACTGGGGAGAGGGAGGGGTGTACAGTCAGTTCAAGGAAAACATAAAAAAGGAGGGAAATGAATAATTTCTGCAAATGGTTTCCGTCAAGATTGACTTTTTTCCTCTTTGCATGTTTTCTCGATTGCTGCTCATGTTTTGGCCATGCAGCACACTATGTGAGCTGACCACCGTGTTTATGTGCAAACCTGTTCATAGGGCAGGCCTCCATTCATGACTTTTCATGCTTTAAAGTATAGCTAATTACCGAGGGGGTCATTAATATGCGCCTGCCTTCCAATAAAAAAGACCTGCAAGAAATAGAAAGGTGGAGGAAGGAGGGATGGTTGGAAGAAGGGGGGTAGAGGATGAAGAGGGCTGGAAAGAGGGGAAGTGGAGGTAGGGATGGGTGGAGAGGAGGGACAAAAGAGGAGAAGTGGTGTGATTATGAGGATTTGGTACGGAGAGGGTTGCACACAGGCACATTCATGTTCATGTAGCTTGTCAATCAGCTGTCTCTGTGGCCCCTAAGGCAGGGGCTCTCCACTCTTGTCTCAGCATTGGCACTCGCCACACACACACACACACACACACACACACACACACACACACACACACACACACACACACACACACACACACACACACACACACACACACACACACACACAGGGGCTTGGCTGACACTACGGATATTCTGGTGTTTTCTTCCTTGTGATGAGACATTGTACTGAATGATTATGTTTAATGTGCCCTAAGGTTTGGGTCACCCTGAGGACACACACACACACACCCATGCACACACACGCATACACACAAACAAACTCACATACACTTGAGCTCTGACTTCTGTCCTCTGTACACACTGCGTTTATGCCAGAGCCATGGCTCTGTCTCCCTCTTCCCTTCCCCTTTTTTCCTTCCTCGTGTTTTTCTTACTTCCCTCACATCTCAGATCACCTTGTTGACAATCACGAGAACGTATAAAGGTGAAATGATTAAATGGGACCGTATTGAAAATGATCTAGATGGTTGTTTCCTTTCACCTATCTAGACCAAAACATCCCCATGGTATTGTTTATGTTTCAGGTGTAGCGCAACTCAACTCCCTGGAGCCTCTTTCAACACTGCCCCCTTCAGATCACTTTCTCTCACTGAGCGCTCAGAAAAAGAGATGCCACAGTTCTTCTACCTCTGCTTTACTTTGGACAGAACACAAGGAAGACCAAAAGACATGCAGCACTGCGTAACTTAGGATGCATTTCAACTTGTGCTCATATTACATGATGTGCACTCACTCCAACAAAACTACACTTTTACTCCGCGCGTATTTTGGTGTGGTGCTGTTATTGCGCCTTGGCGTGCGTATGCACATTATGATTAATTGGAGATCAGCCTGATCCATCCAATGTGTCTTTGAGCAGTGGTGACAGAGGCATGGGGAAGATCAAAGTCATCCTGATAGATTGCTATCGCCACTCCCACCTGTTCCCTCTGGAATTTCCTCCTTACCCAGCATGTGTGCATGCGCGTGCACTTCTGTTATGTCTATCAGACTGTTTGTGTTTCTGCATGTGTGCCTGAGTTTGCATCTGTTACCAGGTGGACCTGGACCTGTGTGTGATCGTCTGTGCATGTGTGTGTGTAGTCTGTTTCAACACGTCTACAACTTGCGGGAATCTTATAATCTGGAGCTGGAATATGTGCTCATGTCTGTGTCTGTCTAGCCCTGCTCCACCTCTCTCGCTCTCTCTCTCTCTCTCTCTCTTTTTCTCTCACTCTCTCTTTTCTCTCACTCTTTGACAGCTCTAATAAGTTCAGTGGATCGGGTTACACCCCTTAATAAATGCCAACTTCTCCCTGTTTTTCCTCTTCTCTCTCTCATTCTGTCTTCTCGCTTCTCTCTTTTGCCCGTTAAATGCCATGTCTCACCAACAGACACTTTCTCACGAACATGAGGATATAGAACACACACACACACACACACACACACACACACACACACACACACACACACATACACTAAGAGGGAGTGAGACACAGGACATGCACGCACTGTCTCTGTAGGCCTCTCAGGTTGCTGACATTTTCCATTTTTGCGCATATAAAGTAATAATAATAATATTAGTGGGTGTGACAGAGCAAGGGTCCATTCATTGCCACTGCCAGCCTCCTATAAATATCCCCCTTCTTCGGGGGAATCGGAGATGCAGCAGAGACCTTCAGTTTACACAGCTGAGGAACATGTGGACGAAGCCCTCTATTCTCTCTTTCCCTCTTTTTCCTGCCTCTCCTTTCCCCTATCCCTGCTCTTCATTTTCCTGTCATTTCACCACTTCTGCTACTGTGAGTCTAACATTTTTCTTCTTTTCTTTCTATGTTTTGTCTTATCTCCTCTCACCTGCCTTCCCCCACCATGATTTATTCTCTCTTTATCTTGCATGCCCTCCTATCGTAGTATCCTTATAGCTCTCTTTTTTCTGTTTGTCTCCTCTGATAGATATTGTGGTGACACATTGGACAGAGTTCAGCAGGTTATTTTGGAAACTGCGGAGAGTGATGAGGTGAGGCTAATTGCAGGTGGAAGTCACCCTCCCTTTCATCATGTGTCTGTGTTTTGTTGTCTCTTTGCCTAACCCTATCTATACATACATATACCTATATAACTATAACCATATATAAAACTATATATAGGGAGACAGACCGATAGATGGAAATTGTACTGATGCCAGTATTTTATTAGTCTTTAGCTCCACCTAGTGGAGTTTCGATGTCAACGGGAGAAAAAGCCTATTCCTTTCTTTGAAAAGTGACGTCATTTAAAACTAAATCCGGATATGCCTTGAACTCGTCCGGTTTGAATGTATCTAGAATTGCGGAATATGCTGAAAAGACATGTTCCAATACATTCGCAATAGATGGAATCATTGTCATAACTTGCACTTCTTGAGCATAGGGCATTCATACAAAAGAAATAAAAAAAGAAGACCGAGTAAATAATAGCACTTAAGGCTTGATGTTGGTTTCTTTATTATTACTGAATAAGATGATCTGAATGTCGCTCTTCACTCTTTTATGGATCATCGTTTCGTAGATAAAATCAAAAGAAAGCATTGAGCTGTCGGTCATCAGGTCAGAGTAACTAGCCTACACCACGTGATCTGTAATGTGCCTACTTATTCAGGAAGTATCTGTTAGACCTTATTTCACTTTTCTATTTCTTAGTAAACGTGCTCTGTGTTTATCCAACATTAGTGCGTTGCTCTCTTTTGAATTGAACCTTGGAAACGGACTATCTGCAACACGTAGACTGTGTTTTGCTTACGTAAACTACTTATACAAGTTGTACCTGTTGGATCCTTGCATCGGTTTAGCTCAATGGTTACTTCTTACAATTAAACGTTTCCACTCTGTCGGTCCGCGGGCTAGGGAGTTCGACTATGGGCGCTGTCCGATGTTTTACTTTCGTTTCTCTTATTTTTCTGCTCGGCTCTTTATTTCAGAACTACAAGCTAAAATCTTTATTACCACAGCAAGAGCTTATCTCTGGGAGAAATGACCTATAGTTATGTTATGATATTGTAGTTTAGGAGACTAAACCCACACTATGAACGACCACGTGACTTTTGTGAGAATATTTCCCATATACGGAAAATACGTCTTATAAATAAGTACATGAATTAAAAACAGATGTTCTCTGTCTGATTGTGATTTCTCCACGAGAATAAACATGTCCCTGTAGTTCTTGTTGTGGAAGTGTTGCTAAAGGTAATGAGAGCAGCTCAGTCATAGACACTTGTCTCCAGTAGAAGGCGCTGTAAAACAGATCAACACTTTACAATTTAACCTGGTGTTCTTGTGGATTTAGTTGCTCTCCAAAACTGGATTACATGTTTTATGCGCGGTAGCTCAGTCCAACAAGTAAGTCAAAAAGCAGTAGTTTGTGGTGAAATTGAAGGTAGCTCTTATTAAAATGAGCTGATTATTTCAAACACTTAAATTGGTTATCTACTGACAATTGAGAAGCATAAACTGTCCATTTCTGGTCTACACATATAGAAGTCTGTCTATCTTACAATTGTCATTATGTCCCAAGCCAACTGGTATATGGATAACATTACATACTTTGACTAAATAACAATAATAATAATAAATACACGTTTAAAATAGCTAATAATATGAATATAATAGTGGTAGCTAACGCTTTAGACCTGCCCGATTACTGAGGTAACTTTACCACATAAAACATTTCGTTACAGAGTATTTACAGTGGAAACATTGTTTGGTGTCCTCACTCTTTGGCCTCAGTAGCTGTTATATCAATCATTACCCAGTAGATGGCACACTAAGACCACAAATAAAATAAAAACAAGACCTCAAACACTACAGACAATAACTAATGCCCTCTTATGGGGACAAAGTGACAACTGCTGAGAATTAATTGAAAAATGCTGATAGGTGCTTCGGGATATGTCAGTAAATTAGCTTATAATGCGTTCTCCCCCGGTTATTTTTTTAATATGTATTGTGCTTGTGAGAGGTATATTCTGGGAGGGCACCCTGCAGGTTTTATTATATTATCTTATTTACTCCCATAAATTGATATAGCCAGCAGTGACTATGTCACATCCAGCACCAGTAGCACAACTCATCCTCACTCTCTCACCAAAACACCCCATGCTTAACACGTGTTGTCAAATTCTGTATGCACATGTCTTGCTGTTTGAAGTGGAATGTATATCAGATTGGATTATATATATTTGGTAATATTTTCACTTTGAATGTGTTTTCCCAAATGAACCTGATGAATACTGTGGGATGAAGTAAAGCATAAAGCCCCAATGAACTGGATGTTAATGAGTGGAGTTGTTATTATGACATGTTTATTATGTCTGAAACACTTTGATGCATTGGGCGACTCAAACTATAATGCTCAATGCGGGACATGATTTAGACATGAATCCTTCATTCTTTCAGTCAGTGGTTTTCAAAGTGGGGACCATGTGAGGATGCACCATTTTAATAAAACTCTAGGTTAATTTGGTTCTGTATGGTTGCATTGTGCAGGAGTGTTTTTTGTGTGACAGTTAAAACAATGTCACAAACAGTACAGCATATGCTCTCTTTGGTGGCTCAGTAGAAAATATTCAAAACCGACATCAGCACTGAAAACAATTTATTAATTATATTATCTCAGGCTATTTATGTTATATGCTTAATATGTTTGACAATTGCATGGGAAATATATTATATACATTGTAATACTAATCAATTGATATGTGTTATTGTTTACTTGTATTTGTTTGGATGTCTATATTGTATATTTGTACCTTCCTAAATATGTGTTCTCTTCACGGTATGTATTGAGAACTGAGAATTTCATTCAAATTTTCTTTTCAAATTTCCTCAGGCTTCTTGGTCAATTAAGTTAAGATTCTATACTGATAAGGTAAACTAAGCTATACTATGCCTTTATAATGGGGCCCTACAATGATTGAACACCAAGTTGCTGAGAGTGGCGTCACTGAGATTACAACAGGCCTACTTATTTCAAGACCTGTTTTACATTATCGGACAGTGCCCAGTAGATGGCGCCACAAGATCACAAACGATATGCAATGAGTTGGTTTGTGCATATTGTGGGTCAAATAAGACGTGGCCTGTATCTGCTCAACTGAAATTCCTTTAAAAAATGAAACATCTGCGTCTTTACTTTGAAGCGTGAAAGGAATGAATTATGAGTTAAAAGTTTCCCATTAGTCCTCCACCACCCGTGATGCACCCACCGCCACCCTCTCATCCTGTGACCCAACTTCAGAGTGCAGAGTAACGGGTCACGGTCAGGTGGTTGTTGAACGGTAGTTCAGAGAAAGTAATGGCTGTCTTTCTGTCGGACAATGGGGGTGAGCAAGGCGATAGAGGCGGATGAGACCGGCTTAATGCTCCGTGTAATGCATGTTAATGTAACAGGCACCGAGGAACCGCCGGCCGGAGTGCTTTGGGATTATTTATCACAAAACATTTGTATTCTTCCCTCGGAGAACGGTTGATCCCGGATAGCTGCGCACTAATCCTTCACTCCGTTAATTAAAAAGAAGAGGAAAGCAATGGAACTGGTGGTGGTGTTTTTTTTTTCTTTTCCAGAAATGTAATCATTTCTGGAGAAGCTTAACCATCTGCTTGAGGTTAAGTCTGCAAGCAGATTGTGTTTTCTGCTTATTTAAACCTGAGGATTTTAGTTTTTTTCCTGAAAAGGGGAGGGTGTTACATTTCGGGGGCTGCTTGTGTGAGAGACAGGTCGGGGACACTTTCTTGTGCCCAGGGAAAAGTACAAGTAGTTATGCAACATGTTATTCCACAATGATCCCTTTAATAATTAGATAACATTCATGAATTACACAAAAACTACATACATCCCCTGATTCTTAAAGTTATTCTTCTCTCAGCATAAAGGAACAATGTCAGAAACAACCACCATCTCCAAGTTGAGGTATTCCCACTAGCCCCGTTTGATTTATTTTTCAAGGGAAAAGATCACAACAATATTAGACATGAACGTCGCTTGGTTTCCCTGATGATTCTCACAGAGAAGCAGCCATCAACACTATTTTCGACAGAGGACGTAGTCCTCGGGTTTGGGGGGGGGGGGGGGGAATGTAGCGTCTAGTGAAAAAAGAAAATGCTGCTTGAGGAAGTAGAAATGTTTGTTTCTTGTTCTTTCTCTCTCATCTCGCTCTCGCACTTTTTCTTCTTTTTCAGTCGCTAACAAGCTCAGCGCTGCCCGGGGGCCAAGGCTGTGTCGTCAGTCCCAAGAAGAGACTTTCAGATTTCAAGCCACCGTTTTACATTAGGATGCCACTCGTGTCTGTCTAGAGACGAACCCGAATACACAAAGGCATCCTTCAGTTTCACTCTCTCTCTTTCCCGCTCTCTGTGGTTCAGTGGTTGTCTAACTGACCAGGATTAACAGGGAAAAGATTAGATCTGAACAAACATGTGCCGCACTCTAAAGAGGCTCGAGTTGTCCTCTTTGTCCTACAAAAACACTGCTCAGTATTGTAGCAGTACTTTGATCTACTGAAGTCACTTATAGGATATATCGAAAACATCCCACAGCATCCATGCTCACCCTTTTCTGTCAACCGAAACTGTAAACACATCACCTGGGGTATTTATCTAATCTCAACTATAATACCTGATTAGAGACAAGTATGATTAAGGCTTTATGACATTGCTTTTATGTTGATTATGTTGATACATGTTCAGGCCTACTTAAGTGAATTACAACCGTGTAACGCGCATTTCTACGAGTATCACCCCGCTCGTGATTGTCAATGTAATCACTTTAAGCTCCAAATGTACTCGTTTAAATATTGATTAAATTGAGTATCCTGACCCATCAACGATTCTTTTTGTAAAATCCAATTTCGTGTGTGATGATTAATGAATGGGACTGTTTTTGCAGTGTGGGCATTCATCTTCAAAGGGCTCTCATTAATAAGCATTATAGAATCCCAGATGCCCACTGGCAGTGGCCACTGGCCCATTTGAGGCAAAGAGGATGAACGTTTAGGCCAGTGTGTTTTGGTTTTCTGCATTGCAAACTATAATAGTTGAACCATGGTCAAAAGTTTATATTTTTCTGTAGCTATAACGGGGGTCATAACGATTTAAAGTAACATGTTAGCTACCACAGCCATCCTGGGCCTATAGGGCAATGCGGTCACCAAGACAAATCCTTGTCCATCCTCATCTGTTAAATGCAGCCTAGAAAACGACACCCACAACATTATTTGTCCCTTAATCCAAATCTGGCTCTGACGTCTGGTGTCAAACGTACGCCTTCTCGTCTCTTTAGTGGGTCAGAGGAACAGACACGATGATGTGAAAGGGTTAAACGTCTACAGTAATTAGAGTCGCACTTCGCGTCGGCGTCCTCCAATACGGAGCTGCAAGAAGCTACGTCCACCCCCTCCATTTCATTCTCTCTCTCTCTCGCTCTCTCTCTCTCTCTCTCTCTCTCTCTCTCTCTCTCTCTCACACACACACACACACACACACACACCTCCCCACCAGCTCCTCGGAGTGTCTAATACACTGGAAAAATCAAAGCGCGAGCCTCCCCCGTTCACACACCACCGGTGTTGCGCGTGGAGCACAACACACACAGAGAGAGAGAGAGAGAGGTGTCTTTACTCTCTTCTCCTCTCTCGTCCCCTCCTGTTAACTTATCCATACACATAGATGTTACAAACTTAGTTCTGAAGATACATTTTCTTTTTTGGGGGGGGAGGCGCTGCTTTTGTATGTACTTTTTTAGCTGTAGTCTACAGTTGAAGGGCTTTATAAGGCGAAAGATGTCTGGATGAGCTGATTTTTACGCACTCCACTGAAATGGATCACAGACTCTCCAGAGGAAGCTGGGTACCGGTGACTGGGCTGGTTGTATGTCTGCTTCTGTGTGCGTGTGTTGTGGACCTGGTTCTTGCGCAAATTCGTTACTCCATTCCCGAAGAGCTGGAGCACGGAGCTTTTGTGGGCAACATCGCCGAAGACCTGGGTTTGGATGTGGCCAAGTTGTCAGCCCGTCGGTTTCGTATAGTCTCCGGCGCAAAGAGGCAGTATTTAGAAGTGAACTTGGAGAATGGCATTCTTTTCGTCAACGAAAAGATGGACAGAGAGGAGCTGTGTGAACGAAGCCCGAGCTGTTTTTTACACCTACAAGTGGTAATTGAAAACCCATTAGAACTGTACAGAGTGGAAGTGGAGATTTTAGATGTGAATGACAACTCCCCCAATTTCCCATGGAGCGAGTTTAATCTTGACATCACAGAGTCGGCTGCGCCTGGCTCCTGTTTCCCGTTAGAGAGTGCACAGGACCAGGACGTGGGCACCAACTCTCTGCGCTCTTACCAGCTAAGCGCAAACCAGCACTTTGTTCTGAATATCCAGACGCGCAATGATGGAAGCAAGTTTGCTGAGCTCGTGCTGGACACCCCTTTGGACCGGGAACAGCAGAAAAGGCACGAAATGGTTCTGACTGCCTTTGACGGGGGGTCACCGGAACGCTCTGGTACAGCACTGATAACTATTACAGTGTTAGATGCAAACGATAACGTGCCCGTATTTGACCGCTCAGTTTACCGGGCGAGTCTGGTGGAGAACGCACCGCGGGGGACGCTGGTGCTGAAGCTAAACGCCACAGACCTGGATGAGGGCTCCAATGGAGAGGTGACCTACGCGTTTAGCGGGCACGCACCCCTCAAGGTGCGCGAGCTGTTCAGCGTGGACCCGTACACGGGTGAAATCCGAGTGAAGGGCATTGTGGACTATGAGAAAGCCAGTGTATTTGAGCTGTATGTGCAAGCAAAAGACAGGGGACCCTCGGCTGTGGCTGTGCACAGTAAAGTGCTGGTAGACATCCTGGATGTCAATGACAACGCGCCCGAAGTCATTCTCACATCTGTGTCCACTCCTGTTCAGGAAGATGCGCCACCGGGCACGGTGATAGCTGTCATCAGTGTTATGGACCGGGACTCGGGAGAGAACGGAAACGTTGACTGCCAAATTCCGAGCAACGTCCCCTTTCAGCTCCATTCATCTTTTAAAAACTATTATACTCTGGTGACAAGCGAGTTTCTGGACAGGGAAGCGGTGTCCGAGTACAACATCACCCTAACAGCCCGAGACTTGGGCTCTCCTTCGCTCTCCACCAGGAAAACAATCCTCGTTCAAGTGTCTGACATTAATGACAACCCCCCACGGTTCTCTCAACCTTCATACACAGTGTATGTGACCGAGAATAATGCCCCGGGCGCTTCCATTTGCTCTGTAACTGCATTCGACCCCGATTCTAACCAGAACGCCTATCTGTCTTATTCTATTCTCGAGGGTCAGATTCAGGGCATGCCCGTGTCCACTTATGTGTCAATCAACTCTGACAACGGTAATATCTACGCACTGCGTTCCTTTGATTATGAGCAACTTAGAAACTTTCAGATTCTGGTACAGGCGCAGGACGCTGGTTTCCCCCCTCTCGCCAGTAATATCACAGTCAACGTCTTTGTCTTGGACCAGAACGACAATGCACCTGTTATCGTGTCCCCGCTTCCCAAAAACGGCACCGTGGCCACAGAGGTGGTTCCGCGGTTAGTAGACGGTGGGTATCTGGTTACCAAAATAACAGCGTTAGACGCGGACGCAGGGCAAAACTCCCGGCTGTCCTATCAGGTGTTACAGGCTACAGATCCAGGGCTGTTCAGCGTGGCTCTGTACACGGGCGAAATCCGGACTATTCGCCGGCTCGTGGAAAAAGATGTAACAAGGCAACGACTGGTAATATTAGTCAAGGACAACGGACAGCCGCCGCTCTCCGCCACGGTCTCCATTGTCCTGACGGTGGTCGACATCGTGCCCGAGTCCCTGTCAGATTTCGGAGACCTCACGCTCAGCCCACAGCCCCCCTCAAACCTCGCTCTCTACTTGATCGTATCACTGAGCACAATATCTTTAATATTCCTTGTAGCTATAATTGTGCTCGCTGCAGTCAAGTGTTACAAGGATAGGGAGACCATCAGCGGGTACAACCTTCCCCCGTTAGCCTGCTGCTGTTGCGGGGGGTTTCAGCCCGATCCGCCTCCGGAGGTGTTCAAAAAATCTAACCTCAACCTGCAAATTTCATCCGCGGCCAAAGTGCCCACGAACTGCATGGAGGTGAATGGAAACAGCAGTCTCTCCCAGTCATATTGTTACAAAGTATGCCTGACTCCCGAATCTGCCAAAAGTGACTTCATGTTTCTGAAGCCGTGCAGCCCCGGCAGCACGCCGAGGAACAACGAGGCGAAGAGCGCAGAAAACTCGTGGAACGCGCAAAGCCGGAGCGCATCTGTGAACAACGGAGCAACTACTCCAAACGAGGTACAGTGAAAGCAGCGTATAGTATAAGTCGCAAGAGCTCATGTTATTTAAACACATCTGGTTCACTCACTGCCACAGCAAAACCCATCTCAGTTTTCTATCTGATAACATGTGACATTTGCCCATGAAGGTCAAATTACACATACCAGACCGATTTAAACACAATTAAAGCAAACAAATTAGCAAGGCCATGCTTTTCTGGTCTTCTCTCTCTTCTTAATAAGTGTGTTACCAGCATGTTGTCTCGACTGTTTTTATAATCATGGCAATAATGTATCCCAAGTGTGCAGCCTATATGGTAATGTTTTGCACCCGGGAAATGATATGAGACGACGTGAGATTACATTGTAATTGACATGGTAATGAAAGTGTAAAGCCCTATCTCAAGGAGCATATTCAATGCTCACCGTGTCTTATCATCTGTTTAGAATGAAGTGAGATATAAATTGCTGTGTGAGAAGAAGAGGAGATGTAGTTCAAGTTGACTCCTCTTCAGTCTTCATGACACGTTTTTACAAAAGAATTACACGTGGAAAAAGCCTTTAATAATAATGAATTAACTTAATGATAATAGTTTGTGACCTCGGATATGAAAACATCACCCAGTGCCACATACGTTTCACGCAGTGAGGGAACACACACCTGCTTCCAGCAGGTCTGAACAGAAAGTCAAGGTTATATGCGTAATGGGCAAGGTGAATGGCAGTTATTTGAATGCATCTGTCCGGGTTCAGACAATTCTTTTTCGACCAGTCTCGTTTGCGGCACGCCTTCTTGTCCTCAAACTAACAATATAGGACAGATAACCTCACTAACTATGCCTCAAGGGCACAAGCACGGCCATTATACTACACACAATGTGGCGTAGGCCTATTCGCAAGGGGGCCTGTCCATTATTGATGAAAAATGGCAAATGGACGGTTTTGGGGAGACAGGGGAGGACATCGAGAGGGGAGGGGGCAAGGAGAAGGAGGGGGGTGCAAGGACACGGCTGGACTGAGACGTGGGCCGCCTGTAGATCGGCCCCGATGTTGTCCTCTGAATGAGAGAGAGAGAGAGAGAGAGAGAGAGAGAGAGAGAGAGAGAGAGAGAGAGAGAGAGAGAGAGAGAGAGAGCGCACGGGAAGGGGAAGGGGAAGGGGAGGGGAAGAAAGGGAGACGAGGAGAAAGGGAATTTACAGAGGCAGGACGTCTCGCGTTTTCTAATTCTAATAGACGGGGTAGACCGATATGTACATACTGCTCATTGTCGCCTCCCTATTTTCATCAAACTGCAGAGGGACAACGACTCAGAGCCATGTTACCAGTCTCCATCAGGACAACTAAGAAATGTCAGTTCGGTCACTGGCACATGCACCTCTGGCCACAAGAGGGATTTCGAGGTCACGGTGATTGTTCTGCCTGCAGCTATATGCTCCTTCGGGAGAAAGTGTCCTTCCTGTCGTTAATTGGTTCCCCTAATTCACCCGGTGTGTCCCTCAGCGTACACGAGTCGTCGTGAGGGTGTCAGTGACACATAAAACCTCAAAGACAAATCTCAATTAAACAATTTGAGCAGCACACAAAGGAAGTACATTGGCCTGCTTAAGTTGATGAATTGAAGGTGAAAAGAGAGATTACACAAACATGCCAGCGTGTAAGACACGCAGGACAGGTGCGCGCACGTGTACGCGTGCGGCGGTGATGTGCGTATGCGTGTTGAATGAGCTCTCAGGGTTATGCTGTTGCAAATACAGCTGCGAGGACCGCAAACTTTTCAAGGCTTTCTAAGACACTTTTAATTAAAAACCTTGCTCGAGGAGCATCAGGCAAATATTAATGTAAAAATGATGCATAAAATCCACAAAACAATGACGTGTGTAATTTTCTTAATTTCCTCCCTGGCACGGTTTCCTTTGAAGATTAAAATCATGTTTCGTTTCATCCCGGTGGGGTTCTAATTGGTTTTGTGCGTTGTTGGCGGGGAGTGTATTTTGAATACCGATTCTAATAATACGCTTACGTCGCATTCTCGGTGTTAACAACTTTAACAGAATTAATAGAGCGTAGAATCAACACTACTCAGACCGGGAATAAATATCTCTTGGGTGCTCTCATTCACCTCTCACGCTGCGCCACATATGATGCAAGCGAAACTATGTGACAGGCGAGTCGTAGCTGAAGGCAACATCACCTCCGCTCGTACAAATTCTGTTCCACCAAACATCCACAGGGCGGCAGCCGCGGTCCATGTGACATGAGGCTTGTCTCCATTACAGGACAAGCACGAAGATAGACTGCTCCTCATGTCAATTACCACTGACCTCTACTGATCCAAGAGGATAGAATGAACAGGCGTCGTTTGTTATCAAGACCGGTTTGATTGAGACGCACTTTGAAGAGAGACATTTCTCTAAATAGACCTGGGCAGTGACATTGCACAATTATGTGCCTGAACATGGGGATTTCAAAATTGGAATTTTTTGTTGTTGTTACAAACTGGAAATAAAATTTGGCATGCTCTTTTTCCTGCAGCTGAAGCAGCCAAACACAGACTGGACTCTTACGAAAAATCAGAACGCCTCCATCAAAAGGTACCATTTTGGAACTCTGACCTTTGACCTTTGCACTTTGTCCACCCAACCTACTGTACTAAAGCACACAATGCTCGATAATAAGCTGAAGCGCAGTCGTGTTAACGTGGATATAGATATTGAATTTACATACGAGTAAAGCATGTTGTCATTACAGAATGGTATCTTGTTTGCAGTTATAACTCCATCAACATGGATGGCACCCTCATGCGTAAGGCCATGCATGCTGACCCAGAAAACTATGTCACATCCATGGCGCCTGGACAATACTGGACCTGGGGTACTCATATGAGAGGGGTGAAAGGTAAGACAGGCCAAACACAGTGGACCACAAAGAGCTGTCATCAAAATGTAACACATTTAGGATTACATATGCATTTAGCCAAGTATTGTACAACACAGCACACCTCCATGCTTTTATGGAATGCCATTCTGTTTTTCTTTGTTCCCTTTTATTTGTTTGTTGGTATAGTCTATTGTAATGAATTACTCTCCAATACATACAATACTATGGCTCTATTCTTTTTTGTTGCCGATATCTTTGTTTATTGTCCTGAATGCAAAGCACTGAACTTCGTTTTAGAGAAGTGCAATGCAATTGAACATTTCACTACACAGCCCTGAGTCAATAATTAATAAGTAGTTGCTTCTACTCTCCTCTCTCCTCTTCTATGTCGTACTACAGACTATAAGATGTCTCCTTCGACCAGTGGGGTCCCCTCTCGCCCCTGGACTCCACGGTGCACACCTCCTCCCCAACAGCAGCAGCCATCAATCCCACCGCACCCTCACCCGCACCCTCACCCACACCCACACCCTCTCCCACACCCTCTCCCACTCCCACTCCCACTCCCACACCCACACCCACATCCACATCCACACCCACCACCTGACTACCACCACAATGTGTACATCCCTGGGACACCATCAGGCTTTTGCACCCTGAGGCCCGCAGTACAGCGAAGCGAGCTGGACGTCCACAATGCCTTCTCCACCTTTGGCAAGAGGCGACGTCTTCAGATGTCCCCCCAGGGAGAGGCTGCGATTATAAATAATGACCTGTACAATGACTGACTTTTCAATGACTGTCTGAATGGATTATTAAAATGACATATACTGTAACCTCATATGAAAACAGAGGAAGTTAATCTATCCAACTCATAGATTAATGAACGTATGATTTACAAGTTGGATGAAAACTATACAAGCGAAATAATGACTGAATAATCCATTTTGGCTAAAATGCTGAAGGGAAATGAAGTCTGATGGCTATTTATGTGACATGCCACTGCAACATGGTCAATGTGCGCATCTGCCTATTATTATTATTATTATTATTATTATTATTATTATTATTATTATTATTATTATTATTATTGTTATTATTTAGACAATCAAACTGGAGCAGCAACTACATCCAAAATGTTTAAAAAAAGCATTAGTGGAAAATACTTTTGCACACCCTTATGAATTTATATTTTTGGTTTTATGAAAAGAAAAGTTGTTTTCTTTTTGTATATGTTTGTTCGCTGAGCTTGTGTGAATATTACAAAGTATAATAATGTATATGCAAGCTGCAACGTGATGCAGACGACTGTAAAGAGGGGGGATTTTCCCCACACATGTACTGTATACATTTATGGAAATAAAGTATTTTTTTCACAAGGTCTGTGTCATGACTCCTAGACATGCATGTGTGTGTAATTGATAAAACTCGAATCAACCCCATCACCCATGCGTACTGATTTACGCACGCACTCAAACACAGATTTGGTCGATTTGCATGCATGAAGCATTTAGATGTAAGTTTCCCATATGTATGTGTAATTAGCTTGAGTCAATTATTTTCGTGTGGATAAAGTTCCACACTTTTACAAGGGTGGAAAGCTTTCCGCCTTGGTAAGCTGTTTTCCACAGTGAGGAATAAACATTGTAAAATGCTAACATATGCTAATTGGAGTGCTTGCATTTCCATTTGCCCGCGGAGAATAGTGGGGTTCATTAACTGAACAAACAGAACCTCCTCTCTCGAAATATCACTTTAATTAGCACCACGAACACGAATACAAGCATCGGGGGAAGGGGGGGGCTCAACTCCAAATGCCATACCTGGATATGAGCTAGAGGGCCTGTGACTTCTCTCTCTCTGTGCCCTTTTACATCTTACTTCTCAGGGAATTAGGTCCCACCATCAACAGATGAAAGCTGGCCACTGGCCAGAAATGAGTAGGGTAATTAGGTCGTGGTATGGCTCAGATTGAAAATAATTCAGTTAATAAGGAAACGGGTGTCCGTAGAGAGCAGGGAGGGGAGCAGGCTAACCTTCTCTGCGGTAAGGTGATCCATAGGGACGGCTGAAGGGGCAGCCGCATTTAGGTCAGCTTGGCTTACTTTCAGATGTGTGAGGAATAGATATGTTCTTAAAATAGAGGTGTGATACTTCTTTGTGCTCTTTGCTATTTATTTGGAATCATTAAACAAAATACATTGAATTCATGAATACGTCTAGAATAAAAATGTGCAAACTCAAATGTTGGTATCTTTTATACTCTGCATTTGTAGAAGTTTTAGTGAAATTGTTGTATTGTGTTTGGTGAAATAATGGTAATAAAATACATCAAAATTGCTCAGTTGGTCTGTTACAGCAACTGGACACTCCAGTTGCAGGGCAACTCCTGTCACTATCCATCATCAAACCATGTTGGTCATTTGCATTGGGAGCTGTCCCTGGCCATGGTGCTGAAATGGTTTTGACCAGTGGTTCTTTCCAAGCCAACTGCAGTTTCCTCAGCCATCCACCAGAGGGCGCGTATGCTACTACTCATTAAATACTGGTGCGGTATATTGGATTTAATGTCGTGAAGGCACCCCTCTTCCTCTCCATCTCCACGACACAACCTTTGCTTTGGAATACTGACTGATGAAAGTCATGCAGAAAAAACAACAACTGAGGCAACGAAGAGAGGTATACATGAAAATGAAAAATATTTCCTGGGGGCCCCAGTGTTTCTTTTCTCTTTGAGACGAGTGGTGGAAGACGTATTCAGATCCTTTATCTAACAACAACTTTGTTACATAAATAGTGAAAAGTAAAGTAAACGTATTAAAGTAACAGCCGAAAAATACACATAAAGTTTTAAAAGTAATGCAGAAAAATGTACCCTGTGTCAGTGTTACAGTGTTATACTTATGCAGGGATGTGAAAGAAACGGTTGAATGTTGCAGCTGGTTGTGATATAGATACCCAACTGTATATAGAGTAGTTGAATGAGCTCTAACAGTGCATCATATTCCATACAATTATGTTTTCTATGTAACATCTTAATTCTTAAAATAACTAGTAACTATACGTGTAAATGTAGTGGACTGGAAGAGTAGCCTTAAATATAAATACTCAAGTAATGCACAAGCACCTCAAATATGAGTAGCGTATTTGAGTAATTGTACTTATTCACATTCCACTACTGTTTAGAGCTCATTAATGTATAAATACTCTTGTTATGTAGAATCCCACAAGCAACATGCTTGTAACCAATTTACGTCCCAGTAAAATGAGGGTTATTGATCACATTCAAATAATGTACTCAGATTTTATGGCAGTTTTATGGCAGCATATATGGCAGTCAAATACTGGATGATCAACCATGATTCATATAAAATCACAATAAGTGTGCCTATGTTGAGCATTAGCACCATCTTGTAACACTGGCGAGGCAACATATTTAATCCAGCAGATGGCACCATTGAGTAAGAATCATTGTGCAGCACACCAAACAAACGGTCTTATCTGTGAAGAGTAGATGTATTTTACATTAGAACTCAGGGTGTGTGGGGCTGGACGGTTACAATGACGTAATCCACAACCCTGTGAGACAAAAAAAGGAGCTTGGCTGATTTAATTTGGGGGAAGAAAAAAAACTGACAAGAGTGGAAGAAGGAGGGGCAGAATAACTTGTAGTTCTCTTGCCACATTTTATTGAGACAGACACAGACTAAAAACACATTAACAACAAATCTAGAAGTATTTGGACACATTTACTTTACATCTTGCACATGCATATTCAGATATTTTGTGCAAATACAGAATACACAATTCTATCCTTGGTATGTGTGTGTGTGTGTGTGTGTGTGTGTGTGTGTGTGTGTGTGTGTGTGTGTGTGTGTGTGTGTGTGAGTGTGTGTGTGTCTGTGTGTAGGGTTTTAGGTATTCTGATGCATTTCTCCCAATTATGTCTGACATGCAGTATCTTTGAAAGCTACAGGTGTTGTGCTGAATGTTTGTGTTCAATACAGATTTATAACCTTACAAAACACAGAGGCTCTGGTTTAATTTGCATTAAATATCAGAACCACTGTCCCAGATGCTGTTAGTTTAGAGTTTAAAACATATTTTAGCCGAGCCACTACAGCCAACTTTGGAGCTTTTTTGCCACCAAGTGACAGAGGAAGGTGATACAACTTGGGTTGTAGTTGAAGAGTTTGTTTTATTGTAATTTAATTCAATGTGGGTTACTTTGTTGGATGCTCTCAACCCATGATATTATCCCCTGGAAGTTTCCATGCAGTATGCACAGCTTCAGTGTATTGTCAAGTTGGGTCCAATGTAGTATCAACTTATTAAGGATTATTATATTATTATTATTATTATAGATTATTATTGTCTAATTTAAGTCATTGGCCAATTTTCTATTTCTTTTGGCTCCTCTGTTTCACATAAATGTGCACACTCGGCAGCAAAGGAAATCCCAAGTCAGAGGAGAGCAATCAAATAGTGTAAAATAGTGACTTAAAATGCAATATACAGTATCTCCTTCCCTGTTTTCATAAAACAACACCAAACAAGGGAATCAGGTAAATGCAGATACAAAAGATAAATAAAGCTGGAAATAATAGAAAATAAATTGTTTTGAGTATCTTTAAAAACGTATTCAAGAGATATTGAACAAGGGTAGCTTTTTTTTTTTTTTAAATAAAGTCAATGATAGCATGATGTAAAACATTCCATTTACATGGACAATAAACTCAATTACCTTATGTAACATCTCCCAGTCCATTTTATCTCTTGTAGCTGAAACTTTTACCAGCATGGAATGGTTAAGAGGCAGGGTACACCTGTTTGCCAGTTTTTAACAGGTCTCATTTGAGTGCTACACATATGGGAACAGTGGTCGACAAGATCTTGAACCATGACCTCAACACATCTGCAAGCTGCAGAAAGGGCCTGCAGAAACCTTTCTTTCTGCGCAGACTGATTCAGTAGACAAGACACTGATGGCTTTATTTAATTAACAATTTATTGAGTCAATTTCAACCTTCTGTTTGATTTCTTGGTTTGGGAACTTTACAGTGAAAAACCAAAAATGTTTGTTCAACATTGTTAAAGTAGACAGCAAAATAATTGACAGACAAGTTTGGGACAGTTAATCTGAGCCAGCACTGACCACACACTTTTGGATGAATTCGTTCTTCTCCCTTCTGGGTCGGGATACGGTCCCCAAGAGTAAAAAACAATAGGTTTACATTTTCCTTTGCTCTAAGTGCAATAAATACAATTAATTTGCACTGAACCTTGACTTGACTGCACTACTCAGTTACACTTTATCATGGCTGTATTATAATTGTTTTACACTTTTAATGGGCAAACACACCTTTTGTTTGAATGTCCCATGTCCTCTTATATGTTGTGTTTGTGTTTTTGCCCTCAACTCTAAACCAAAGTTTTCTCTTGAGGGACAATAATAATGAATTAAATTGAACACACTGACACATTAATTTAGGCCAGTCTAGATTGGCAATTTAGAGTGGCCAATTCACCTGACCTGCATGTCTTTGAACAGTGATGTCTTTGAACTGTCTTTGAACTGCTTCATGAGGAAGCCCACTAAGCCACTTCATCACTGAACATGAAAAACAAATATCAAAATCAATGCATTGTGTGCTTGTGCAGATGTTTGTCCTGTGAGAAGTATTGTTTTGACATGTTATGGCCAACAAAGCTGATTCTAACTGCACAGTTACTGCACAATGTTTAGTCTGTCACAAGGTGTCACTGTTGACCACTAAAGCATAATGCATCTCTATCCTGGTAGTCATGACACACCCATTTGTAAAGGGTGTATTATAGGACACAGCTTTTTGGAAGTGGGCTTTTTATTTTGGACACATCCTAAGATATTTTTCCGATCTTAAAAATCAACAAGCATCACGTTTTCACAATCTGGAGTATTCTTTCTGGCAGACGAAAGGATGCATTTTTGGTCAACCGTCTTTGTCCTGTCTGCAGTATGGCCCAGCGCCTTGTGTGTGACACGGTACTCCATAGCCGAGGAGATGGAAAGGGGCTCTGTTGTGGCGAATCTTGCTGCTGATTTGGGACTTGAGCTTGGAGGTTTGGCACAACGAGAGGTAAAACTTGATATTTTCCATAACAAAAAGTATCTAGACGTCAATAAAAAGACGGGAGAGTTGTACATCGTAGAAAAGATGGACAGGGAATATCTTTGTCCGACAAAAACTACCTCCTGTTTTCTTAAGCTTGATGTTATCATAGAAAGCCCGTTACGTATCTTCAACATTGAACTTGGAATAACGGACATTAATGATAACGCTCCACATTTCCGAAGAGACAGAGTTGAGCTCGACGTTTCAGAATCGGCAACACCAGGAGAGAGATTCTCCCTGCCTAACGGTGTGGATCCAGATGTTGGCATAAATACAATTAAAACATACAAACTCAGTAACAGTGAACATTTTGCCATCGAAATTCAGACAGGCAGTGATGGAACTCAATATGTTGATTTGGTGTTGACTAAGTCTTTAGACCGAGAGGAGAATGCTGTTCATAATCTAATACTGACTGCTGTGGACGGTGGGGTCCCCGTGCGCTCCGGCACTGCCAATATTATTGTGAGAGTACAGGATACTAACGATAATCCTCCGCAGTTTGACAAACAGAATTACACAATTAATATGATTGAAAATTCCCCGATTGGAACATTAGTGATGAAGCTTAAAGCTACAGATCTTGACGAGGGTCTTAATTCAGAGATAGTCTACTCATTCACCCTTTACACATCAGAAAAAACACAAGACGTATTTGAATTGAACCCTAACACTGGGGAGATTACTGTGAAGGGTACTATTGACTATGAAGATATGAAATTGTATGAGATGCACATTGAGGCAAGAGACAAGGGGACGCATCCCTTGCTGGGGCAGTGTAAAGTAGTCGTCCACGTGACGGACATGAATGATAATTATCCGGAAATTACAATACAGTCTATAAAAAACACGGTGGAAGAAAACATCCCAGTAGGAAGTGTCATTGCTGTTGTAGGTATAAGAGACAGAGACACTGGCAATAATGGAAACGTAAGTTTATCCATAAATCAGCACATGCCATTTATTCTTAACAAGTCATCAGATAGCCCTATGCATTATAGGCTCATAGTGTCTGAACCTTTGGATCGTGAATCAGTACCTGAATATGACATCAAACTGATTGTGACGGATGCAGGAACGCCGCCTTTGTCTGAAAACGAAACAATAACTGTGCATATACTGGATATTAATGACAATGCACCACAGTTCCCTCAGTCATTTTATACTATACGTGTAATGGAGAATAACGCACCTGGAGCCCTGATCAGTTCACTCACTGCGTTTGACCCTGACCTCCATGAAAACCAGTATCTAGTTTATTTCATCCTAGAGAAGGAGATAGCCAACACCTCCATGTCCATGCTGTTCTCCATCAATCCAGAGAACGGTAATCTTTACGCACTAAAAACTTTTGACTATGAGATCGAGAATGAGTTTCTTTTCCACATCGAGGCCAGAGACTCTGGCTCTCCTGCACTCAGCAGCAACGTGACGGTCCACATCATTATAGTGGACCAGAACGACAACGCTCCGGTTATTGTGTCTCCGTGGCGCGCGCACGGCTCGGTGGTGGAGGAAAAGATCCCCAGATCCACCGATAAAGGCTCTCTGGTTTCCAAAGTGATAGCCTTAGACACCGACTCGGTGCACAACTCTCGGATTACGTACCAGTTTCTACAAGTGACTGACGCCACCTTGTTCAGTCTGGATCAATACAACGGAGAGATCCGGACTATGAGGATGTTCAGTTACAGAGACTCGCGCCACCAGCGACTGGTTGTTGCTGCAAAGGACAACGGGGAGCCCGCTCTCTCTGCTACAGTCACCATCAAGCTGTCCACAGTGGAGACTGCCGTTAAGGCCTACTCTGACATGACTGAGGTGCCTCTAGAATATGACATCTTCTCAGACCTAAACCTGTATTTGGTCATCGGTCTGGGCTCGGTGTCATTTCTCCTGCTGATCACCATATTGGTCACCATCGTGCTCAAGTGTCAGAAACCCAAGCCCAGCAAAGCGGCTCCTCCCTGCAGGAACAGTGTGATCAGTGAGAGGAACTCCACCATCGCAGATTCCACTCTGGTGTCCAACGATGCCTACTGGTACAGTCTGTTTCTAGCAGAGACCAGGAAAGGAAAGATGGTGGTTAGACAGCCTGTGCCAAAGGGCTCCAGATACATCGTGTCCAGTATACCAAGAGGCACAGGACTGACAGACACTAGTGACTCAGCGGCTTCCACTCTGCAGGTGAGAGTCTAATATGTTTGTATAATTACAGTTTATCAATAATTTGTTACATTTCAATTTGACATTGTATTTTTTTAGGTCATTACTATGTATCAAGTAAAATGATAAATAGGATCAAAAAATCAATTTATTCTCGTCAGTGATACACAATTTAAACTCGCAATGAAACCGATAAACTAGTCTTTAAGGTACATATTGTTAAACTGAATTAAAATGCTTCGAAAAACATAAAGGGTGGCGCTGTTTTGTTAGTAAAATGCCAGAATAAGCGCCATGACAGTGAATCGTTGTCATGAGGGCAGATCGTGAAACAACCGGACAGCTCGGTGGTGCTGAATCTCCACTAGGAAACCTGCTCACCCTTTTCAGCCACGAAATATCCACGGAATTTAAATTATGAGAACATTTTCGGGATTAATGCCGTTACAGCACAATTTGATATTTCTGGAAACGTGCATCATTTCCTTTGAAGTCCAGTAAACCGGCACACAACAATGGAGTCCTTTGTAACAATGCAGTCTTGTAAAAGGTACGTGCTGCTCGTTATTCTTTTTTCTTTCGTTCGTAACACATTGACTTCAGTGACTCATTATTCAATACCGGAGGAGATGAAAGAAGGATCAGTTGTAGCAAACCTTGCTACCGATCTCAGTCTGGATGTTAAAACACTGAACCAGAGGAAGATGCGTCTTGACATCATTGCAAACAAGAAATATCTGGATGTGAACAAAGAGACTGGTGAACTGTATGTTGTTGAGAAAATTGACCGGGAGAATGTTTGCACAACCAAGTCATCAGCGTCTTGTTATCTCAGACTGGAGGTAACACTGGAAAATCCAGTCCGAATTTTTAACATAGAAGTAGAAATATTAGATATGAACGACAACGCCCCACAGTTTCGGAGAGACGTCATTCATTTAGATATATCTGAAGCGACGCCAAAAGGAGAGAGATTCTCTCTCAGTAACGCAGTTGATCCTGATGTTGGAATAAATTCAGTGAAAACGTACCAGCTGAGTGAGAGTGAACATTTTAATATTGAAGTACAGACTGGCAGAGAAGGGTCGAAGTTTGCAGATTTAATCTTAACAAAGACTTTAGATCGAGAACAGCATGCTGTTCATAATTTAATACTCACAGCTGTAGATGGAGGAACACCTGCTCGTTCTGGCACTGCAAGTGTTATCGTTCGTGTTTTGGACACAAATGACAACGCTCCTACTTTTGACAAATTAAACTACAGTTTAAAAATAATGGAAAATTCTCCTATTGGAAGCCTTGTTGTTCATCTCAATGCAACAGATTTAGATGAAGGGTTAAATTCCGATATTACGTATTCATATAGTTTATATACGTCAGAGAAAACACAGGAAACATTTCATCTGAATCCTTCTAGTGGTGAAATTACTGTTAAAGGAATGCTAAACTATGAGGATTTCAGGATTTATGATATGGAAGTTATAGCAACTGATAAAGGAGCGAGTGCATTATCAGGACAATGTACTATAAAAATTCTGGTTGAAGACATGAATGACAACCATCCAGAAATATCTATTAAATCATTCCAGAGTCCAGTCAATGAAAACATAGAATTAGACACAGTGATAGCTGTAGTGAGTGTCAGTGATAAAGACTCAGGTGACAATGGAGTGGTTGATCTTCACATTCCAGATAATATGCCTTTCAAACTGAGGGAGTCCTCTGATAACTATTATGAATTAGTAGTGTCACAGCCATTAGACCGTGAGAAGGTTCCAGAATATGACATCACTTTCACTGTGACAGACAGAGGATCTCCTCCTTTATCTGACAATGAAACTATGACGTTAGAACTGCTGGATGTTAATGACAATGTTCCAAAGTTCCCTCAGTCATTTTATACTATACGTGTAATGGAGAATAACGCACCTGGAGCCTTGCTCAGTTCACTCACTGCGTTTGACCCTGACCTCCATGAAAACCAGTATCTAGTTTATTTCATCCTAGAGAAGGAGATAGCCAACACCTCCATGTCCATGCTGTTCTCCATCAATCCAGAGAACGGTAATATTTACGCACTAAAAACGTTTGACTATGAGATCGAGAATGAGTTTCTTTTCCACATCGAGGCCAGAGACTCTGGCTCTCCTCCACTCAGCAGTAACGTGACGGTCCACATCATTATAGTGGACCAGAACGACAACGCTCCGGTTATTGTCTCTCCGTGGCGCGCGCACGGCTCGGTGGTGGAGGAAAAGATCCCCAGATCCACCGATAAAGGCTCTCTGGTTTCCAAAGTGATAGCCTTAGACACCGACTCGGTGCACAACTCTAGGATTACGTACCAGTTTCTACAAGTGACTGACGCCACCTTGTTCAGTCTGGATCAATACAACGGAGAGATCCGGACTATGAGGATGTTCAGTTACAGAGACTCGCGCCACCAGCGACTGGTTGTTGTTGCAAAGGACAACGGGGAGCCCGCTCTCTCTGCTACAGTCACCATCAAGCTGTCCACAGTGGAGACTGCCGTTAAGGCCTACTCTGACATGACTGAGGTGCCTCTAGAATATGACATCTTCTCAGACCTAAACCTGTATTTGGTCATCGGTCTGGGCTCGGTGTCATTTCTCCTGCTGATCACCATATTGGTCACCATCGTGCTCAAGTGTCAGAAACCCAAGCCCAGCAAAGCGGCTCCTCCCTGCAGGAACAGTGTGATCAGTGAGAGGAACTCCACCATCGCAGATTCCACTCTGGTGTCCAACGATGCCTACTGGTACAGTCTGTTTCTAGCAGAGACCAGGAAAGGAAAGATGGTGGTTAGACAGCCTGTACCAAAGGGCTCCAGATACATCGTGTCCAGTATACCAAGAGGCACAGGACTGACAGACACTAGTGGCTCAGCGGCTTCCACTCTGCAGGTGAGCGTCAAATATACATGTTTGTATTATTAATAATTTATTTATATTTAGTTAGATTTCATTTGACATTGCAGTTTTTTAGGTCATTACTATTCATCTAGTAAAATCATAAATAGTGTCAATAAATCTATGTAATGTTGTCAGCGATACAAAATATAAACTCACAATGATATCAATAAACTATAGTCTTTAAGGTAAATATTGTTAAACGGAATTAAAGAGTCTTGACAACATAAAGGGTGGCGCTGTTTTGTTAGTAAAATGCCAGAATAAGCGCCATGACAGTGAATCGTTGTCATGAGGGCAGATCGTTAAACAACCGGACAGCTCGGTGTTGCTGAATCTCTACTACGAAACCTGCTCACCCTGTTAAGCAACGAAATATCCTCGGGATTAAAATTGTGAGAATATGTTCGGGATTACAGGAGTTACAGCAAAAATCGACATATCTGGAAATGTACGTAGTTTCCTTTGAAGTGCAGTAAACTGGCACACAACAATGGAGTCCTTTGTAACAATGCAGTCTTGTAAAAGGTACGTGCTGCTCGTTATTCTTTTTTCTTTCGTTCGTAACACATTGACTTCAGCGACTCATTATTCAATACCGGAGGAGATGAAAGAAGGATCAGTTGTAGCAAACCTTGCTACCGATCTCAGTCTGGATGTTAAAACACTGAACCAGAGGAAGATGCGTCTTGACATCATTGCAAACAAGAAATATCTGGATGTGAACAAAGAGACTGGTGAACTGTATGTTGTTGAAAAGATTGACCGGGAAAATATTTGCAATACCAAGTCATCAGCATCTTGTTATCTCAGACTGGAGGTAACGCTAGAAAACCCACTACGAATTTTTAACATAGAAGTAGAAATATTAGATATGAACGACAACGCCCCTCAATTTCGAAGAGACGCCATTCATTTAGATATTTCTGAAGCGACATCAAAAGGAGAGAGATTCTCTCTCAGTAATGCAGTTGATCCTGATGTTGGAATTAATTCAGTGAAAACGTACCATCTGAGTGAGAGTGAACATTTTAATATTGAAGTTCAGACTGGCAGAGATGGCTCAAAGTCTGCTGAATTAATCTTAACAAAGACTTTAGATCGAGAACAGCATGCTGTTCATAATTTAATACTCACAGCTGTAGATGGAGGAACACCTGCTCGTTCTGGCACTGCAAGTGTTATTGTTCATGTTTTAGACACAAATGACAACGCTCCTACTTTTGACAAATTAAACTATAATTTAAAAATAATGGAAAATTCTCCTATTGGAAGCCTTGTTGTTCATCTCAATGCAACAGATTTAGATGAAGGGTCAAATTCCGATATTACGTATTCATATAGTTTATATACGTCAGAGAAAACACAGGAAACATTTAATCTGAATCCTTCTAGTGGTGAAATTACTGTTAAAGGAATGCTAAACTATGAGGATTTCAGGATTTATGATATGGAAGTTATAGCAACTGATAAAGGAGTGAGTGCACTATCAGGACAATGTACTATAAAGATTCTGGTTGAAGACATGAATGACAACCATCCAGAAATATCTATTAAATCATTCCAGAGTCCAGTCAATGAAAACATAGAATTAGACACAGTGATAGCTGTAGTGAGTGTCAGTGATAAAGACTCAGGTGACAATGGAGTGGTTGATCTTCACATTCCAGATAATATGCCTTTCAAACTGAGGGAGTCCTCTGATAACTATTATGAATTAGTAGTGTCACAGCCATTAGACCGTGAGAAGGTTCCAGAATATGACATCACTTTCACTGTGACAGACAGAGGTTCTCCTCCTTTATCTGACAATGAAACTATGACGTTAGAACTGCTGGATGTAAATGACAATGTTCCACAGTTCCCTCAGTCATTTTATACTATACGTGTAATGGAGAATAACGCACCTGGAGCCTTGCTCAGTTCACTCACTGCGTTTGACCCTGACCTCCATGAAAACCAGTATCTAGTTTATTTCATCCTAGAGAAGGAGATAGTCAACACCTCCATGTCCATGCTGTTCTCCATCAATCCAGAGAACGGTAATCTTTACGCACTAAAAACCTTTGACTATGAGATCGAGAGTGAGTTTCTTTTCCACATCGAGGCCAGAGACTCTGGCTCTCCTCCACTCAGCACTAACGTGACGGTCCACATCATTATAGTGGACCAGAACGACAATGCTCCGGTTATTGTGTCTCCGTGGCGCGCACACGGCTCGGTGGTGGAGGAAAAGATCCCCAGATCCACCGATAAAGGCTCTCTGGTTTCCAAAGTGATAGCCTTAGACACCGACTCGGTGCACAACTCTCGGATTACGTACCAGTTTCTACAAGTGACTGACGCCACCTTGTTCAGTCTGGATCAATACAACGGAGAGATCCGGACCATGAGGATGTTCAGTTACAGAGACCCGCGCCACCAGCGAATGGTTGTTGTTGCAAAAGACAACGGGGAGCCCGCTCTCTCTGCTACAGTCACCATCAAGCTGTCCACAGTGGAGACTGCCGTTAAGGCCTACTCTGACATGACTGAGGTGCCTCTAGAATATGACATCTTCTCAGACCTGAACCTGTATTTGGTCATCGGTCTGGGCTCGGTGTCATTTCTCCTGCTGATCACCATATTGGTCACCATCGTGCTCAAATGTCAGAAACCCAAGCCCAGCAAAGCGGCTCCTCCCTGCAGGAACAGTGTGATCAGTGAGAGGAACTCCACCATCGCAGATTCCACTCTGGTGTCCAACGATGCCTACTGGTACAGTCTGTTTCTAGCAGAGACCAGGAAAGGAAAGATGGTGGTTAGACAGCCTGTGCCAAAGGGCTCCAGATACATCGTGTCCAGTATACCAAGAGGCACAGGACTGACAGACACTAGTGGCTCAGCGGCTTCCACTCTGCAGGTGAGAGTCCAGTATACACGTGTTTGTATGATTTATAATTCATCAATATTTAATTACATTTCATTTCACATTGTAGTTTTTTAAGTCATTAATATTCATCAAGTAAAATCATAAATTGTGTCAATAAATCTACCCATTCTCGTCAGTGATACAAAATATAAACTCACAATGATACCAATAAACTAGTCTTTAAGGTACATATTGTTAAACGGAATTAAAGAGTCTTGACAACATAAAGGGTGGCGCTGTTTTGTTAGTAAAATGCCAGAATAAGCGCCATGACAGTGAATCGTTGTCATGAGGGCAGATCGTTAAACAACCGGACAGCTCGGTGGTGCTGAATCTCCACTACGAAAACGGATCACTCTTTTCAGCGACGAAATATCCTCGGATTAAAATTGTGAGAATATGTTCGGGATTACAGGAGTTACAGCAAAAATCGACATATCTGGAAATGTACGTAATTTCCTTTGAAGTGCAGTAAACTGGCACACAACAATGGAGTCCTTTGTAACAATGCAGTCTTGTAAAAGGTACGTGCTGCTCGTTATTCTTTTTTCTTTCGTTCGTAACACATTGACTTCAGCGACTCATTATTCAATACCTGAGGAGATGAAAGAAGGATCAGTTGTAGCAAACCTTGCTACCGATCTCAGTCTGGATGTTAAAACACTGAACCAGAGGAAGATGCGTCTTGACATCATTGCAAACAAGAAATATCTGGATGTGAACAAAGAGACTGGTGAACTGTATGTTGTGGAAAAGATTGACCGGGAAAATATCTGTCCTTCCAAGTCATCTGCTTCTTGCTATCTCAGACTGGAGGTAACACTAGAAAATCCACTGCGAATTTTTAACATAGAAGTAGAAATATTAGATATGAACGACAACGCCCCTCAGTTTCGAAGAGACGCCATTCATTTAGATATTTCTGAAGCGACATCAAAAGGAGAGAGATTCTCTCTCAGTAATGCAGTTGATCCTGATGTTGGAACCAATTCAGTAAAAACGTACCATCTGAGTGAGAGTGAACATTTTAATATTGAAGTTCAGACTGGCAGAGATGGCTCAAAGTCTGCTGAATTAATCTTAACAACGACTTTAGATCGAGAACAGCATGCTGTTCATAATTTAATACTCACAGCTGTAGATGGAGGAACACCTGCTCGTTCTGGCACTGCAAGTGTTATTGTTCATGTTTTAGACACAAATGACAACGCTCCTACTTTTGACAAATTAAACTATAATTTAAAAATAATGGAAAATTCTCCTATTGGAAGCCTTGTTGTTCATCTCAATGCAACAGATTTAGATGAAGGGTTACATTCCGATATTACGTATTCATATAGTTTATATACGTCAGAGAAAACACAGGAAACATTTAATCTGAATCCTTCTAGTGGTGAAATTACTGTTACAGGAATGCTAAACTATGAGGATTTCAGGATTTATGATATGGAAGTTATAGCAACTGATAAAGGAGTGAGTGCATTATCAGGACAATGTACTATAAAGATTCTGGTTGAAGACATGAATGACAACCATCCAGAAATATCTATTAAATCATTCCAGAGTCCAGTCAATGAAAACATAGAATTAGACACAGTGATAGCTGTAGTGAGTGTCAGTGATAAAGACTCAGGTGACAATGGAGTGGTTGATCTTCACATTCCAGATAATATGCCTTTCAAACTGAGGGAGTCCTCTGATAACT
Organism: Pholis gunnellus; assembly: GCF_910591455.1. Lineage (NCBI taxonomy): Eukaryota > Metazoa > Chordata > Actinopteri > Perciformes > Pholidae > Pholis > Pholis gunnellus. The sequence continues at coordinate 13,188,711 of NC_136537.1, forward strand.
ATTATGAATTAGTAGTGTCACAGCCATTAGACCGTGAGAAGGTTCCAGAATATGACATAACTTTCACTGTGACAGACAGAGGTTCTCCTCCTTTAACTGACAATGAAACTATGACGTTAGAACTGCTGGATGTTAATGACAATGTTCCACAGTTCCCTCAGTCATTTTATACTATACGTGTAATGGAGAATAACGCACCTGGAGCCTTGATCAGTTCACTCACTGCGTTTGACCCTGACCTCCACGAAAACCAGTATCTAGTTTATTTCATCCTAGAGAAGGAGATAGCCAACACCTCCATGTCCATGCTGTTCTCCATCAATCCAGAGAACGGTAATCTTTACGCACTAAAAACCTTTGACTATGAGATCGAGAATGAGTTTCTTTTCCACATCGAGGCCAGAGACTCTGGCTCTCCTCCACTCAGCAGTAACGTGACGGCCCACATTATTATAGTGGACCAGAACGACAACGCTCCAATTATTGTGTCTCCGTGGCGCGCGCACGGCTCGGTGGTGGAGGAAAAGATCCCCAGATCCACCGATAAAGGCTCTCTGGTTTCCAAGGTGATAGCCTTAGACACCGACTCGGTGCACAACTCTCGGATTACGTACCAGTTTCTACAAGTGACTGACGCCACCTTGTTCAGTCTGGATCAATACAACGGAGAGATCCGGACTATGAGGATGTTCAGTTACAGAGACTCGCGCCACCAGCGACTGGTTGTTGTTGCAAAGGACAACGGAGAGCCCGCTCTCTCTGCTACAGTCACCATCAAGCTGTCCACAGTGGAGACTGCCGTTAAATCCTACTCTGACATGACTGAGGTGCCTCTCGAATATGACATCTTCTCAGACCTGAACCTGTATTTGGTCATCGGTCTGGGCTCGGTGTCATTTCTCCTGTTGATCACCATATTGGTCACCATCGTGCTCAAGTGTCAGAAACCCAAGCCCAGCAAAGCGGCTCCTCCCTGCAGGAACAGTGTGATCAGTGAGAGGAACTCCACCATCGCAGATTCCACTCTGGTGTCTAACGATGCCTACTGGTACAGTCTGTTTCTAGCAGAGACCAGGAAAGGAAAGATGGTGGTTAGACAGCCTGTGCCAAAGGGCTCCAGATACATCGTGTCCAGTATACCAAGAGGCACAGGACTGACAGACACTAGTGGCTCAGCAGCATCCACTCTGCAGGTGAGCGTCAAATATACATGTTTGTATTATTAATAATTTATTTATATTTAGTTAGATTTCATTTGACATTGCAGTTTTTTAGGTCATTACTATTCATCTAGTAAAATCATAAATAGTGTCAATAAATCTATGTATTGTTGTCAGCGATACAAAATATAAACTCACAATGATATCAATAAACTATAGTCTTTAAGGTACATATTGTTAAACGGAATTAAAGAGTCTTGACAACATAAAGGGTGGCGCTGTTTTGTTAGTAAAATGCCAGAATAAGCGCCATGACAGTGAATCGTTGTCATGAGGGCAGATCGTTAAACAATCGGACAGCTCGGTGTTGCTGAATCTCTACTACGAAAACGGCTCACCCTGTTAAGGCACGAAATATCCTCGGGATTAAAATTGTGAGAATATGTTCGGGATTACAGGAGTTACAGCAAAAATCGACATATCTGGAAATGTACGTAATTTCCTTTGAAGTGCAGTAAACTGGCACACAATAATGGAGTCCTTTGTAACAATGCAGTCTTGTAAAAGGTACGTGCTGCTCGTTATTCTTTTTTCTTTCGTTCGTAACACATTGACTTCAGTGACTCATTATTCTATACCGGAGGAGATGAAAGAAGGATCAGTTGTAGCAAACCTTGCTAGCGATCTCAGTCTGGATGTTAAAACACTGAACCAGAGGAAGATGCGTCTTGACATCATTGCAAACAAGAAATATCTGGATGTGAACAAAGAGACTGGTGAACTGTATATTGTTGAAAAGATTGACCGGGAGAATGTTTGCACAACCAAGTCATCAGCGTCGTGCTATCTCAAACTGGAGGTAACACTAGAAAATCCATTAAGAATTTTTAACATAGAAGTAGAAATATTGGATATGAACGACAACGCCCCACAGTTTCGAAGAGACGCCATTCATTTAGATATATCTGAAGCGACATCAAAAGGAGAGAGATTCTCTCTCAGTAACGCAGTTGATCCTGATGTTGGAACCAATTCAGTGAAAACGTACCATCTGAGTGAAAGTGAACATTTTAATATTGAAGTTCAGACTGGCAGAGATGGCTCAAAATTTGCTGAATTGATCTCAACAAAGACTTTAGATCGAGAACAGCATGCTGTTCATAATTTAATACTCACAGCTGTAGATGGAGGAACACCTGCTCGTTCTGGCACTGCAAGTGTTATTGTTCATGTTTTAGACACAAATGACAACGCTCCTACTTTTGACAAATTAAACTACAGTTTAAAAATAATGGAAAATTCTCCTATTGGAAGCCTTGTTGTTCATCTCAATGCAACCGATTTAGATGAAGGGTTAAATTCCGATATTACGTATTCATACAGTTTATATACGTCGGAGAAAACACAGGAAACATTTAATCTGAATCCTTCTAGTGGTGAAATTACTGTTAAAGGAATGCTAAACTATGAGGATTTCAGGATTTATGATATGGAAATTATAGCAACTGATAAAGGAGTGAGTGCATTATCAGGACAATGTACTATAAAGATTCTGGTTGAAGACATGAATGACAACCATCCAGAAATATCTATTAAATCATTCCAGAGTCCAGTCAATGAAAACATAGAATTAGACACAGTGATAGCTGTAGTGAGTGTCAGTGATAAAGACTCAGGTGACAATGGAGTGGTTGATCTTCACATTCCAGATAATATGCCTTTCAAACTGAGGGAGTCCTCTGATAACTATTATGAATTAGTAGTGTCACAGCCATTAGACCGTGAGAAGGTTCCAGAATATGACATCACTTTCACTGTGACAGACAGAGGTTCTCCTCCTTTATCTGACAATGAAACTATGACGTTAGAACTGCTGGATGTTAATGACAATGTTCCACAGTTCCCTCAGTCATTTTATACTATACGTGTAATGGAGAATAACGCACCTGGAGCCTTGCTGAGTTCACTCACTGCGTTTGACCCTGACCTCCATGAAAACCAGTATCTAGTTTATTTCATCCTAGAGAAGGAGATAGCCAACACCTCCATGTCCATGCTGTTCTCCATCAATCCAGAGAACGGTAATCTTTACGCACTAAAAACCTTTGACTATGAGATCGAGAATGAGTTTCTTTTCCACATCGAGGCCAGAGACTCTGGCTCTCCTCCACTCAGCAGTAACGTGACGGTCCACATCATTATAGTGGACCAGAACGACAACGCTCCGGTTATTGTCTCTCCGTGGCGCGCGCACGGCTCGGTGGTGGAGGAAAAGATCCCCAGATCCACTGATAAAGGCTCTCTGGTTTCCAAAGTGATAGCCTTAGACACCGACTCGGTGCACAACTCTCGGATTACGTACCAGTTTCTACAAGTGACTGACGCCACCTTGTTCAGTCTGGATCAATACAACGGAGAGATCCGGACTATGAGGATGTTCAGTTACAGAGACCCGCGCCACCAGCGACTGGTTGTTGTTGCAAAGGACAACGGAGAGCCCGCTCTCTCTGCTACAGTCACCATCAAGCTGTCCACAGTGGAGACTGCCGTTAAATCCTACTCTGACATGACTGAGGTGCCTCTAGAATATGACATCTTCTCAGACCTGAACCTGTATTTGGTCATCGGTCTGGGCTCGGTGTCATTTCTCCTGCTGATCACCATATTGGTCACCATCGTGCTCAAGTGTCAGAAACCCAATTCCAGCAAAGCGGCTCCTCCCTGCAGGAACAGTGTGATCAGTGAGAGGAACTCCACCATCGCAGATTCCACTCTGGTGTCCAACGATGCCTACTGGTACAGTCTGTTTCTAGCAGAGACCAGGAAAGGAAAGATGGTGGTTAGACAGCCTGTGCCAAAAGGCTCCAGATACATCGTGTCCAGTATACCAAGAGGCACAGGACTGACAGACACTAGTGACTCAGCAGCTTCCACTCTGCAGGTGAGCGTCAAATATACATGTGTTTGTATAATATATAATGTATTAATATTTAGTTAGATTTCATTTGACATTGCAGTTTTTTATGTCATTACTATTCATCTAGTAAAATCATAAATAGTGTCAATAATTAATTAATTCCCGTCAGCGATACAAAATATAAACTCACAATGATATCAATAAACTATAGTCTTTAAGGTAAATATTGTTAAACGGAATTAAAGAGTCTTGACAACCTAAAGGGTGGCGCTGTTTTGTTAGTAAATGCCAGAATAAGCGCCATGACAGTGAATCGTTGTCATGAGGGCAGATCGTTAAACAACCGGACAGCTCGGTGTTGCTGAATCTCTACTACGAAAACGGCTCACCCTTTTCAGCCACGAAATATCCTCGGGATTAAAATTGTGAGAATATGTTCGGGATTACAGGAGTTACAGCAAAAGCCAATATTTCTGGGAAACGTACATAATTTCCTTTGAAGTGCTGTAAACCTGCATTCAACAATGGAGTCCTTTGTAACAATGCAGTCTTGTAAAAGGTACGTGCTGCTCGTTATTCTTTTTTCTTTCGTTCGTAACACATTGACTTCAGTGACTCATTATTCAATACCTGAGGAGATGAAAGAAGGATCAGTTGTAGCAAACCTTGCTACCGATCTCAGTCTGGATGTTAAAACACTGAACCAGAGGAAGATGCGTCTTGACATCATTGCAAACAAGAAATATCTGGATGTGAACAAAGAGACTGGTGAACTGTATATTGTTGAAAAGATTGACCGGGAAAATATTTGTCCTGCAAAGTCGTCTTGTTATCTCAGACTGGAGGTAACACTAGAAAATCCACTGCGAATTTTTAATATTGAAGTAGAAATATTGGATATGAACGACAACGCCCCTCAGTTTCGGAGAGACGCTATTCATTTAGATATATCTGAAGCGACGCTAAAAGGAGAGCGATTCTCTCTCAGTAATGCAGTTGATCCTGATGTTGGCACCAATTCAGTAAAAACGTACCATCTGAGTGAGAGTGAACATTTTAATATTGAAGTACAGACTGGCAGAGAAGGGTCGAAGTTTGCAGATTTGATCTTAACAAAGACTTTAGATCGAGAACAGCATGCTGTTCATAATTTAATACTCACAGCTGTAGATGGAGGAACACCTGCTCGTTCTGGCACTGCAAGTGTTATTGTTCATGTTTCAGACACAAATGACAACACTCCTACTTTTGACAAATTAAACTACAGTTTAAAAGTAATGGAAAATTCTCCCATTGGAAGCCTTGTTGTTCATCTCAATGCAACAGATTTAGATGAAGGGTTAAATTCCGATATTACGTATTCATATAGTTTATATACGTCAGAGAAAACACAGGAAACATTTAATCTGAATCCTTCTAGTGGTGAAATTACTGTTAAAGGAATGCTAAACTATGAGGATTTCAGGATTTATGATATGGAAGTTATAGCAACTGATAAAGGAGCGAGTGCATTATCAGGACAATGTACTATAAAGATTCTGGTTGAAGACATGAATGACAACCATCCAGAAATATCTATTAAATCATTCCAGAGTCCAGTCAATGAAAACATAGAATTAGACACAGTGATAGCTGTAGTGAGTGTCAGTGATAAAGACTCAGGTTACAATGGAGTGGTTGATCTTCACATTCCAGATAATATGCCTTTCAAACTAAGGGAGTCCTCTGATAACTATTATGAATTAGTAGTGTCACAGCCATTAGACCGTGAGAAGGTTCCAGAATATGACATCACTTTCACTGTGACAGACAGAGGTTCTCCTCCTTTATCTGACAATGAAACTATGACGTTAGAACTGCTGGATGTTAATGACAATGTTCCACAGTTCCCTCAGTCATTTTATACCATACGTGTAATGGAGAATAACGCACCTGGAGCCTTGATCAGTTCACTCACTGCGTTTGACCCTGACCTCCACGAAAACCAGTATCTAGTTTATTTCATCCTAGAGAAGGAGATAGCCAACACCTCCATGTCCATGCTGTTCTCCATCAATCCAGAGAACGGTAATCTTTACGCACTAAAAACTTTTGACTATGAGATCGAGAATGAGTTTCTTTTCCACATCGAGGCCAGAGACTCTGGCTCTCCTGCACTCAGCAGCAACATGACGGTCCACATCATTGTAGTGGACCAGAACGACAACGCTCCAGTTATTGTGTCTCCGTGGCGCGCGCACGGCTCGGTGGTGGAGGAAAAGATCCCCAGATCCACCGATAAAGGCTCTCTGGTTTCCAAGGTGATAGCCTTAGACACCGACTCGGTGCACAACTCTCGGATTACGTACCAGTTTCTACAAGTGACTGACGCCACCTTGTTCAGTCTGGATCAATACAACGGAGAGATCCGGACTATGAGGATGTTCAGTTACAGAGACCCGCGCCACCAGCGAATGGTTGTTGTTGCAAAGGACAACGGGGAGCCCGCTCTCTCTGCTACAGTCACCATCAAGCTGTCCACAGTGGAGACTGCCGTTAAGGCCTACTCTGACATGACTGAGGTTCCTCTAGAATATGACATCTTCTCAGACCTAAACCTGTATTTGGTCATCGGTCTGGGCTCGGTGTCATTTCTCCTGCTGATCACCATATTGGTCACCATCGTGCTCAAGTGTCAGAAACCCAATTCCAGCAAAGCGGCTCCTCCCTGCAGGAACAGTGTGATCAGTGAGAGGAACTCCACCATCGCAGATTCCACTCTGGTGTCCAACGATGCCTACTGGTACAGTCTGTTTCTAGCAGAGACCAGGAAAGGAAAGATGGTGGTTAGACAGCCTGTGCCAAAGGGCTCCAGATACATCGTGTCCAGTATACCAAGAGGCACAGGACTGACAGACACTAGTGACTCAGCGGCTTCCACTCTGCAGGTAAATTAATTCATGTTCAATTAAATACACAACGTATGCTCCATACTTTATGAATAATCCCACAAATAAGAATTTTTTTGCCCCTTTCCTGCTATGTCCAGACAGTGAACATATTATAATGTGGAGGAAACGTGAATCGTGGTTGTTATTCAGGTGACTCTGTAAAGATCATTTTGTCTCATCAACAAACCCCCAACAATTTTGATTCAGAAGTTAATGAAATGTATAATTTAAACACCGTTGTCATTTCTTATACATTTATTCGATATTGTTATTACGTCCATGCATACCTTCTATGACGCACATAAGTTGTCTTGCACTTTAGCGTCGCTGTTCCCCAGTTTAACGTCCTCATCGGTGATTTTACAGGCGCCATGACAGCGTTTCATACAGAGACAGACCGGACAGCGACAAAAGCAGGTTGGACAGGTCCTGGTGCTGAACAGGGTTTCATGGATTTATTCTGCTCTCACGTGTCTTAATACAACGGTTTTTTTTCTGATAAACGACCTAAAAGTGTATTAGCTTTGGATCTTTTTCATGCTGCTTCTTTATGGACTCACTGAAAAGGAACATTTAATTAGCGTTGCAATGGAAATGCATAACACTGGGAAGTCATGGAGGAGGTATGTGTCTGCGCTTTTGTTTATAGGTACTTTTGTGAACTCGGTTATTTCCGTCACTCATTATTCTATTCCCGAAGAATTAGAGGAAGGGTCGGTCGTCGCCAATCTAGCTTCTGATTTAGGTTTAGACGTGAAGACTCTGAGTAGGCGGAAGATGCGGTTAGACATCATATCCAGCAAACGATATCTGGATGTGAACAAAGAAACAGGGGAGCTTTACATCGTTGAGAGGATAGACAGAGAGTATCTCTGCGCAATAAAGACAACGACATGTTACCTAAAAATGGAGGCTATCGTGGAGGACCCGCAAAGAATATTTTATATCGAAATTGAGATAATGGATATCAATGACAACGCTCCTCATTTTCGACGAGACATTATAAACTTAGACATTATGGAATCCACTGCAGCTGGTGAGAGATTCTCCGTTAATAACGCTGTTGACCCAGACCTAGGATCTAATTCAGTCAAAACATACCTTCTGAGCGAAAGTGAGCACTTTGACATAGAAATTCAAACCGGAAGAGACGGATCCAAATTTGCTGATTTAATATTAAAGACGGGTTTGGACCGAGAAAAGCAAGCAGTACATAATTTAATTCTCACTGCTGTGGATGGCGGAATCCCCACGCGCACTGGCACAGCCAGTATTGTTGTTCGTGTGGTAGACACGAATGACAACGCCCCAACTTTCGAAAAAGACAATTTTGATGTTAATATTATGGAAAACTCTCCAGTTGGATCTCTTGTTATTAAGCTGAATGCTAGAGATTTAGATGAAGGAACAAATGCCGAGATCGAATATTCTTATAGTCTGTACACTTCAGAAAAAACACAAGGATCGTTTAACCTGAATCCTTCCACTGGTGAAATAACAGTGAAGGGAATGATGAACTACGAAGACATTCAAACTTATGAAATGGAAATCATAGCAACGGATAAGGCAGTCAACAGTTTATTAGGGCAGTGTAAAGTAAAAATCTCTGTAGCAGATATGAATGATAATCACCCAGAAATATCTATCAAATCATTTAAAAGTCCGATCAAAGAAAATGAACCGATAGACACAGTGATAGCTGTAGTGAGTGTCAGTGATAAAGACTCAGGTGACAATGGAGTGGTTGACCTTCACATTCCAGATAATATGCCTTTCAAACTGAGGGAGTCCTCTGATAACTATTATGAATTAATAGTGTCACAGCCATTAGACCGTGAGAAGGTTCCAGAATATGACATCACTTTCACTGTGACAGACAGAGGTTCTCCTCCTTTATCTGACAATGAAACTATGACGTTAGAACTGCTGGATGTTAATGACAATGTTCCAAAGTTCCCTCAGTCATTTTATACTATACGTGTAATGGAGAATAACGCACCTGGAGCCTTGATCAGTTCACTCACTGCGTTTGACCCTGACCTCCATGAAAACCAGTATCTAGTTTATTTCATCCTAGAGAAGGAGATAGCCAACACCTCCATGTCCATGCTGTTCTCCATCAATCCAGAGAACGGTAAACTTTACGCACTAAAAACCTTTGACTATGAGATCGAGAATGAGTTTCTTTTCCACATCGAGGCCAGAGACTCTGGCTCTCCTCCACTCAGCAGTAACGTGACGGTCCACATCATTATAGTGGACCAGAACGACAACGCTCCGGTTATTGTGTCTCCGTGGCGCGCGCACGGCTCGGTGGTGGAGGAAAAGATCCCCAGATCCACCGATAAAGGCTCTCTGGTTTCCAAAGTGATAGCCTTAGACACCGACTCGGTGCACAACTCGCGGATTACGTACCAGTTTCTACAAGTGACTGACGCCACCTTGTTCAGTCTGGATCAATACAACGGAGAGATCCGGACTATGAGGATGTTCAGTTACAGAGACCCGCGCCACCAGCGACTGGTTGTTGCTGCAAAGGACAACGGGGAGCCCGCTCTCTCTGCTACAGTCACCATCAAGCTGTCCACAGTGGAGACTGCCGTTAAGGCCTACTCTGACATGACTGAGGTGCCTCTAGAATATGACATTTTCTCAGACCTAAACCTGTATTTGGTCATCGGTCTGGGCTCGGTGTCATTTCTCCTGCTGATCACCATATTGGTCACCATCGTGCTCAAGTGTCAGAAACCCAAGCCCAGCAAAGCGGCTCCTCCCTGCAGGAACAGTGTGATCAGTGAGAGGAACTCCACCATCGCAGATTCCACTCTGGTGTCCAACGATGCCTACTGGTACAGTCTGTTTCTAGCAGAGACCAGGAAAGGAAAGATGGTGGTTAGACAGCCTGTGCCAAAGGGCTCCAGATACATCGTGTCCAGTATACCAAGAGGCACAGGACTGACAGACACTAGTGACTCAGCGGCTTCCACTCTGCAGGTATGGAAGAAACTCAATTAAATAAATATAATCTGAGCATTTCCATCAATTACAGACACAAATGAATGTGTGAAACGCGTGTATATAACTTATTTATCAATATTGCAATGGTTTTACGCACACAAACCGGCGCGTAAAGTGTAAAAAGAAGGCCAAGACTGTGACATCATTCTTGCACTGATAAATGATCATGTAATTTAAGTTTAGTGAAAAAAAATTCTAAATACATATTCTTAAAAACAAAATTAATGGATAAAAAAATATACAAATATAAAACAAATCCAAAAAAACTTTTATTATTGTTTGCATCATACCTGAAACAAATAATGCCAAACGTTTGCTTTTTCTTTTATCCAAAATGAGGTTCCCACACAACTTACCTTTGTTAAACGAAATTGTTACTTCTCCGACATTTTACGAGATGCATAGGCACATAAAGGACATTTCACGTCGCTGCTTTCCACAAAAACATATATCTAATGAAATCTTCGTTCTCGCGATAGTTCATTGATGCTGGGCTGGCAGACATATTGTAAATCTCTGCTGATAACAGCATAACGAAACGTTTTCCTTGAACAACCTCGTTGGCGTTCATCATTGAATCAAACGACTTTGTCTCATTTCTTCAACGGACATCAAATGTCAAGTTTCTAAATACGGATTATTTACAATGGCTCGTCAGTATTCCTGGAGAGGGTACGTTTCAATATGTATCTTTCTTTTTGCCATGATGAACACGGTATCTACCGTCACCCATTATTCTGTTCCCGAAGAAATGGAGGAAGGCTCAGTCGTTGCTAATTTAGCAACTGATTTGGGATTAGACGTGAAGACTCTGAATAAAAGAAAAATCCGCCTCGACGTTGTGGGCAATAAGAAATATCTTGATATCAACAAAGACACGGGGGAGCTGTATATCTTTGAAAGGATAGACAGAGAGTTGTTATGCTCCTTGAAGACAGCTACTTCTTGCTTTCTTAAATTAGACGCTACAATTGAAAATCCAATACGAATGTTTAATATCGAGGTCGAAATCACGGATATTAACGACAACGCTCCTCATTTTCGAAGAGGAACGATGCATTTGGACATCTCTGAATCAAGCCCCGTTGGAGAGAGATTTTCATTGAATAATGCTGTAGACCCAGATGTTGGAACAAATTCTGTGAAAGATTACCATCTGAGCTCGAGTGAACACTTCTCCATTGAAATTCAGACAGGAAGAGATGGGACGAAGTTTGCTGATTTGATTCTGAAAAAAGCTTTGGATAGAGAGCATCAGTCTGTTCATAATCTAATTCTCACTGCTGTGGACGGTGGAGTGCCCACGCGCACAGGTACAGCCAGCATCATTGTTCGCGTGCTTGATGTGAACGACAACGCCCCTTCATTTAACAAAGACAAATACATTGTAGATGTGATGGAAAACTCCCCGATTGGCAGTCTAGTACTAAAACTAAACGCTACTGATTTAGATGAAGGTTCAAATTCTGATATTGTTTATTCATATAGTTTATATACATCAGAGAGAACGCAACAGGTGTTTAACTTGAATCCAGAGAATGGTGAAATCAGAGTGAAAGAGATGATAAATTATGAAGATTTTAAGCTTTATGACATGGAGGTTATTGCCAGCGATAAGGGGCCTAACTCTTTATCTGGACAGTGTAAACTATCAATTCAAGTGACAGACATGAATGACAACCATCCAGAAATATCTATTAAATCATTCCAGAGTCCAATAAAAGAAAATGAACCAATAGACACAGTGATAGCTGTAGTTAGTGTCAGTGATAAAGACTCAGGTGACAATGGAGTGGTCGATCTTCATATTCCAGATAATATGCCTTTCAAACTGAGGGAGTCCTCTGATAACTATTATGAATTAGTAGTGTCACAGCCATTAGACCGTGAGAAGGTTCCAGAATATGACATCACTTTCACTGTGACAGACAGAGGTTCTCCTCCTTTATCTGACAATGAAACTATGACGTTAGAACTGCTGGATGTTAATGACAATGTTCCACAGTTCCCTCAGTCATTTTATACTATACGTGTAATGGAGAATAACGCACCTGGAGCCTTGCTCAGTTCACTCACTGCGTTTGACCCTGACCTCCACGAGAACCAGTATCTAGTTTATTTCATCCTAGAGAAGGAGATAGCCAACACCTCCATGTCCATGCTGTTCTCCATCAATCCAGAGAACGGTATTGTTTACGCACTAAAAACCTTTGACTATGAGATCGAGAATGAGTTTCTTTTCCACATCGAGGCCAGAGACTCTGGCTCTCCTCCACTCAGCAGTAACGTGACGGTCCACATCATTATAGTGGACCAGAACGACAACGCTCCGGTTATTGTGTCTCCGTGGCGCGCGCACGGCTCGGTGGTGGAGGAAAAGATCCCCAGATCCACCGATAAAGGCTCTCTGGTTTCCAAAGTGATAGCCTTAGACACCGACTCGGTGCACAATTCTCGGATTACATACCAGTTTCTACAAGTGACAGACGCCACCTTGTTCAGTCTGGATCAATACAACGGAGAGATCCGGACCATGAGGATGTTCAGTTACAGAGACCCGCGCCACCAGCGACTGGTTGTTGCTGCAAAGGACAACGGAGAGCCCGCTCTCTCTGCTACAGTCACCATCAAGCTGTCCACAGTGGAGACCGCCGTTAAGGCCTACTCTGACATGACTGAGGTGCCTCTAGAATATGACATCTTCTCAGACCTAAACCTGTATTTGGTCATCGGTCTGGGCTCGGTGTCATTTCTCCTGCTGATCACCATATTGGTCACCATCGTGCTCAAGTGTCAGAAACCCAAGCCCAGCAAAGCGGCTCCTCCCTGCAGGAACAGTGTGATCAGTGAGAGGAACTCCACCATCGCAGATTCCACTCTGGTGTCCAACGATGCCTACTGGTACAGTCTGTTTCTAGCAGAGACCAGGAAAGGAAAGATGGTGGTTAGACAGCCTGTGCCAAAGGGCTCCAGATACATCGTGTCCAGTATACCAAGAGGCACAGGACTGACAGACACTAGTGACTCAGCAGCTTCCACTCTGCAGGTATGGCAAACAGAACACGTGCTACACACAGATGTACTTCGTCAATATTTATCAAATCCACTAACACGTGACCATTGCATTCATAAACCTGTCATATCAGCGCTTGAGAATTTTACTCTCCTCCTTACTTATTTTTGCCTTGAAATGAACCGTGCATCACAAGTGGAAACAGCTATAATTCACCTTAACAACGTGTTGGATATATTCTTACACTTGTTACAGCAGAAAGTTTCTACTAAAATCTCTACAATTTCATGAAATTTATTAATTCATTTGATTAATAATCTATTCTGTCTTTTTCTTTACATACCTTTTTTCGCTCTTGCTTGTCTATTTCTGCAAACATTAGGTATGGGAGAAGAAAAAGAGGCTAGATGTGGGCCATACGCATATTATATTAAATAACAAGTAAATGTCAGGTGTAGCAATTATTGATGATACACACATGGACACTTTTAAAATATCATCATGTCTGACATTGTTTTTACTCCCAGACACCATGTGCGTAATATCTTAGGAGCACGAAGGAAAGAGGATACTATTATACATTATCTCTACACTTACAATTAGCGAACACGTGTGTACAAAATAAGCAACAAAAAAAAAGTTTATAAAGAAATGTAAATATAGAATGAACAGAACCCGAGGATTTATTTATATCTCCCACACGGGGTATACATATTTAGAAACCAGAAACGAAAACTTCTACAAAAAGACTTATTTCCAGTTTTCAAAAACTGTCATACGAAACGCTCGCACCCCTTCTTAGTTTAAAACAAAATACTTTTTTAACAGGTGCAACGGCTCACACAAGACTATTTTCGTCGCTGCTCTCCGCCAAAACACGTTCTCTGGTGAGGTCATCGTTTTCACGCTAGTTTATTGGAGGAGAAGTATTTCATGGACGTCACTTCTGTGTATGCGCGCAGAAACCTTTTCTTTTAAGATCCTCGTTTCGTTTGTTCGTTTATCAAGAAGGCGGTTCATCCACATTTCACCATATTTCAAGGGTATAAGGAATCGACATGATGGCGCATCATATCGGACATTTATGCGGGAGAGGGTACGTTTCAGTATTTCTCTTTCTTGCCATGATGAACACGGTATCTACCGTCACCCATTATTCTGTTCCCGAAGAAATGGAGGAAGGCTCTGTCGTTGCTAATTTAGCAGCTGATTTGGGATTAGACGTGAAGACACTAAAGGGAAGAAAAATGCGCGTTGACGTTGTGGGCAATAAAAAACATCTTGATATCAACAAAGACACGGGAGAGCTGTTCGTTCTGGAAAGAATAGACAGAGAAGTTTTGTGCCCCTTAAAAACAACTACATACTGCTTTCTGAAATTAGACGCTACCATTGAAAATCCAATACGAATGTTTAATATCGAGGTGGAAATTATGGATATTAACGACAACGCTCCTCATTTTCGAAGAGGAACGATGCATTTGGACATCTCTGAATCAAGCCCCGTTGGAGAGAGATTTTCATTGAATAATGCTGTAGACCCAGATGTTGGAACAAATTCTGTGAAAGATTACCATCTGAGCTCAAGTGAGCACTTTAAACTCGAGATTCAGACCGGAAGAGATGGGTCAAAGTTTGCTGATTTGATTCTGAAAAAAGCTTTGGATAGAGAGCATCAGTCTGTTCATAATCTAATTCTCACTGCTGTGGACGGTGGAGTGCCCACGCGCACAGGTACAGCCAGCATCATCGTCCGCGTGCTTGATGTGAACGACAACGCCCCTTCATTTGACGAAGAAAAATACATTGTAGATGTGATGGAAAACTCCCCGATTGGCAGTCTAGTAATAAAGCTAAACGCTACTGATTTAGATGAAGGTTCAAATTCTGATATTGTTTATTCATATAGTTTATATACATCAGAGAGAACGCAACAGGTGTTTAACTTGAATCCAGAGAATGGTGAAATCAGAGTGAAAGAGATGATAAATTATGAAGATTTTAAGCTTTATGACATGGAGGTTATTGCCAGCGATAAGGGGCCTAACTCTTTATCTGGACAGTGTAAACTATCAATTCAGGTGACAGACATGAATGACAACCATCCAGAAATATCTATTAAATCATTCCAGAGTCCAGTCAATGAAAACATAGAATTAGACACAGTGATAGCTGTAGTGAGTGTCAGTGATAAAGACTCAGGTGACAATGGAGTGGTTGATCTTCACATTCCAGATAATATGCCTTTCAAACTGAGGGAGTCCTCTGATAACTATTATGAATTAGTAGTGTCACAGCCATTAGACCGTGAGAAGGTTCCAGAATATGACATCACTTTCACTGTGACAGACAGAGGTTCTCCTCCTTTATCTGACAATGAAACTATGACGTTAGAACTGCTGGATGTTAATGACAATGTTCCACAGTTCCCTCAGTCTTTTTATACTATACGTGTAATGGAGAATAACGCACCTGGAGCCTTGCTCAGTTCACTCACTGCGTTTGACCCTGACCTCCATGAAAACCAGTATCTAGTTTATTTCATCCTAGAGAAGGAGATAGCCAACACCTCCATGTCCATGCTGTTCTCCATCAATCCAGAGAACGGTAATCTTTACGCACTAAAAACCTTTGACTATGAGATCGAGAATGAGTTTCTTTTCCACATCGAGGCCAGAGACTCTGGCTCTCCTCCACTCAGCAGTAACGTGACGGTCCACATCATTATAGTGGACCAGAACGACAACGCACCGGTTATTGTGTCTCCGTGGCGCGCGCACGGCTCGGTGGTGGAGGAAAAGATCCCCAGATCCACCGATAAAGGCTCTCTGGTTTCCAAAGTGATAGCCTTAGACACCGACTCGGTGCACAACTCTCGGATTACGTATCAGTTTCTACAAGTGACTGACGCCACATTGTTCAGTCTGGATCAATACAACGGAGAGATCCGGACTATGAGGATGTTCAGTTACAGAGACCCGCGCCACCAGCGACTGGTTGTTGCTGCAAAGGACAACGGGGAGCCCGCTCTCTCTGCTACAGTCACCATCAAGCTGTCCACAGTGGAGACTGCGGTTAAATCCTACTCTGACATGACTGAGGTGCCTCTAGAATATGACATCTTCTCAGACCTAAACCTGTATTTGGTCATCGGTCTGGGCTCGGTATCATTTCTCCTGCTGATCACCATATTGGTCACCATCGTGCTCAAGTGTCAGAAACCCAAGCCCAGCAAAGCGGCTCCTCCCTGCAGGAACAGTGTGATCAGTGAGAGGAACTCCACTATCGCAGATTCCACTCTGGTGTCCAACGATGCCTACTGGTACAGTCTGTTTCTAGCAGAGACCAGGAAAGGAAAGATGGTGGTTAGACAGCCTGTGCCAAAGGGCTCCAGATACATCGTGTCCAGTATACCAAGAGGCACAGGACTGACAGACACTAGTGACTCAGCAGCTTCCACTCTGCAGGTACAGATGACAGCTTCCTTTTCTGCATTTAAAATATCTATATCTATCTAATATCTATTGAATAACTGGCAAACTGTTACCGCGGTTCACAATGCAATATTTCATTTCTGTTCAGCTTATAGCTGAAGGGTAAGGGCCGTTTTTAGTAGTACTAAATATTGTGTGAGGAAAATAAAAGTTATATCATAGAAAATACATTTTGCGTTTTCAAACAATGACAAACTTAATTCTAAATTGAACAATTAATGCATGTATTTAACGTATCATACCAGATACTCACTAAATCAGTATCAAACTTTGGTATTAATGCACAGTATAAAATCAAAAAATGGAAGTAAAAATGAGACATTATATTTATGATTCAAATAGAGAGCAGAAATCACCAGTCAATAAAGAAATATAACCATTAATAGAAACCAAACCGAAGAAAATCTTGCTGCTGTTTTGTATTTAAAGTTTTGTGGTTGCTTAAAAGAGCAGCAACTGCTCAAAAGGCTTTTCATTCAAAACAGTTTCAGAGACATTCTTATGTGACTTCAGTTTGTTGTCTGTATATCAGTGGAACAGTTGTGTCTTGATTGTTTTATTCACTGCAAATGAAAACACAATCAAGTACATATTTGAAATGAAAATGCTGAACCCACTGTTTAAAGTAAACCTTTTTTCCCCAGCTCCAGTGCCATTTGATTATCTAATGTGATATCTATATATCTAAACACCTACCTACCCATCTATCAATTTACCCATCTATCAATTTACCTACCTACCTACATACCCGTCTGTCTGTCTGTCTGTCTGTCTGGCTGTCTGTCTGTCTGTCTCTCTAAGATGGTAAGTATGCTGCTGGAGGAACAGACAATGATAAGCTAAATACAAAACTGTTTTTTAACCTACTTTCAGAGAACGGATTGTAACAAGCTGCAGTATCTGTTATTCCCACTAACCATGCTTAGTCTGTGGTATTTCTCAAAGTTAACATTTTATTCATGGTGCCTCTACACCCACTCTGTGATCATAGGATACATACACAAATAACCCTTTCTTGTGCTTGCAATGACCTGACCATTAAATTGCTTGTTTTTTTTCTCCCCACTCTTAAGTACCCTAAATGAGGAAAGTCCACACCGCAGTTGGAGGTATGCAGGAGTCTCACTCCCCCACCCTGGATGCCCTTTTATGAATGATGTTACAGAAATTAGTTTTTTGTGTGTTTGTTTTGTTCTCAGTGGATCTTTTTTTTAATTATTCTTTCTTGTTTAGTATCTCTTGGAAAAGGAGATTTTCTTTTATAGCAAAGGGTCACGCAGTTTAAAGAACATGCGGCTTGTCAAATATCCTGTGTTAACCTCTTCATGCCTACATTTTGATTACTGTTGCTTGTATTGCAGCCTCATCCCTCAAGCCCACTAAAGTATGTCTATGCAATCTAACTATCAAAGTAATTAGTAAATACTTCTGTCAGCATTTCATGATTATGTCCCTTCTCAAAGCCTAAAAATAAAGCCCTAATGGTTTTGATTGACCTCAGGGGACAAATACATGAGGTCATAATAATCACAATAATAACATACTGAGTCTGACACTCACTGGTCATTTTTGCAGACAATCAGAAGTGATGGTCCGGATGACATATTGAAACAGTCCTAGTCATTACCTTTGGTGAACAAAGTGAGAGTCCCTGCACACACCTGTGTCCTATAGGCTCATAGAGTATTAATCTTTCAACACTAAATAATACAAACATGCTGCTCAGCCTGAAGGTCTTTGGTCACAGTTATACAAAATCCTTCACTTCAAATACCAATGTTGTCATTTGCTTGCTTTGCTTTTTTCACAATCTGGCTTTTGCTTTTCATGCCTGATTAATACACACCGCAAGAAGATATTGATATGTCTTCAGGTTCTAGGTCCTGTGCATGTGAAGATTAATTTGTGTTCATCCCGTACTGACCTATAAGTAAGAGGTTATAAGTACATCCTATTTTTGGATGTTTATATGTTGGACTGGACTGTGTTGTTGATGTATGACTGGGCTAGCTATACTGTAAATCGACTGAGTGTTACTGACTTCACAGAATTTCAATTTACTGTCTGCTGTAGTGTGAATTGTGACCTAATTCTTTGTGCAGGAGAGACGCAAAGTGAAACCAGTCACCCAGTTGCCTAGCAACCACTCTCCTTCACATAATATTGGAGCATGGTATTCGTTGATAGGCCTGCCACCTCACCAATACATGATCAAGGATCTGCCGAACCCCTCCACCCACTCTGTCCTCTGCCTGAAGCCCCTGTCTGCGTGACAGACAATGGCTGCATGAGATGTGTCATTTTGGCCAGTCATGGCTGTGGGTCTTTTCCATGTTCATCTAATTATTTTTGTCTCATTGGCAGGCATCGTCCAGCAGCAGCAGCAGCTCCACATAAGGCCCCACCTCCAGCTGTGTCCTGGTTTGAATCCGATAGGAAAGCTTCCCAGTGGAAAGGAGAGACCCCTGCCCATAAACGCCCCTACGTCCATCCTGCTCAGTCTGATCCTTACGTCTCACAATGTGTAGTTGTAATGCTATAACACCAACTGGACTATGGTGGCTAATTAAGGACCAAGCCCTCTCCCTTCTCTTTCTTTAAGCACATGAAAATCCAATCAACATTGCCTCTCTGTCGATTCAATATGCACGATGAGACTGCATGGCTTCAACCTCACTCCAAGACCATCATACATAAAAAAATCCAGAGGAGATACTTGCAAAGAAGCAGACTGTATGAAAACTTGCACATGTGGATATTTAAAGAAGCCTCAACAAGGACTATTAATGTGGACACGGAAACGTTGAAATGCCTTTATCGTTTTCCTCTTTAAAAATGAAACACATGTTGATTACATTATTAAACCTCTGTGCTTTGTCTTGCCCCTTAACAGCATTGATGTATAATAAACAAGTTAACTAAGAAGTGAAACAGCACAATTAACTAAATGTCAGAAAAGCACCAACCCCTGATTTTAAAGTATGAAACAAAAGGAAATCAGTATTTTATAGATGTGGTAGCTTTTAGCAGTTTTATGTTTTGTACTTGATGTTGTGCTTTATATGTGAGCTAGGCCTAAATATGAGAGCGATGAGAGACTGAGTTAAGTTAGCCAGTGCATCAAACAGATAACAGTGAGGCTTTCAGCCATTATGTATCTGCCTTTCAGTTGTTTTTGCATGGGATAATCAAGTACGTTAATAGCTTTAGATATTTATGATATTGAGAAATCCATTTTCTGTAGTTAGAAGTGCAGCATTATACTTTTCTATGGATCAAGAAAGTTAAGTGTACTCTCATCTTAAATGTGCATCGTGTGCTTGAATGTTATGTTCACTTGGACATTACTGGAGAATAAGAGTCTAGAGAATTTAACTAAACACAAGTGAATGCAGTGAGTGTTTGAGAATGGACTGATTAATATCTACTTATGACGACTGTATATACATCACAAACATGACTATGTGCTTTCACTTTTTTATTTTCAAAGCCAAACTCTGGATGTTCCTTAATTTCAATGTCTTCTGAGATTGTGTAACAAGATGAAAACTCAATTAATGACTCAGTGTTTACTTTATAATACTGAATACTGGTTTCAACCAATGAAAGCTGTGCTCATGTGTATTACTGACTACTGTGTGTATCTGCATATGCAACACATAAATAGGGATACAGATATGACCGACATACAGTGCATATATCTGTAACTATAAATATGCCTTTATTTGTCAATATTAATGCTGAACAGAAAAACAGTGCCATCAGATTTATGGGCCAACTAGTATGTGAAACATTTCAATAATCAGACATCATGAAGTCAAACTCGTTAGCACAGCTCACATTGCATTGCTTGTATTCCGTTGTAATCTACTACAGTCAAACATATACAAAAACTGCTTTTGTACAGTGGTACTTTTATGGTGCAATATGTATTAAGGTGTAATATGTGAGCTTATTGTATGCTATGGTCTGTATGATCTATCAACTACAAAGACAAAACAGAACATTAAACTTAATGGTGAACTTGTGAATCTCTTGAGTTTTGCATCAAAGATACTGCTGCATTATTGTAAAAATACTTTTGATTCCAGTTTACACAGCAGGTCATTCTTCAGTGAATCTACTACAAACTACATTTGTGATGACAAGTCAAAGGCCTATTTTACTTTATCATAATGCCTGTTCCACCCTTGTCAGATAAACTAACTTGCTTAAAGTTTCACTGAACTTGAAATGTCAGTTTAAAAAACATTGAGCTCAGTTCTAAGATAGTCACAGGCACTAGTACAGTAGCACTCTACCAGTATGATTTTCCTGTTCAGAGAGCAAAACTGATCCGGCTCACGTAGTCAATTAAGTGACCGCTGTACTGCAAGCTTGGGAACACAGACATGTCTGCTTGTGTCAAATATAAAAATGCCAAAAAAAGGAACCTCACACAGTATCTTTTTTTATTCCTAAGGACAAGTTGTTTTATGTGTTTTTAGCAGGTTTTTGCAATGCTCTTTGGCTTTTTAATGTGTTTCTCCATTGTCAGAGAATGTGATACTGTAGAATTCACACTATTGGAGTATTAAGTCAACCTTAGAAAGAGAGCTATGTACACAAGAATGTGGCAGAATATTCTCTAGATTAATATTTGCTCCCATTGTCACTGAGTGACAGGTTTTCATGGCTTATGATCATTTGTATAGTGAACACCTACAGACTGGAGTCTACAGGAACAGACAACATGGCCTGTTCCAGTATTCCGTTCATGTGATTTATTTTTAATCAAAGGTTTACCTCAAATGTCACTGTTTGTTGTAATCCATAAAATAACGATGAAAGCGTTGTAGGCTTTTGCTTCGGGCCCAAAACACCATCATTATTCTTCCAGGATAATCCGGCTTTTACTTTTATCTCATTATTTCTCTCTGATACTAAAAGTGTTAATATGGCAACAAAACCGGAACAATTACCATAAATATTAAAAAATAAAAATAATATATACACTGTATGTGTGTGTGAGTGAGTGAGTGAGTGTGTTTCCACAAAGATCTTTCTGGCCAAACTGCTTCAAGAAGTAATCATTCTGGACTTTCATACAAATAATGTAAGTATTGATGTTTCAAATGAACACAATCCAAACCCCACTGGCATTGTGGCATTGCAGAGGCATTGCAGTTAATGCACAAGTGCACCAGACTTTAACTTTAAACACTGCGACATTGCTTTACTTAGTTTCTAAAATAAATAGCAAATAATGAAAATCATTGTAAGTGCAATTCAGTCCACCGATGATGTGTGACAAATATTCACTCTACATTCAAATAATCATAACAGTAGTCACAAACACTTTCTCTATTTACCCCTTTTTGCTCTTCTCACTCTGTCCCATATACATAGACCCTTGTAGAAAACATTGAGCTCACACTGTTAAAACAATACTTCCTATTACATCAGATTAGCTGCATACTTGGCATGCATGTCTTTCAACATCAATCAAACCCTTGCCTTTTTTTGAGACCTGGTCACCTGCTGCACTGGTGGAAAATGTTATATCTTTAACATTGCAAAGTTCTAATACGCTTTCATCACCCAAATTCACTTTCAGGCATGTGAGCCGGTGAGGATTAGAAGACTCTGCATACTTAAAAGCTTAGAACTGTTATAAAGACCTCATTCTGTCTTCAGCTTCTTTTTTTCACACCTGCACATCCTTGTTCACAGGCCTCTCCTCTCCTATAACATCTTTAGTTTATAAATTAAAAATACTAATCCAGGAGGCAACACTCTCTTTCCATATCTTCACTTGTGGTAAAAGGCGTTTCAGTCGTTAAGTACTCCATATATACTGTATATATACTGTATATATATATATATCAATTTCTGATCAGATTGAGAATTACTAAGGGTTGCAGATCACTATGGCAAATAACTCTAATTCAGTTCTGGCCTTTTTTCAAATCTAAGCATCATTCTTTAATTGAGTCAAGTTATTTTCTTAAACAGTGAAAGTAATTCACGTGCACAATATGAGTCAAAACAGGAGAGACAGTCTATGACAATACCTCCAGCTAAGTGCCCTCTCTGGACTGTCTGCACTGATCACAGTCAGCACATCCACCATCTGTGAGGACATCAGGGCCATATTTATCCTAAAAAGAAACACAATATTAAAACTAAACTGATGCTCTAAATAGTCTAATGAACAGTGCTAAAAGCCAGTTGTTAGTAGCTGGTGCATGGAGATACATTGTATTGAAATGTAATACAAATAATCATAAGCAGGTTTTGTTAAGTGTTTTACAGACAATGTATGTTCAATGGATTTCTTTTCTCAAAAGGGTGTGAGCGCGTCTGTCTCTGTGTTTGAATGTGCACACACATGACATAATCTCCCTGGAGAGATGAGATCATGTGTGAGCAGGGCAGCTTCACATTTAGGCCCACAGGATGAGTTACCTTGACTGTTTGATCCCCTGTACCCTTAAATGTTAGCACGTAAGAGGTGTGTGTCTTTGTAAGGTTTAAATAAAATGTTTTTATGTGGGGTCTAGCTTAGATACTATTATTTGTTTGGAGCAAAGTGGCAGCTTGAGATCAGATACATTTTCTGTCTCTTCCCCTCTTGACCCTGAGAGGAGACTCTCACACTGACTGCTGTCTGCTGCTGGAGTCCACTGCAGACAAGAACACTGATACACAGCACAACTGCACCAATGTGGAACAAAGCACTAGAACCACCACCAGCCGGCACTAGCAGGCTAACACATGCGCAGCATACAACCCCAATGTGTTTTATGTATAGTATGAAACTGTGGTCTTATTTGCAATGAATCATTTTCTAATACTGAAGGAAAAAAAACGTACGGTTTGAGGAGTGATAGACTATTTTACAAATATTGTCTGGGCTTTTTTCCCCTGATAAATTCATTACAAAATGATTATTTTGACTCAACCATAAGGGAGGTGTATCATTTTTAAGAGGAACATGTATTATATATGTTGTAGAGAATTAACAGCATCAGGGCATTTGGAAACGGCTGACTTTCTTTGTCTGCAGCATTCACAGCTCCTGCATCCCTCCCCCTCTCCTTCCTTCCTTCCTTCCTGAGCGCTGCTTCTTTTCAGCACCATGGACAGCGACCAGCCCATTAGAGCTGCGTTTCCATGGCGACGTGCTGCCTGTTCGCTGGAGGTTGCCGCGCGCTCTGAAGCCGTCTGTAATTTATTATTCTGACATGCCGCCCCCCCCTCCCCCTTTCCGCTTCACAGTGCAGCACCAGCAGCGTGCATACATCAGATGAGCATTCTCTGTTAAATATGATCGATACATCTGCCTACCAAGGCCTGATCATAACAGAAATTAGGTGCTTTCTGGTATAGCTTTAACGCAGAATGGGGGAAATGATGGAGGTAGAAATGGGAGGAGGTGTTGCACAATGCGGCAGAGCTCGTGCACTTATGTGTTTGGCCTAATTCCAGAACCAATACGTTGCGTAGAATGCGGGAGGGGTGCGGAGATTCTTTTTCTTTCTTTTTACTTTGTAGGTCACTTCGTTTCTTTGCTGCCGTTAGTGTGATTGTTATTTGTAATTTTCTATCATGGTTTATTCTGCACGATCTCATGCACTGCAGCAGCAGCATGGGGCACAATGCACAATTACATATGAACCATTTAGAGCAGACATATACGAGTGGGCTCGTCATAGCTGCTTTTGCAGGTTCAGTCCATGAGATGTCACTGCTCACCTCTTCAATAGGACAACGATTGTGGGAGTGTGCTGCAGACCACACATAGTGCAGAGAGAATGTGAATGTCAGCAGCTGTACCTGCATTACCACATAATAGAACATTTGCTTTATTTTAGGGCCTATAATTTTTTTAATGACGAACTCATTCTTTGTAACAGATTTCCTGGAAATAATTTGGCCCTTAATCTAAAAAAAATAGAGCCTGTGTTCAAGTGGTAGAGTTACAATGAATTAATAATGATTAATTGCTGGCATAACTACAAAATGTAACCAAATTCTAAATTTGATGAAGGGTTTAATGTTTCTTTCAGGGAAATCTCATTTTCACTATAATTCAATGATAGTACAGCGCTTTACATGAAACTAACATTTGTTGCAGGAAAGACAATACAAATATCTCCCGTGCATGGATTTTCTAATTCTTCACTTTCACCTGACACACTTAGATGCCAACAGTTATTATCTGAAATGTCTGTAGAAATAATGAAACTGGTATTTACTTTCTTAGTAAATAATGGGTGGCTATGTTTCACATCTGTGACAAAATGAAAGGTCTACTGTTTGGGCAACAGCGTTTTCAATGATACTATAGTTTTGGGAAACATGCATTCTAATACAACAGGACACGAAATAAAAAAGATAAAGGTTGAAATAGTCTATTTGAGACATTGTTAAAAAGAAAAGCCTCGCTCTCAGTTTGTATATTGTGTTTTTCAGGATCCGCTGTAAGACCTAACTTTTAACACACAAAGAAATGTTAAAAAA
Organism: Pholis gunnellus; assembly: GCF_910591455.1. NCBI lineage: Eukaryota > Metazoa > Chordata > Actinopteri > Perciformes > Pholidae > Pholis > Pholis gunnellus. The sequence goes on from NC_136537.1 coordinate 13,213,748, forward strand.
AAAGTTCCTGGTGTGATTAAAACTTCTACTCCTACTTGGAGCGCCTACTGCCTGAATGCAGCGTTCTGGAAGCATTTCAGCAAGATCACAATTAGGCTATACTGGAGGACAACGTATTATCGTCACCGCACCATCGTTACAGTGACAATGGGTGGTGCTGTTACACTATATATCTAAACGGTGGCTGTGTCCGTGAGGGGGTATCATTTTCTACAAGTGCATTCAGTGATAACCCATAGAGACGGATTGAGAGACTGGACTAAAAAAGCTTTAATTTTTTGTCAGAATGGAGGAAGAAACAGACCTTCATCGTTAAGCATCCATGAGAGGAAACTGAAAAAATCCGGAAATTTCTTTTTGACGGATTGAAGACCATTGCTGAAAAGGCTTTTTCCTAAAAATGGCGATAACGAACATCAAGGAACAATGGCTGGATGTGTGGATTTCTTTTTCTCTGGCCCTGCTGATTGTGACTAATTTGGAAGGAATATCTGCTCAAGTACGGTATTCCATTCAGGAAGAATTGAAAATAGGCACGGCTGTTGGAAATGTGGCAAAAGACCTTGGATTAGATGTTGGAAGACTGACGGATAGAAATCTTCGTGTTGTGTCAGGAACAAAGCAGGATCTGTTTAAGGTAAATCCGAGAGATGGAGTTTTGTTAGTGAACCAGAGAATAAACAGAGAGGACCTGTGTGCAAAAACTGCTCCATGCATCACAAATCTGAAAGCCGTTGTAGAAAATCCCCTCGAGATGCACCAAATAACTGTTGAAATACTCGATGTAAACGACAATTCGCCGAAATTTCCTGAAGAAAACTACACATTAGAGGTGCTGGAGTCCGCAATAGTTGGATCTCGATTTCAAATGGAAGGAGCACACGACTTGGATGTTGGTTTAAATTCTTTACAATCATATAAACTCAATCACAATCAGTATTTTCGCCTGGATACGGAAGAATTTGGGGAGGATGGAAAGGTTCCATTCTTAATTTTACAGCGACCTTTGGATAGAGAACACGCCGCTCAACACTGGCTACTCTTAACAGCTAATGACGGGGGTAAACCATCAAAATCTAATACTATTAATATCACTGTTATTGTGTCGGACATAAATGACAACTCACCAGTGTGTGATAAACAGAAATACACCATAACAATAAAGGAAAACACACCAGCAGGAACATTTTTGCTGATAGTAAACGCATCTGACTCGGATGAAGGGGTTAACAGCGAGATTGAATATTCTTTACGGAGTAAAATTAGAGGACTCTCATCTGAACCGTTTGATTTGAATAACAGAACTGGCAAACTAACGGTGAAAGGAGGTCTTGATTACGAGGCAAAGCAAGTTTATGAGATTAAGATATTGGCTGCGGACAAAGGTGCAGTGTCTCTCTCCACACACTGCAACGTGGTTGTAAGAGTGGAAGACGTGAACGACAATCAACCCGAAATAGAGATCACATCGCTTTCAAGTCGCATTCCAGAGGATGCACCTCCTGGCACGGTGGTTGCGTTGATGGGTGTGACGGACCTTGACTCTGGTGTGAACGGACAGGTGGTCTGCAGTGTGCCCGGTCATTTACCGTTCGACTTAAAGCCGTCCCCTGACGGACAGTCATACTCTTTGGTCACAAAGGACTACCTAGATAAGGAGACCATAACTATGTATGATATCACAATAACAGCTAAGGATTTAGGGAACCCCGCACTGTCATCAACGAAGGTGATACATGTAGATGTGCTAGATGTTAATGATAATAGTCCTGTATTCACTGAAAGCCCGTATACTTTTTATGTGCCTGAAAACAACAAGGCTGGGATGTCAATTTTTTCAGTGAAAGCTGAAGATGCTGATGGAGGCGACAATGCTGCAGTCACATATTCACTCGACCGCAAGAGTTCGGGGCCCACCCTGACTTCCTTTTTAAATATAAATGAAGCCAATGGCATTATTTCTGCGCTGAAAAGTTTTGACTTCGAAACTCTGAAAACGTTCCAGTTCCAAGTTGTTGCCACAGATTCTGGAACTCCGTCACTAAGCAACAACGTCACAGTGAATGTGTTCATTCTGGATCAGAACGACAACGCTCCAGTCATCCTGTATCCAGTCAGCTCTAACGGTTCTGCTGAAGGTGCGGAGGAGATTCCTCGCAATGTGAACGCAGGACACTTGGTGACTAAAGTCAGAGCCTATGACGCTGATATAGGATATAACGGCTGGTTACTGTTCTCACTGCAGGAAGTTACTGACCACAGTCTCTTTGGTTTGGACCGCTATACAGGACGGATCAGAACACTTCGCTCATTCACAGAGACAGACGAGGCTGAGCATAAACTGGCCATACTGGTGAAAGACAATGGGAACGTGTCACTCTCAGCAACAGCTACTGTGATTGTCAAAGTTGTGGAGCCCAAAGAGGCTTTTGCTGCTGCTGATGTTAAAAGTGCAACAAATGACGAGGAGGATAATAATGTGACTTTTTACCTGATGTTAACTTTAGGCTCAGTTTCAACACTTTTTCTCATCAGTATCATCGTGCTGATTGCAATGCAGTGCTCTAAATCCACAGACTATACTTCTAAATATCTACAAGAGACTAATTATGACGGGACACTGTGTCACAGCATCCAGTACAGATCTGGAGACAAACGCTACATGTTAGTTGGACCCAGAATGAGTATAGGATCTACTATTGTCCCGGGCAGCCACGCGAACACACTGATGCTCCCTGACAGGAGACAGGCATCTGGAGAGGTAAGAGATACATTGTTCTATTTACATCATGCTTTCGCACAACAATATTTTGATCTCGTCAATATGTTTTTTTTTTTACCGTTCTCTTTCCGCTGGTGTGAAATTGGGCTGTCCATGGTGCTGAAACATTGTTTTTTGTGTGGGTGATTTTTGAGGATAAGTTGAATTAATGTCTCGAAAACAAATACAAATAATCACTCGGCCTGTTGTTCTGAATAAAGACTGTATTTCACATTCAGTTAGTATCCTTACGTTCACCGACATGCTTTGAATTAAGTGAGGCCAGTTTTAAAATGGGTGTATCCTGTTCTAACAAAGCATTTGATTGCAGGTGTTATTGTTTGTCTTCATCGATTATCCAATAACCACACTCCTGATTCGCACGCTGATTATGGGTGTCTGAGAAACATACCATGATACGTTGGATGAGGAATGCCTAATCCTATGAGGGACGCATAAGAAGGGAGGTTGTAATCAGCTCATCGAGTGTTCTACACAACTGTACTAATTGCAGCACGTGCACTCAGGCATATTGCAGCAGTCTATTTTAATTGAAACATTTGGGATTTTGTATGGTATTGCTGCCCACTGGTCACATGGTGTCAGTGTGGCCTAACTAGTGGTTGTGTTGCTCATTCTGTAGAGGCCCTGCCCATCTCTGGATCATCTCTTATCGAGGAGGTACGCTGACGGAGTACACGTCAGGCTATCAAGTAATATGAACAGCAGTTAATATGTATGTGTGAAAGCTTACATTTGAGAATCGTGAAATGGATCTTATCAGACTGGTTTGATGAGCAATTGGTTCACTATATTTTGCTCAAAGAAAGCCTTAATTTTTTTGCTTCACGATGGAAGAACGAGGACAAAGGCGCCGAGTGAGCTGCTGGTGGGTTGTCGCGATTGTGTTGCTGTGCTGTGGAGAACGGATTTTGGCTCAGCTTAGATACTCTGTTCCAGAGGAAGTACAAGTCGGATCCCCAATCGGAAATGTTGCCAAGGATTTAGGGCTTGACATCAACACTTTGACAGACCGGCGGTTTCGTATTGTTTCGGGGCCCAACCATGCTCTGTTTCAATTAAACCAAAACAATGGAGTGTTGTATATTGGACATATTGTGGACCGCGAAGAGCTCTGTGATGGAATCAAGGTTTGTTTGATAAATCTGAAAATTGTTGTAGAAAGCCCACTGGAAATACATTACGTTGGCGTTGAAATAATGGATGTTAATGACCATTCACCGATTTTTCCAGAAAGCGAGCAGAAACTGGAAGTAGCAGAGCATACTCCCCCGGGTACCCGTTTCCAAATTCATGCTGCTAGAGACCCTGATATCGGTCCACAGTCAGTTCGATTATATAAGTTGAGCAAAAATGATTTTTTCGATACTGAAATCAGAGACAGCGAGGAGGACAAGATACCATTTTTAGTGCTGAAAAAGCCCCTAGATAGGGAGCAAAAGTCAGAACACCATTTAGTGTTAACGGCTCTTGATGGAGGCAGTCCGTCGAAATCTGGGAGCCTTAATTTGACTATAACTGTGCTGGATACAAATGATAACCGCCCTGTGTTCAGCAAAGACATATACACCGTGTCATTAGATGAGAATGCCCCGATAGGAACTCTTGTAATACAATTAAACGCTACAGATTTAGACGAAGGGTCGAACAGCGAAATTGAATACACGTTTGGAAAAACACAAAAGAAAAAAGTGCACGACACATTTGAATTAGACAGCGTCACTGGTGAGATTCGAGTGAAAGGAAAAGTAGACTTTGAGGACACGGAGATTTATAGACTGGATCTGCAGGCATCAGATAAAGGCCAGCCACCTTGGACGGCCGAAAGTAGAGTAGTGATAAAAATAAAAGATATGAATGATAACCAGCCAGACATTGAGGTAACATCACTGTCCAACTTAGTCCCAGAAGATTCAAAGCCGGGCACAGTTATATCACTTATTAGTGTTACGGACAAAGACTCGGGCTTAAATGGTAAAGTTATTTGTAAAATCTTAGATAATGTTCCGTTTGATTTGACGCCATCAATTGAGGAAAACATGTACTCTCTTGTCACAAAGGGGCGTTTAGACAGAGAAATTGTGTCCAGTTATGATATCACAATAACAGCTACGGACTGTGGTGAACCTCCTCTTTCTACTGTAAAATCCTTGAGTGTTCAGGTGTCAGATGTAAATGACAACAGGCCACTTTTCAGTCACAATCCATTTGAACTTTATTTGGTAGAAAACAATACCCCGGGCGCATCAATATTTTCTGTAAGCGCTGCTGATAGTGATCTGAATGAAAATGCAGCAATAGCATACCACATTGTGAGAGGTAATGGGCTGCATCGTGATATGTCATCGTTCCTGAATGTAAATTCGGAAAACGGACATATATCCGCACTAAAAAGTTTTGACTTTGAAACTCTGAAAACGTTCCAGTTCCGAGTTGTTGCCACAGATTCTGGAACTCCGTCACTAAGCAGCAACGTCACAGTGAACGTGTTCATTCTGGATCAGAACGACAACGCTCCAGTCATCCTGTATCCAGTCAGCTCCAACGGTTCTGCTGAAGGTGTGGAGGAGATTCCCCGCAATGTGAACGCAGGACACTTGGTGACTAAAGTCAGAGCCTATGACGCTGATATAGGATATAACGGCTGGTTACTGTTTTCACTGCAGGAAGTTACTGACCACAGTCTCTTTGGTTTGGACCGCTATACAGGACGGATCAGAACACTTCGCGCATTCACAGAGACAGACGAGGCTGAGCATAAACTGGTCATACTGGTGAAAGACAATGGGAACGTGTCACTCTCAGCAACAGCTACTGTGATTGTCAAAGTTGTGGAGCCCAAAGAGGCTTTTGCTGCTGCTGATGTTAAAAGTGCAACAAATGACGAGGAGGATAATAATGTGACTTTTTACCTGATGATAACTTTGGGCTCAGTTTCAACACTTTTTCTCATCAGCATCATCGTGTTGATTGCAATGCAGTGCTCTAAATCCACAGACTATACTTCTAAATATCTACAAGAGACTAATTATGACGGGACACTGTGTCACAGCATCCAGTACAGATCTGGAGACAAACGCTACATGTTAGTTGGACCCAGAATGAGTATAGGATCTACTATAGTCCCGGGAAGCCACGCGAACACACTGATGCTCCCTGACAGGAGACAGACATCTGGAGAGGTAAGATCTTAAAAGCATTACCCACAAATACAGCTCTTTGCTTATTGGTGACCGCTGTCCATGGTGCTGAAACGCTTTTCTATTATCGAGTAAAGGAGACTTACTAAGACATCCAGAAATCATTCATCTGCTTAGTAACACTTGGTCAATTTGTTTTTGACAGTTGCCTCTCTAAACAGTCCGTGGAATTCTATCAAGTAACGGATTGAGAGGCATAGAGTTGGTGTTGTTTCTGTTGAGTTTTGTGTTCAGGTTGTATGGTCTTCATTGTTTAAATACTGAGCAACACATGACTGCATGAATGAAAAATAGACTACATTTAATTGGACAGCTTGTCATATTTCCTGAACTATATTGACTATTTGTTTTTAAACATAATGATGTAGCAACACGATCATATTTGGGGCGACTGTGACTTAGTGATAGAGCGGGTTGTGCTTCAATCAAACGATCTCCGGCTCCGCTAGTCCATGTCAATGTGTTGGGCAAGAAACTTAACCCCAAATCACTCGGTAGGCTGTGCCTATGGTGTGTGAACACTAGAGAATGTTAGATTAAAACAAATCTTGCCTAAAAACAAGCGATGTGTTAAATTTCAATTCATAGATAAAGAGTGAAGGGTATAGCGAGAAAGATAAAGAGAGCAACAAACACTAAATGTACAAGCCCCTTTGTATTATTTTGAGCAAAGATACTGTTGCAGTCTGCAGATAGAGTTACTTTAAAGTTTCTAACTTTGAATTGGACAAAGCTATAGTATATTCTTGATTCTATCTACAGTATATTTCGTTCCTTTAATGACCTCCGGGTGTCACTGCAACGTTTGGAAACTATTGAAGACGTTGTACCTCCCCTGAAAAAATCTTTTGTCTGGCATTTACAGCAGGCCACATAATTGAATGAAGCACACCAGCCGATGGTTCGCGTTGTGCATTTTTTAATTATTTGATGGAAAACGGGTCGGATATAAAGCTTTTTTGTGGCAGTAAAATCCTCTATCGTGTTTTTTCGAAGTTGTAGTATGGGGGCCGAAAGAAAAGGTCGAAGAATGGAGTATGTGTTTGTGTTTCAAATGGCTCTATTACTTTTTATCGGAAAGCAGGCTTTTGCTCAGATAAGATACTCTGTTCCAGAGGAGGCGAAAGAAGGAACTGCTGTTGGAAATGTTGCGAAGGATCTTGGCATTGAAATTACGTCGTTAACTGACCGACGATTCCGTGTTGTTTCTGGATCAAAGGAGACATATTTTGAGGTAAACCAGAACAATGGGGCTCTGTATGTGAATAAGAAGATCGACAGAGAGGAGCTCTGCCACGGTGGTGGTGCATGTATAATGGAACTAAAAATCCTCGTAGAAAACCCCTTAGAAATGCACTATGTAGTTGTAGAAATTACAGATGTCAATGATCACTTTCCTAGTTTTCCTGAAAGGGAACAGAAATTTGAAATATTCGAACAAACATTGCCAGGAAGGCGATTCCAACTGCACGCCGCTCGTGATCCCGATGCTGGAAGTAACTCTATTCGCACATATACTTTGACTGCAAACGATTATTTTGAAGTAGACATCCGTCAAAGTGACGAGGACAAAATTCCATTTTTAGTGTTGAAGAAATCGTTAGATAGAGAACAAAAGAGTAAACACACGCTACTGGTTACAGCAGTTGATGGAGGTAAACCTCCAAAATCTGGGACACTTAATGTTTCTATTATTGTTCTTGACAGTAATGATAATCGTCCAATATTTAGTCAGGAAATTTACCAAATTACATTAAACGAAAATGTCCCAGTCGGAACTTCAATATTTCAAATGAATGCAACGGATCCCGATGAAGGCACCAACAGCGTAATTGAATACAGCCTTGGAAAAACTCTGAAGAAAAAAGTATATGACATTTTTGAATTAGATAAATTAACTGGAGAACTTAAAGTTAAAGGAGTAGTGGACTATGAAGAAAACGATGTTTACAAACTTGATGTTGAGGCATCTGATAAAGGAACGCCTCCACTGACAGGTGAGTGTAGAGTAATTATAAAGATTAAAGACGTCAATGATAATCCACCAGAAATAGATGTGACATCACTGTCAAATATAGTGTCTGAAGACTCAAAGCCTGGTACAGTCATTTCACTGCTTAGTGCTGTGGATAAAGACTCAGGTGTCAATGGAAAAATTATAACAAGCATAATATCAGACGTGCCTTTTGAATTAAAACCTTCTTATAAGGAGAACATATATTCAATTGTCACTAAAGGATTTTTGGATCGAGAGGAGGTGTCACATTATGAAATAACAATAAAAGCAACCGATTGTGGTGAACCTCCCTTATCGACATTTAAAACATTGAGTATTCAGATATCGGATGTAAATGACAACAGTCCACATTTCGACCAAAATCCATTAGAGTTTTACCTGATAGAAAATAACGTTGCTGGAGCGTCACTTTTCTCTGTCAGCGCAACGGACAAAGATGTGAATGACAATGCAGCAATTTCTTTTCATGTTGTAAGAGGAGCAACTAAAAATGATATAACATCATTCCTGAATATCAACTCTGAAAATGGAGATATTTTGGCTCTAAAAAGTTTTGACTTTGAAACTCTGAAAACGTTCCAGTTCCGAGTTGTTGCCACAGATTCTGGAACTCCGTCACTAAGCAGCAACGTCACAGTGAACGTGTTCATTCTGGATCAGAACGACAACGCTCCAGTCATCCTGTATCCAGTCAGCTCTAACGGCTCTGCTGAAGGTGTGGAGGAGATTCCCCGCAATGTGAACGCAGGACACTTGGTGACTAAAGTCAGAGCCTATGACGCTGATATAGGATATAACGGCTGGTTACTGTTTTCACTGCAGGAAGTTACTGACCACAGTCTCTTTGGTTTGGACCGCTATACAGGACGGATCAGAACACTTCGCTCATTCACAGAGACAGACGAGGCTGAGCATAAACTGGTCATACTGGTGAAAGACAATGGGAACGTGTCACTCTCAGCAACAGCTACTGTGATTGTCAAAGTTGTGGAGCCCAAAGAGGCTTTTGCTGCTGATGTTAAAAGTGCCACCAACGTTGATGAGGAGGACAATGTGACATTTTATCTGATCATAACTCTGGGATCGGTTTCTGTACTTTTTCTCATCAGTATCATCGTGTTGATTGCAATGCAGTGCTCTAAATCCACAGACTATACTTCTAAATATCTACAAGAGACTAATTATGACGGGACACTGTGTCACAGCATCCAGTACAGATCTGGAGATAAACGCTACATGTTAGTTGGACCCAGAATGAGTATAGGATCTACTATAGTCCCGGGCAGCCACGCGAACACACTGATGCTCCCTGATAGGAGGACACCTGGAGAGGTAAGAGCTTGAAAACTATCTTATATATAATGTGTTTACATGAACTGCCTTCTGTCATTGCGTTGTGCTTAATTGTATATTTTCTTTTTTATCACCTTTTATAAGGACCTTGTACAGAAAACAAACGTCTCAAAACCAACTAAACCAAGTCTGTTTAAGTATGAAGCTTATCATTTGGATCTTTAAACGTTAGTCTGACTTTAATTACAGATGGTATCTTCACTGGACGGTGTTCACTGAATAGAGACGTATTCACGTCAGAGCTCCAAAAGGCTTATAGTTCGTCTGCTATAATGTGTTGACAAAGGCCATACAGCAAAGTTGTGTCCATGCTTCACTTTCCACTCGTTTGTAATTGTCAGGCCTATGTAGGCTGATACATATCAAACATTTGAAATAGGTACAACTGTTAATTCTATGTAGAATACAAATAATAGGAAAGTTGAAGTTGCTGGTGTTTTTGTTGACATGTGAGGAGATTGATGCTGGACTACCATCGATAAGAAAAAGACAGGCAACATGCCTGGTTGCGATTGTATCCGCAAAGTTTTTTTTGTTCATACAAAGCATAGAGGGTAACCTTGCATATTTTTTTTGTGTTAATAGTATAGATCTTTAATATATCCTTGTACTCAATTACCTCTGGGTGTCAGTATTACATTGGGAAACCATATGAGTCTTCGTCCCTCCCCTCATAAAGCTTGTGTTTGCCCGTTGAAAGAAGCATAGAAGGGAATTGAATCGAGCTCGCCCCACACGGAACGATGTTGTGCAATTTATTAAATATGCGACTCACGATGAGTGTGACATAGACTCGTATTGCAGCAACGGGTTTTTGTGTATTTGTTGTTGGAAAAAGATGGGGATCCAACGACAAACTCAAAGAAGGGTCTGCTCCTGTTTTGTTTTTCATTTGGCTCTCCTGTTGTTTGTCGGAATACGGGCTTCGGCAGAAATCAGGTACTCTATTCCAGAGGAGGTACAAGATGGAACTGTTGTTGGAAATGTTGCAAAGGATCTTGGCCTTGACATCACCTCGTTGTTTGGCCGACGGTTCCGTGTTGTTTCTGAAGCAAAGGATGTATTTTTTGAGGTAAACCAGAACAATGGGGCGCTGTATGTGCATAAGAAGATCGACAGAGAGGAGCTCTGTCACGGTGGTGGTGCATGTCTAATGGAGCTGAAAGTCATAGTCGAAAATCCTTTGGAAATACACTACGTAGTTATAGAAATTACAGATGTAAATGATCACTCTCCTAGCTTTCCCGAAATGGAACAGATATTTGAAATAGCTGAGCATACATTGCCAGGGAACCGATTCCAACTGCACACTGCTCGTGATCCCGATGCTGGAATTAACTCTATTCGCACATATACTTTGACGTCTAACGATCACTTTGAAGTAGACATCCGTCAAAGCGATGAGGACAAAATACCATTTTTAGTGCTGAAGAAATCGTTAGATAGAGAACAAAAGAAAAAACACACTCTACTGGTTACAGCAGTTGATGGAGGTAAACCTCCAACATCTGGGACACTTAATGTTTCTATTATTGTTCTTGACATTAATGATAATCGTCCAAGGTTTAGTCAGGAGATTTATCAAATTGTAATACAAGAAAACGTTCCCATCGGTACTTCAGTATTTAGAATGAATGCAACGGATCCCGATGAAGGCACCAATGGGGAAATTGAATACAGCCTTGGAAAAACTCTGAAGAAAAAAGTATATGACATTTTTGAATTAGACAAAATAACCGGAGATATTAGAGTAAAAGGAGTAGTGGACAATGAAGAAAACGACGTTTATAAACTTGACGTTGAGGCATCCGATAAAGGAACGCCTCCACTGACAGGTGAGTGTAGAGTAATTATAAAGATTAAAGACGTCAATGATAATCCACCAGAAATAGATGTGACATCACTGTCAAATACAGTGTCCGAAGATTTAAAACCTGGCACAGTAATTTCACTTATTAGTGTGAGGGATAAAGACTCCGGTGTGAATGGAAAAATTATTTCAAGCATAACCTCAGACGTGCCTTTTGAATTAAAACCGTCTTATAAAGAGAACATATATTCAGTAGTTACTAAAGATGTCTTGGATCGAGAGGAGGTGTCACATTATGAAATAACAATAAAAGCCACCGATTGTGGTGAACCTCCCTTGTCAACATTTAAAACCCTTAGCATTCATATATCAGATGTAAACGACAATAGACCGCACTTCTTTCTAAATCCATTACAGTTTTACTTGGAAGAAAATAACGTTGCTGGAAATTCAATTTTCTCTGTAAGTGCAACAGATGGTGATCTGAATGAAAATGCAGCTATTTCATATAATATTTTGAGAGAGGGGAGTCAACAAGACGTAACTTCATTCCTAAATATAAATTCTGATAACGGTTACATTTCAGCTCTAAAAAGTTTTGACTTTGAAACTCTGAAAACGTTCCAGTTCCGAGTTGTTGCCACAGATTCTGGAACTCCGTCACTAAGCAGCAACGTCACAGTGAACGTGTTCATTCTGGATCAGAACGACAACGCTCCAGTCATCCTGTATCCAGTCAGCTCTAACGGTTCTGCTGAAGGTGTGGAGGAGATTCCCCGCAATGTGAACGCAGGACACTTGGTGACTAAAGTCAGAGCCTATGACGCTGATATAGGATATAACGGCTGGTTACTGTTCTCACTGCAGGAAGTTACTGACCACAGTCTCTTTGGTTTGGACCGCTATACAGGACGGATCAGAACACTTCGCTCATTCACAGAGACAGACGAGGCTGAGCATAAACTGGTCATACTGGTGAAAGACAATGGGAACGTGTCACTCTCAGCAACCGCTACTGTGATTGTCAAAGTTGTGGAGCCCAAAGAGGCTTTTGCTGCTGCTGATGTTAAAAGTGCAACAAATGACGAGGAGGATAATAATGTGACTTTTTACCTGATGATAACTTTGGGCTCAGTTTCAACACTTTTTCTCATCAGTATCATCGTGCTGATTGCAATGCAGTGCTCTAAATCCACAGACTATACTTCTAAATATCTACAAGAGACTAATTATGACGGGACACTGTGTCACAGCATCCAGTACAGATCTGGAGACAAACGCTACATGTTAGTTGGACCCAGAATGAGTGTAGGATCTACTATAGTCCCGGGCAGCCACGCGAACACACTGGTGCTCCCTGACAGGAGGACACCTGGAGAGGTAAGCACAATGCATGATTATAATATATTATGTATCACTTTTATATAGTAAATGTATTGGCTGACTTATAATTTCTCGAAACGGATATGCGCCATGGTGGTTAGTTTTTTAAAAGAAAAATATTTGACTCTTTTTAAAGAGTTAAATTGTTGCCATATGGTTTTGGTAAACTCTGACAATGTGGAATGTTATCGCTCTCTTAAAATTGTAAAATTGCTATTTAGTCCAGCACATGTTGTGTACTGCTGTCCATGTTACTGAAATCTGGTCGTGATGATTTGAAGACTGAAGACTATTGCTTTGTCCATGGTGCAGAATGTGTTTCTTGTGTATCTTAGACTCTATCATAGTCCTGAGTAGTAATGGAAATACTTCAGTGGTTGGTGACAACGGGCTACTAGGCTATTGCAACCTGTTTGTTTCATTTGCTGTTGGCTGCCGAGCGATATTGTTGCGAATAAGCTCAAAATGTAGTTGACTGTGGAGCATTTCGTGAGACTCAACTTCGCACTGCGGATGTTTATGTTCTATGTTTTATATTTTCTTTCTCCTTTATACTAAACGAAGGCATGTGGTGGTCCACTGGGTGTCAGTGTTACATTAGTGAATTGTTAAGGCGTCAGTCAAAATTGACTCTGCCCCTTTCAAATTGTGTATTCCAGCTCGAACGCAAATAATGCCCTCGTTTCTGATTTGCTTTCTCCGTCACGAACGTGGTTTTCTGAAATACAATCTCGGGAGAACTAGAGGTGTTTGAAGAGGAATATATTTGTGGATGCTATTTCAAATGATTACACCAAAGGAAACAAAGGACAAAGAGGCAGAATGACGTCTTGGACGGGTCCTTTATTTTTCTCTCTCCTGTTTGGCTTTGTTGAGCTGATTTCGGCTCAAATAAAATACTCGACTCCAGAGGAAGTTAAACTGGGAGCAGTTATTGGAAATGTTGCCAAGGATTTGGGCCTTGATGTCAGTACATTGATAAACAGGCGTTTTCGTATTGTGTCTGGACCTCAGGACGCGCTATTTGAGGTAAACCCGAACAATGGCGTTTTGTATGTTCATACGAATCTCGATAGAGAAAAGCTGTGCGATAGAAATGTTGATTGTTTAATAGATCTGAAAATCGTTGTTGAAAATCCACTTGAGATCCATTATGTCACGGTGGAAATAACGGATGCTAACGACCATGCACCGATGTTTGTCGAAAAAGAAAAGGTTCTAGAAATAACGGAGAATACTTTGCCAGGAGCACGATTTCAATTACCAGGCGCACATGATCCAGACGTTGGAATAAATTCAGTCCAGCGCTATAAACTTAGTCAAAACGATCATTTCAATCTTGAAATTCGAGAAAGGGGAGAGGATAAAATTCCCTTCTTAGTGTTGCAGAGGCCGTTGGACAGAGAGCAGAAAAACAACCATTGCTTGATTTTAACCGCTATGGATGGAGGGACACCAGTAAAATCAGCTAATCTTAATCTTACAGTAATGGTTCTCGATATCAATGATAACAGACCAACATTTTCGAAGGAGGTTTATTCTGTGATATTACAAGAAAATGTTGCTTTCGAAACAATTGTGATAAAAGTCCAAGCAACTGATCTGGACGAGGGGGCTAATGGGGATGTCGAGTACGCCTTTGGAGGTGATATGAATGCCAAGGTGTTGGAGTTATTTACCCTGGACAAAAATTCAGGCGAAATTCGAGTTAAAGGACAAATTGACTATGAGAAAGCTGATGTTTTCAAGTTAGACGTCCAAGCCTCTGACAAAGGTCAGCCCCCGACAACAACGGACTGCAGAGTTATAATAAAGATCCAAGATGTAAATGACAATGAACCAGAAATAGAGGTGACATCAATATCTAGCATGGTCCCAGAAGATTCAAAACATGGGACTGTGATCTCTCTTGTTAGTGTTACAGACATTGATTCCGGCCTGAATGGCAAAGTCATGTGCAGTCTGACGGGGAATGTACCATTTGAATTAAAACCATCGTTCAAAGAAAACATGTACTCTTTAGTGACAAAAGAAACATTGGACAGAGAAACTGTGTCACATTATGACATTTCAATAACAGCTACAGATTATGGTGAGCCTCCACTTTCCACATTCAAAACTTTGAGTATTCAGGTATCAGATGTGAATGACAACGTCCCAGAGTTCTCGCAGAGTCCCTTGGAATTATATTTGAAGGAAAATAATGCTCCTGGCGCATCAATATTTTCTGTAAATGCAATAGATAAAGACTTAAACGACAATGCAGCAGTGTCCTATCGTATAAGTAGAGGGAAAGGAGGTCATAATGATATGGCATCTTTTCTGAATATTAATTCGGAAAATGGACACATTTCAGCACTAAAAAGTTTTGACTTTGAAACTCTGAAAACGTTCCAGTTCCGAGTTGTTGCCACAGATTCTGGAACTCCGTCACTAAGCAGCAACGTCACAGTGAACGTGTTCATTCTGGATCAGAACGACAACGCTCCAGTCATCCTGTATCCAGTCAGCTCTAACGGTTCTGCTGAAGGTGTGGAGGAGATTCCCCGCAATGAGAACGCAGGACACTTGGTGACTAAAGTCAGAGCCTATGACGCTGATATAGGATATAACGGCTGGTTACTGTTCTCACTGCAGGAAGTTACTGACCACAGTCTCTTTGGTTTGGACCGCTATACAGGACGGATCAGAACACTTCGCTCATTCACAGAGACAGACGAGGCTGAGCATAAACTGGTCATACTGGTGAAAGACAATGGGAACGTGTCACTCTCAGCAACAGCTACTGTGATTGTCAAAGTTGTGGAGCCCAAAGAGGCTTTTGCTGCTGCTGATGTTAAAAGTGCAACAAATGACGAGGAGGATAATAATGTGACTTTTTACCTGATGATAACTTTGGGCTCAGTTTCAACACTTTTTCTCATCAGTATAATCGTGCTGATTGCAATGCAGTGCTCTAAATCCACAGACTATACTTCTAAATATCTACAAGAGACTAATTATGACGGGACACTGTGTCACAGCATCCAGTACAGATCTGGAGACAAACGCTACATGTTAGTTGGACCCAGAATGAGTATAGGATCTACTATAGTCCCGGGCAGCCATGCGAACACACTGATGCTCCCTGACAGGAGGACACCTGGAGAGGTAAGACTTTAAAAACAGTGTTTTATGCAATACACTAAGATTTTTATAATAATTTGTTTGTGCATTGCTCAAAGTGTGCTTCTTATTGTGTCTCTAAAACGTTTTTCCACTGATAACAGTACCAACGTTCAACAAAGTATGGCTTTCTATCATCTTCATGTCTTGTTTATCATACAAAGTGATAATTCACATTGACAGTTATACAAGTTTAGAATACAAGTCAATGTAGTAAAATGCTCTATTTGGCAATATAGCTCCGTCTACAGCAGCTACACCTTGATCTCTGCTCTCACTGTCTGTCTCTCTTGTGAGTCGTCATGCACATACACACTCATAACTATGATAACTTTACTTTGATAGTGACCACTGTCCATGGTGCTGAAATGAAAATGGTCTTGTTTACCAGCCCAAGAGTGTACTTAGTCTGCTTTTGGGAATATTTAGGAAGTGGGTTTTTGATATTTGGGTCTCAGAATATTCCAACTTCTAACCTACTGAATGATAAGTTGCAGTTGAAGATGTTGCAGTGTTTCTGGTGAGTTGTTTGAGCAATATGCACCTAGTCGTAATAATACTGAACTAATTTTATCATTCGAGGGAATGGCTGTGCTGCTTCTTGAAGTTGCTGTCTATGGTGCTGAAACGCATGATTGTGTCAAACATACATGTAACGTTAAAGAACAAAATAAACACGATTTAAATTATAAATTAATAGGCGTCTTTTTAAAAGGATGCATGACTTCAAACTGTCTGTATTACAATAGTGCAGTTTGTTAATTACCTCTGGGTGTCACTATTACATCGGTAAACCATAGACGGGTTTCTCCCTCCCCTTTCAAGGCTTTTGTTTTCTACTGCACAGAGCTAAGAAGGTTTTTGAATCAAGCACACGAGCCGATGGAATCACGCATTGCTTTTTGAAAATGTGCGATATTCAGAGAGTTGGATATAAATGTGTTTGTTGAAGTAACAACCTCTCGTATGTATGTGTGTTGTTGGATAACGATGGGGATCGATTCAAAATCTCCGACAAAGGACTGCTCCTGGTTGGCTTTTTATTTGGCTCTACTGCTGTTCGGAAAACAGGCTTTGGCTCAGATACGGTACTCTGTTCCCGAGGAGGTACAAGAGGGAACTGTTGTTGGAAATGTTGCGAAGGATCTTGGCCTCGACATCACTTCTTTGATTGCTCGACGGTTCCGTGTTGTATCTGGAAATAAGGACGCTATTTTTGAGGTAAACCAGAATAATGGTGCTTTGTACGTCGACAAGCACATTGACAGAGAGGAGCTCTGTCAAGGCAGCGGTGCATGCCTGATGGAGCTAAAAATCCTCGTTGAAACTCCTTTGGAAATACACTACGTAATTGTAGAAATTACTGATGTAAATGATCACTCTCCTAGTTTTCCTGAAAGGGAACAGATATTTGAAATAGCTGAGCATACATTACCAGGAAGGCGATTCCAACTGCACACTGCTCGTGATCCTGATGCTGGAATTAACTCTATTCGTACATACACTTTGACGTCAAATGAACACTTTGAAGTAAATATCCGTCAAAGTGATGCAGGTAAGATACCATTTTTGGTGCTGAAGAAATCGTTAGACAGAGAACAAAAGAATAAACACACTCTACTGGTTACAGCAGTTGATGGAGGTAAACCCCAAAGATCAGGGACACTAAATGTTTCTATCATTGTACTTGATAGTAATGATAATCGTCCAATATTTAGTCAGGAGATTTACCAAATTGTAATACAGGAAAACGTTGCTCTTGGTACTTCAGTATTAAGAATGAATGCAACGGATCTGGATGAGGGCACTAATGGGGAAGTTGAGTATAGCCTCGGAAAAACCGTAAGGCGTAAAGTCTATGATATGTTTGAATTGGACAAATTAACTGGAGAGATTGTCGTTAAAGGGGTGGTGGACTATGAAGAAAACGAAGCATATGAACTTGATGTTGAGGCATCAGATAAGGGAACACCTCCACTAGCAGGTGAGTGTAGAGTCATTATAAAGATTAAAGACATCAATGATAATCCACCGGAAATAGAAGTCACCTCACTGTCAAATACAGTGTCCGAAGACTCAAAGCCTGGAACAGTTATTTCACTTATTAGCGTCACAGATAAAGACTCCGGTGTCAATGGAAAAATTATTTCGCAAATATCGAATGACGCCCCTTTTGAATTAAAGCCCTCCTATAAGGAGAACACGTACTCGGTTGTCACAAAGGGAGTTTTGGATCGAGAGAAAGTGTCACATTATGAAATAACAATAAAAGCAACCGATTGTGGTGAACCTCCCTTATCTAGTGTTAAAACACTGAGTATTCAGATATCAGATGTAAACGACAACAGTCCAAATTTCCAACAAGCCCCTTTAGAATTTTATCTTGTAGAAAATAATGTTCCGGGAAGATCAATTTTCTCTGTCAACGCAAAGGACGACGATTTGAGTGAAAATGCAGCTATTTCATATCATATTGTCAGAGAAGGAACTCAAAACGACATCATGTCTTTCCTAAATGTAAACTCTGACAATGGACACATTTCAGCACTAAAAAGTTTTGACTTTGAAACAATGAAAACTTTCCAGTTCCAAGTTCTTGCCACAGATTCTGGAACTCCGTCACTAAGCAGCAACGTCACCGTGAACGTGTTCATTCTGGATCAGAACGACAACGCTCCAGTCATCCTGTATCCAGTCAGCTCTAACGGTTCTGCTGAAGGTGTGGAGGAGATTCCCCGCAATGTGAACGCAGGACACTTGGTGACTAAAGTCAGAGCCTATGACGCTGATATAGGATATAACGGCTGGTTACTGTTTTCACTGCAGGAAGTTACTGACCACAGTCTCTTTGGTTTGGACCGCTATACAGGACGGATCAGAACACTTCGCTCATTCACAGAGACAGACGAGGCTGAGCATAAACTGGTCATACTGGTGAAAGACAATGGGAACGTGTCACTCTCAGCAACAGCTACTGTGATTGTCAAAGTTGTGGAGCCCAAAGAGGCTTTTGCTGCTGCTGATGTTAAAAGTGCAACAAGTGACGAGGAGGATAATAATGTGACTTTTTACCTGATGATAACTTTGGGCTCAGTTTCAACACTTTTTCTCATCAGTATCATCGTGCTGATTGCAATGCAGTGCTCTAAATCCACAGACTATACTTCTAAATATCTACAAGAGACTAATTATGACGGGACACTGTGTCACAGCATCCAGTACAGATCTGGAGACAAACGCTACATGTTAGTTGGACCCAGAATGAGTATAGGATCTACTATAGTCCCGGGAAGCCACGCGAACACACTAGCGCTCCCTGACAGGAGGTGTGCGACTGAGGTAAGACAACTTGAAATATTATTGCTCAGGCTGGTGTTTTTACAACATACATGGCCGTGACCGTGAACACTTTTTGTATCCACAAGGTGTTGCTTTCAACAAGGGTTATCCATTTTTACACTGATTATGTGTCACGCTATTTTGATGAAGTCGTAGTATTTCATTTTCAAATGCGAAGAATACAACTTACAAAATACATTTACAATATCGTGAGAAATCCAGTCTTAAGTGTTTGCAGAGTTGGTTTATTGTCATGTGAGATGACCGGTGAATAGACACTATGTACAGTGTTTGGTTGTAATATTATGTTGTCAAAAGGAGAGATTAATCCGTTTTTTTAGATAGAATCGCATGGTGGCACTAAACAACCAGAAATACGCATCACAGCACTTCACCATCGGTGTGAGACTGCCTCTAAAGCATTCAGGGGGCAGACCAGTATCCTCTGAATGAGCTTTGTTCTAACGATTTTCGCGTTCATACAACCCGCACGCATTGTAAGGCGGTGATTTTTCTTCAATTAACGGACATGTAAACAGTCTGTGTCACTTGGTATTCATTGGATTTATACACTGACACCAGACAATGGAACACAGCCGACAGGACTCCTGGCGACAAGGAAGCAAATGGATGGCCTTGGTGCTGTCTCTTAGTCTGATTTTCGGCAAGGCTTCGGGACAGATAAGATATTCTATATCGGAAGAGATCAAAGAAGGGACCTCTGTTGGAAATATTGCAAAGGATCTCGGAATAGATCCAATTATATTAAAAGCTAGGGGATTTCGTATTGTCTCTAGCTCCACTGAACCCCTTTTCCAAGTAAACCAAAATGATGGGATTTTATACGTAAATCGTAACATTGACCGTGAAGAAATATGCCAGCGGACCAGTGTGTGTTTGATAAACCTGAAGACAGTCCTAGAAAACCCACTGGAGATCCATTATGTTGCTGTGGAAGTGTTAGACGTAAATGATCATTCGCCCTCTTTTCCGGAAGACAACAAAAGGATAGAGATTTCGGAGTCCACTTTACCGGGAACCAGATTTCAGTTGCATGCTGCTCTCGATCCAGATGGTGGTATGAATTCCGTTCAACAATACAAATTAAGTCCTAATAATCATTTTCGGCTAGAAGTGAAAGATCGCGGAAAAGATGGCAAAGTGCCTATTTTACAATTACAAAGCCCGTTAGACAGAGAGGCCTCTAGCAGCCACAAACTACTTCTTACAGCCCTGGATGGAGGTAAACCTCCTAAATCAGGGTCCATGGATATATTTATAGATGTTCTAGATGTGAACGACAATGCGCCAGTTTTTACAAAAGATGTGTATTCCGCAGATATAAATGAAAATTCACCGATTGGAACAATAGTCATACGAGTAAATGCCACGGATATGGACGACGGTTTGAATGGAGATGTTAGCTATTCTTTCGGCAATGTTAATATTAAAGTACGTGAACTGTTTGATGTCGACCCGATCACAGGTGAGATAACTGTGAAAGGACAATTAGACTATGAAGTGGATGACAGTTACGAAATAGATATTCAAGCTTCTGACAGCGGTGCTGTTCCATTTAGAACGGAAAAAAGCGTGAGTGTAAATATCAAAGACAAAAATGACAATGCACCTGTAATTGAGGTGACGTCAATGTCTAGTAAAATGTCAGAAGATTCCAGATCAGGAACAACAGTAGCACTTCTTAGCATTACGGATTTGGACTCTGGAGTAAACGGGAAAGTTATCTGCTTTGTAAAAGGCGATGTCCCTTTCACAATAACACCTTCAATACAGGAAAACATGTACACTGTCGTGACAAAGTCACAGCTTGACAGGGAAAACAAATCGATTTATGATGTAACAGTAATCGCAAAAGATGCAGGTGAACCAGCCTTGACAACTGAAAAGACGTTGAGAGTTATTATATCCGACGTTAACGACAACAGCCCAGAGTTTTTAATGAGGCAATACAATTTCTACGTCACCGAGAATAACCCTACAGGGGTGTCGGTATTTTCATTAATTGCGTCTGATCATGACGAGGGAGACAATGCTCTTATTTCGTATCACATTCTCAGAGAGGCAGCTTACGCAAATACAGTGACATCATTTCTAAACGTAAACTCTGAAAATGGAGATATTTTGGCACTGAAAAGTTTTGACTTTGAAACACTGAAAACGTTCCAGTTCCGAGTTGTTGCCACAGATTCTGGAACTCCGTCACTTTGCAGCAACGTCACAGTGAACGTGTTCATTCTGGATCAGAACGACAACGCTCCAGTCATCCTGTATCCAGTCAGCTCTAACGGTTCTGCTGAAGGTGTGGAGGAGATTCCCCGCAATGTGAACGCAGGACACTTGGTGACTAAAGTCAGAGCCTATGATGCTGATATAGGATATAACGGCTGGTTACTGTTCTCACTACAGGAAGTTAGTGACCACAGTCTCTTTGGTTTGGACCGCTATACAGGACGGATCAGAACACTTCGCTCATTCACAGAGACAGACGAGGCTGAGCATAAACTGGTCATACTGGTGAAAGACAATGGGAACGTGTCACTCTCAGCAACAGCTACTGTGATTGTCAAAGTTGTGGAGCCCAAAGAGGCTTTTGCTGCTTCTGATGTTAAAAGTGCAACAAATGACGAGGAGGATAATAATGTGACTTTTTACCTGATGATAACTTTGGGCTCAGTTTCAACACTTTTTCTCATCAGCATCATCGTGCTGATTGCAATGCAGTGCTCTAAATCCACAGACTATACTTCTAAATATCTACAAGAGACTAATTATGACGGGACGCTGTGTCACAGCATCCAGTACAGATCGGGAGACAAACGCTACATGTTAGTTGGACCCAGAATGAGTATAGGATCTACTATAGTCCCGGGCAGCCACGCGAACACACTGATGCTCCCTGACAGGAGACAGACTTCTGGAGAGGTAAGAACAAAATACAGTGCTTCAAAACATGTTTACGAGCAATAGTTCCCGGTGAGTGTGTGTGCAAACATGTCCAAAACGACTTTTTACAATGACGATCAACAGTGGAGTTAAACATCAAAACACAAACATCAAAGCTGAGTGATACTCTTCTCGGCTGTGTCACAGTATTTCAGTTTCTGTTACGCGTGTATTTGTTCTTTTTTTTCATATAAGTTATGCTGTTCGGCTGTGTCTGTAACAAGGTTTATGAATCTGCCAACCGGCAAAATAATCCATTATCTCTATTTTTTCTCTCATGTACATATAATGAAGAATATTATGATTATCAGAGATATTTCCAATTGATGGAATTAATATTTGTCTCCCATTGTAAATAAAATTAGAAAGAAATATTAGAAATATGTGGTGATAACTGTATTTTAATTATTGCCTATATATGGCCAACGAGTTGTGTCACGTACGAGCTAAATACATTTAAAACCAACGTTTGCACACTTCCTTTAGATGTCATGAATGCATTTATTTTAGCATGTTGCAACGGGCTTGATAACTGATTGCATAAGTCTTTGGTCAAAGTGATCGGCTACAAGAAGAACAGTGATCGCTGTCCATGGTCCTGAAATACGTTGACTTTACTATGTCTAAGCAGAATAGAGTGAACGGGTAATAGAGTGAGGAGTAAACGTGTTTAAAAGTAATGTTGCATAAGAGGATTTCATTTGCATCAACAAGTCGCAGCTTCAACTGTTTATCAAAAGTGCCAAATCGATTAATTTTTCTCAAAGTTTGTATCCATCTTTCCAGGTAGATTTGCTGACAAAACATAACTACATAATATAGAATAACTCTGTAAGTGGTATACACGTTGTCCTCTTGGTGTCACTGTAACATCGACGAGGCCATACAATACTTCGTCCCTCCCCCAACAAAGCTTTTTTTTGGTACCTCACAACAGAGGATACATTTGAGGTAAAAACAGGAGTAGAATGAGAGCGTGTGGTGGTCGGATATAGAGAACAGATTTGTTGCAGAAACCCGCTCCCGTGTGCATATACGTTGTTGGATAACGATGGGGA
The DNA here is from genome assembly GCF_910591455.1 of Pholis gunnellus. Classification (NCBI taxonomy): domain Eukaryota; kingdom Metazoa; phylum Chordata; class Actinopteri; order Perciformes; family Pholidae; genus Pholis; species Pholis gunnellus. Next base: position 13,236,819 of record NC_136537.1, read on the forward strand.
GTGAAAGACGATATCGCTCAAGTGACCATTGTTGGTTTGTTTTTCATTTTTCCTTACTGCTGTGTTTCGGAAAGCAGACTTTGGCTGAATTGAGGTACTCTATTCCAGAGGAGATGAAGGAAGGTACCGTGGTTGGAAATGTTGCTAAGGATCTTGGTCTGGACAAAACGTCTTTGATTGATCGACGATTTCGAGTTGTGTCTGGATCTAAGGACGCTTTTTTCGAGGTAAACCTGGACAATGGTGCCTTACAGGTCCGTAAGAAAATCGACAGAGAGGAGCTGTGTCACGGTAGTGGTGTATGCTTAATGGAGCTGAAAATCCTTGTTGAAGACCCTTTAGAAATGCACCATGTAGTTGTAGAAATTACTGACGTAAATGACCACTCTCCTAGTTTTCCTGAAAAGGAACAGCGATTTGAAATAGCAGAACAAACATCTCCAGGAACTCGATTCCAGCTGCATGCGGCCCGTGATCCCGATGCTGGAATTAACTCTATCCGCATATATACATTAACGTCAAATGATCACTTTGAAATAGATTTTAGCCAAAGTGATGATGATAAAATACCATTTTTAGTGCTGAAGAAGTCCTTGGACAGAGAACAAAATAATACCCACTTGCTATTTGTAACAGCAGTTGATGGAGGTAAACCTCAAAGATCGGGCACACTAAATGTTTCTATTATTGTTCTTGACGTTAATGACAATCGTCCGATATTTAGTCAAGATACTTATCAAATAGAAATATATGAAAACGTCCCAGTTGGTACCACTGTTATAAGAGTGAATGCAACAGATCCAGACGAAGGAATTAATGGGGAAATAGAGTACAGCCTCAGCAGAACATTAGCACGTAAAGTTTACGATATCTTTGAATTAGATAATTTAAGTGGACGAATTAAATTGAAAGGAGTCCTGGATTTTGAGGAATCCGAGAATTATAAACTAGATATTGAGGCATCTGACAAAGGAACACCTCCATTAAAAGGGAGGAGTAGAGTCATTATAAAAATAAAAGATGTCAATGATAATCCACCAGAAATAGAAATAACATCACTGTCAAATACAGTGTCTGAAGACTCAAAGCCTGGCACAGTTATTTCACTTATTAGTGTGACGGATAAAGACTCCGGTGTCAATGGAAAAATAATTTCACGCATAACTTCAGACGTTCCTTTTGAATTAAAGCCTTCTTATAAGGAGAACATATATTCAGTAGTGACGAAGGGAATTTTGGATCGAGAGGAGGTGTCACATTATGAAATAACAATAAAAGCAACCGATTGTGGTGAACCTCCCTTATATAGTGTTAAAACACTGAGTATTCAGATATCGGATGTCAACGACAACAGACCACACTTCTCCCAAAATCCATTAGAGTTTTACCTGATAGAAAATAACGTTGCTGGAGCTTCGATATTATCTTTAAGTGCAACGGACTATGATGTCAATGACAATGCACTAATCTCTTATCATATTGCCAGAAAAAATGATCTAACCTCTTTCCTAAATGTAAACTCTGACAATGGACACATTTCAGCACTAAAAAGTTTTGACTTTGAAACTCTGAAAACGTTCCAGTTCCAAGTTGTTGCCACAGATTCTGGAACTCCGTCACTCAGCAGCAACGTCACAGTGAACGTGTTCATTCTGGATCAGAACGACAACGCTCCAGTCATCCTGTATCCAGTCAGCTCTAACGGTTCTGCTGAAGGTGTGGAGGAGATTCCCCGCAATGTGAACGCAGGACACTTGGTGACGAAAGTCAGAGCCTATGACGCTGATATAGGATATAACGGCTGGTTACTGTTCTCACTGCAGGAAGTTACTGACCACAGTCTCTTTGGTTTGGACCGCTATACAGGACGGATCAGAACACTTCGCTCATTCACAGAGACAGACGAGGCTGAGCATAAACTGGTCATACTGGTGAAAGACAATGGGAATGTGTCACTCTCAGCAACAGCTACTGTGATTGTCAAAGTTGTGGAGCCCAAAGAGGCTTTTGCTGCTGCTGATGTTAAAAGTGCCACCAAAGTTGATGAGGAGGACAATGTGACATTTCATCTGATTATAACTCTGGGATCGGTTTCTGTACTTTTTCTCATCAGTATCATCGTGCTGATTGCAATGCAGTGCTCTAAATCCACAGACTATACTTCTAAATATCTACAAGAGACTAATTATGACGGGACACTGTGTCACAGCATCCAGTACAGATCTGGAGACAAACGCTACATGTTAGTTGGACCCAGAATGAGTATAGGATCTACTATAGTCCCGGGCAGCCACGCGAATACACTCGTGCTTCCTGACAGAAGGACAGCTGGAGAGGTAAGACTCTAAAATCTAGCAAGTGTGGGATTTTGTGTTCGGATGTTTACCACGTGTTTTGAGGTTCTTTGAATTGTGATGTCTGAGTAAGTGTTTAAACTACGTCCAGACAGGTTTGTGATCTATGCTTTTATGTATTCTGTTTTCAAAAGAACAGTGAGTTTGTCAGCTTACCATCATTTTAGAATCAGCTTCCTGCTTGCGTTTGACAGAGCTTCTTTTTGTTGCACTATTTGTTCTTATAACCTGTCATTCGTCGAGTCGCACAAACACTTTTCGTTTACGAGTGAGAGGAAAAGGCTTATGCGGTTAAGACAGAAAAAGGTTGCAAGTCTGCTTTGCTTTGCTATCCATGGTGGTGAAAAACAATGACATTACTGTTTTGAAGCAAGAATATGAGCAACGCTTAAATAAAAATGGTTCAACCACTTCATTTGCAATACCACCGCGAAGTCTAAGCTATATAGATTATTGCTCTATTGTTAATGCATTCTTTTGTTGTTTAGTATAGAACATAAAACAAGTACATAGCGGTAGCTCCAAGGATGTTCTTGTACTGTTCATGGCATTATATGTTTGTGATCATGTTGGTTTCACACAACATGACTAATCTCCTCTTCTGTGAGATTTCCAGGCGGATTTTCTGACCAAAAATATATATGCTAATATGCCATTTTAATAACTTTAAATGATGTAAAATGTTGCCCTCTTGGTGTCACTGCTACATCAACTTGGCCATAAAGAACTCAGTCCCTCCCCTAAAGAAGCTTTTGTCTGGTACCTCACAGTATTGAAGGGTGCGAGTTGGATGAGACGGGATCGTGTGTTTTTTAAACATGCGAAACTAACAAGGTCGGATAAAAACATTTGATTTGCTGCAGAAACCGGCTCCCGTGTGTATATGTGTTGTTGGATAACGATGGGGATGGAAAGACGATATCGCTCAAGTGACTATCGTTGGTTCGTTTTTCATTTTTATTTTCTGATGGTTTTCGGGAACAATGCTTTGGCTGAATTGAGGTACTCTATTCCAGAGGAGATGAAGGAAGGTACCGTGGTTGGAAATGTTGCTAAGGATCTTGGTCTGGACAAAATATCTTTGATTGATCGACGACTTCGAGTTGTGTCTGGATCTAAGGACGCTTTTTTCGAGGTAAACCTGGACAATGGTGCCTTACAGGTCCGTAAGAAAATCGACAGAGAGGAGCTGTGTCACGGTAGTGGTGTATGCTTAATGGAGCTGAAAATCCTTGTTGAGGACCCTTTGGAAATGCACCATGTAGTTGTAGAAATTACTGATGTAAATGACCACTCTCCTAGTTTCCCTGAAAAAGAACAGCAATTTGAAATATTTGAACATGCATTACCAGGAACTCGATTCGAACTGCACGCGGCCCGTGATCCCGATGCTGGAATTAACTCTATCCGCACATATACATTAACGTCAAATGATCACTTTGAAATAGAGATTAGCCAAAGTGATGATGATAAAATACCATTTTTAGTGCTGAAGAAGTCCTTGGACAGAGAACAAAAGAATAACCACTTGCTATTTGTAACAGCAGTTGATGGAGGTAAACCTCAAAGATCGGGCACACTAAATGTTTCTATTAGTGTTATTGATATTAATGACAATCGTCCAATGTTTAGTCATGATACTTACCAAATAGAAATATATGAAAACCTCCCAGTTGCTACCACTGTTATAAGAGTGAATGCAACGGATCCAGATGAAGGGACTAATGGGGAAATAGAGTACAGCCTCAGCAGAACATTAGCACGTAAAGTCTACGAAATCTTTGAATTAGATAGTTTAACTGGAGAAATTAAATTGAAAGGTGTCGTGGATTTTGAGGAATCAGAGATTTACAAACTAGATATTCAGGCATCTGACAAAGGAACACCTCCATTAACAAGCAGGTGTAAAGTCGTTGTAAAGATAAAAGACGTTAATGACAACCATCCGGATATAGAAGTCACATCACTGTCAAATACAGTGTCTGAAGATTCAAAGCCTGGAACAGTCATTTCACTCATTAGTGTGACGGATAAAGACTCCGGTGTAAACGGAAAAATTATCTCGCGTATAACAGAGGAAGTGCCTTTTGAATTAAAGCCTTCTTATAAGGAGAACATATATTCAGTTGTCACGAAGGGAATTTTGGATCGCGAGGAGGTGTCACATTATGAAATAACAATAAAAGCCACCGATTGTGGTGAGCCACCCTTATTTACTGTTAAAACACTGAGTATTCAGATATCGGATGTCAACGACAACAGACCACACTTCTCCCAAAATCCATTAGAGTTTTACCTGATAGAAAATAACGTTGCTGGAGCGTCGATATTCTCTTTAAGTGCAACGGACTATGATGTCAATGACAATGCACACATTTCTTATCATATTGCCAGGAAAAATGATGTAACATCTTTCCTAAATGTAAACTCTGACAATGGACACATTTCAGCACTAAAAAGTTTTGACTTTGAAACACTGAAAACGTTCCAGTTCCAAGTTGTTGCCACAGATTCTGGAACTCCGTCACTAAGCAGCAACGTCACAGTGAACGTGTTCATTCTGGATCAGAACGACAACGCTCCAGTCATCCTGTATCCAGTCAGCTCTAACGGTTCTGCTGAAGGTGTGGAGGAGATTCCCCGCAATGTGAACGCAGGACACTTAGTGACTAAAGTCAGAGCCTATGACGCTGATATAGGATATAACGGCTGGTTACTGTTCTCACTGCAGGAAGTTACTGACCACAGTCTCTTTGGTTTGGACCGCTATACAGGACGGATCAGAACACTTCGCTCATTCACAGAGACAGACGAGGCTGAGCATAAACTGGTCATACTGGTGAAAGACAATGGGAACGTGTCACTCTCAGCAACAGCTACTGTGATTGTCAAAGTCGTGGAGCCCAAAGAGGCTTTTGCTGCTGCTGATGTTAAAAGTGCAACAAATGACGAGGAGGATAATAATGTGACTTTTTACCTGATGATAACTTTGGGCTCAGTTTCAACACTTTTTCTCATCAGTATCATCGTGCTGATTGCAATGCAGTGCTCTAAATCCACAGAATATACTTCTAAATATCTACAAGAGACTAATTATGACGGGACACTGTGTCACAGCATCCAGTACAGATCTGGAGACAAACGCTACATGTTAGTTGGACCCAGAATGAGTATAGGATCTACTATTGTCCCGGGCAGCCACGCGAACACACTGATGCTCCCTGACAGGAGACATACTTCTGGAGAGGTAAGATTTATATCTAATTCTCTCAATGTGCTGTTACTTTACGTTTGTTAAAAGTTTTGAATAAGGATCCTCATGGCTGTGACTTTCTCTCAGGGAAGCTACACCTTTCTCACAATCAGCATCTAGAACGGCTACAAACTTTGGGACTCATTTTACTTTGTACAACAGCTTTTTGGTTCTGATCGTGGTGTATTTACTGTACAATTTTAGAGGATATATTTGTAATGGTGCTAGAACACGTGTATGTTATTTTACAATGTTTTGGCAGCTGCGATTCATGGTGTTGATGAGTATTATGGTGATATCCTTCGATGTGTGGTTAGGCCTGGAATGTAAATGAGAACAACGTTGCAGCATGTGAATTTCCTCACGGTCAAAGTCAAAGCAGGTCTATAACTTAATGTGGAGATGTATTTTATCTGAACATTTGATAATGAATTTGATAACGAATCCGTGTAAATAACAATTTCAACGCTTGGTGTCAGTGTAGTTCAGTGATTCTGTGCATCTGACAGCACCTTGCGTCACGAGCTACATTTGGACCGGGCCCTTGCATTTCACTCAGCATTTGAGCGCAAGATCGCGATTGGCAGCAACGAGTATTTTATTTTCAGCAGTTTGATGAAGAAAAAGACGCTGGGCATCGTTTAGAAACATGGCGGATTAGGTGTAATTGACATCACGAAGAAATTAATGGACAGTTATTTGTCACGTTCAAATCATGGAACAAAGAGGACGCAAAGCATGGAGGGGGCGACAGTTTTGTTTTTTCTTCATGGTTGTTTTGGACGTTGTATGCAACGGAGCTTCTGCACAGATCAGATACTCCATATCTGAGGAGGTTCAACGTGAAACCGTCGTCGGGAACATAGCTAAGGATTTGGGGCTAGATAAGAGCGCACTGAAAGACAGAGGATATCGCATTGTAGCAGGCTCAACGGAGCCCCTGTTTCACGTGAATCAAAACGATGGTATATTGTATGTGAAAAAAGGAATAGACAGGGAGGAGGTGTGCGACCGGACCAGCCCATGTTTGATCAATCTGAAAACCGTGCTAGAAAACCCGCTGGAGATCCACTACGTGGTAGTGGAAATACTTGATATAAATGACCACTCGCCTGTTTTTCCAGAGAAAGAGAAAAGGCTTGAGATTTTCGAGTCGGCCTTAACAGGAGCGAGATTTCAACTACAGGCTGCGCACGATAACGACGTAGGCCAGTTCTCAATTCAGCAATATAGACTCAGCCATAACGAATATTTTAGATTAGAAGTCAAGGATAGAGGCGAGGACCGTAAAGTACCATTTTTAGTCCTGCAGAAGCAGTTGGACAGAGAAACGGCCGGGAAACTTAAGCTACGTCTAACAGCAGTTGATGGAGGAAAACCGGTGAAGTCTGGCGCTATAGATATTATTGTGGATGTACTGGATGTTAATGACAACTCCCCGGTGTTTACCAAAGAGTTGTATTCTTCCACACTGAAGGAAAACGTCCCCATTGGCACTGTGGTGATTCAGGTAAATGCAACTGATTCGGACCAGGGTGCAAATAGCGAAATAATATATTCATTTGGTCACGAAGTTGATTTAAAAGTGATGGATGTCTTTAGTATTCACGCACACACTGGTGAAATTAAGGTAATAGGACAAATAGATTTTGAGCAAAGTAAAAGTTATGAAATTGACATTCAGGCGTCTGATAAAGGGCCAGTTCCTCTAACAACGGACAAAAGTGTTATGATAACTGTTATTGATGTTAATGATAATGCACCTGAGATAGAAGTGACATCATTTTCTAGCTCTATCAAGGAGGATTCAAAGATAGGAACGACAGTGGCCCTGATTAGTGTCAGTGATTTAGACTCTGGAGTCAATGGCAAAGTCATTTGCACGATCAAAGAAGAAGTGCCGTTTACTTTAGCCCCATCGTTGCAAGAGAACATGTACGCTGTTGTGACCAGGTCGCAGTTGGACAGGGAAAATATTTCCCAATTTGATGTCACAATTATTGCGAAAGATTCAGGGGATCCGATATTTTCAACTGAAAAGACGATAAGCGTCGTGGTATCAGATGTAAATGACAATCGTCCAGAGTTTTCATCAAGCCCCTATGTATTTTATGTCACCGAGAATAACAGCCCCGGAGCCTCCGTATTTTCAGTAAAAGCCTTTGATTGCGATGAGAGTGATAACGCTCTCATTTCATATCATATTTCCAGAGAAGCAAGCGGAGATAATAAATTCTCCTCATTTCTCAACATTAATACTGAGAGCGGAGATATTTTGGCTCTTAAAGGTTTTGACTTTGAAACTCTGAAAACGTTCCAGTTCCGAGTTGTTGCCACAGATTCTGGAACTCCATCACTAAGCAGCAACGTCACAGTGAACGTGTTCATTCTGGATCAGAACGACAACGCTCCAGTCATCCTGTATCCAGTCAGCTCTAACGGTTCTGCTGAAGGTGTGGAGGAGATTCCCCGCAATGTGAACGCAGGACACTTGGTGACTAAAGTCAGAGCCTATGACGCTGATATAGGATATAACGGCTGGTTACTGTTCTCACTGCAGGAAGTTACTGACCACAGTCTCTTTGGTTTGGACCGCTATACAGGACGGATCAGAACACTTCGCTCATTCACAGAGACAGACGAGGCTGAGCATAAACTGGTCATACTGGTGAAAGACAATGGGAACGTGTCACTCTCAGCAACAGCTACTGTGATTGTCAAAGTTGTGGAGCCCAAAGAGGCTTTTGCTGCTGCTGATGTTAAAAGTGCAACAAATGACGAGGAGGATAATAATGTGACTTTTTACCTGATGATAACTTTGGGCTCAGTTTCAACACTTTTTCTCATCAGTATCATCGTGCTGATTGCAATGCAGTGCTCTAAATCCACAGACTATTCTTCTAAATATCTACAAGAGACTAATTATGACGGGACACTGTGTCACAGCATCCAGTACAGATCTGGAGACAAACGCTACATGTTAGTTGGACCCAGAATGAGTATAGGATCTACGATAGTTCCGGGCAGCCACGCGAACACACTGATGCTCCCTGACAGGAGACATACTTCTGGAGAGGTAAGATTTATATCTAATTCTCTCAATGTGCTGTTACTTTACGTTTGTTAAAAGTTTTGAATAAGGATCCTCGTGGCTGTGACTTTCTCTCAGGGAAGCTACACCTTTCTCACAATCAGCATCTAGAACGGCTACAAAGTTTGGGACTCATTTTACTTTGTACAACAGCCTTTTGGTTCTGATCGTGGTGTATTTACTATACAATTTTAGAGGATATATTTGTAATGGTGCTTGAACATGTGTATGTTATTTTACAATGTTTTGGCAGCTGCGATTCATGGTGTTGATGAGTATTATGGTGATATCCTTCGATGTGTGGTTAGGCCTGGAATGTAAATGAGAACAACGTTGCAGCATGTGAATTTCCTCACGGTCAAAGTCAAAGCAGGTCTATAACTTAATGTGGAGATGTATTTTATCTGAACATTTGATAATGAATTTGATAACGAATCAGTGTAAATAACAATTTCAACGCTTGGTGTCAGTGTAGTTCAGTGATTCTGTGCATCTGACAGCACCTTGCGTCACGAGCTACATTTGGACCGGGCCCTTGCATTTCACTCAGCATTTGAGCGCAAGATCGCGATTGGCAGCAACGAGTGTTTTATTTTCAGCAGTTTGATGAAGAAAAAGACGCTGGGCATCGTTTAGAAACATGGCGGATTAGGTGTAATTGACATCACGAAGAAATTAATGGACAGTTATTTGTCACGTTCAAATCATGGAACAAAGAGGACGCAAAGCATGGAGGGGGCGAGAGTTTTGTTTTTTCTTCATGGTTGTTTTGGACGTTGTATGCAACGGAGCTTCTGCACAGATCAGATACTCCATATCTGAGGAGGTTCAACGTGAAACCGTCGTCGGGAACATAGCTAAGGATTTGGGGCTAGATAAGAGCGCACTGAAAGACAGAGGATATCGCATTGTAGCAGGCTCAACGGAGCCCCTGTTTCACGTGAATCAAAACGATGGTATATTGTATGTGAAAAAAGGAATAGACAGGGAGGAGGTGTGCGACCGGACCAGCCCATGTTTGATCAATCTGAAAACCGTGCTAGAAAACCCGCTGGAGATCCACTACGTGGTAGTGGAAATACTTGATATAAATGACCACTCGCCTGTTTTTCCAGAGAAAGAGAAAAGGCTTGAGATTTCCGAGTCGGCCTTATCAGGAGCGAGATTTCAACTACAGGCTGCGCACGATAACGACGTAGGCCAGTATTCAATTCAGCAATATAGACTCAGCCATAACGAATATTTTAGATTAGAAGTCAAGGATAGAGGCGAGGACCGTAAAGTACCATTTTTAGTCCTGCAGAAGCAGTTGGACAGAGAAACAGTCGGGAAACTTAAGCTACGTCTAACAGCAGTTGATGGAGGAAAACCGGTGAAGTCTGGCGCTATAGATATTATTGTGGATGTACTGGATGTTAATGACAACTCCCCGGTGTTTACCAAAGAGTTTTATTCTTCCACACTGAAGGAAAACGCCCCCATTGGCACTGTGGTGATTCAGGTAAATGCAACCGATTCGGACCAAGATGCAAATAGCGAAATAATATATTCATTTGGTCACGAAGTTGATTCAAAAGTGATGGATGTCTTTAGTATTGACGCACATACTGGTGAAATTAAGGTAATAGGACAAATAAATTTTGAGCAAAGTAAAAGTTATGAAATTGACATTCAGGTGTCTGATAAAGGACAAGCTCCTCTTACAACTGACAAAAGTGTTATGATAACTGTTATTGATGTTAATGATAATGCACCCGAGATAGAAGTGACATCATTTTCTAGCTCTATCAAGGAGGATTCAAAGATAGGAACTACAGTGGCCCTGATTAGTGTCAGTGATTTAGACTCTGGAGTCAATGGCAAAGTCATTTGCACGATCAAAGAAGAAGTGCCGTTTACTTTAGCCCCATCGTTGCAAGAGAACATGTACGCTGTTGTGACCAGGTCGCAGTTGGACAGGGAAAATATTTCCCAATTTGATGTCACAATTATTGCGAAAGATTCAGGGGATCCGATATTTTCAACTGAAAAGACGATAAGCGTCGTGGTATCAGATGTAAATGACAATCGTCCAGAGTTTTCATCAAGCCCCTATGTATTTTATGTCACCGAGAATAACAGCCCCGGAGCCTCCGTATTTTCAGTAAAAGCCTTTGATTGCGATGAGAGTGATAACGCTCTCATTTCATATCATATTTCCAGAGAAGCAAGCGGAGATAATAAATTCACCTCATTTCTCAACATAAATACTGAGAGCGGAGATATTTTGGCTCTAAAAGGTTTTGACTTTGAAACTCTGAAAACGTTCCAGTTCCGAGTTGTTGCCACAGATTCTGGAACTCCGTCACTAAGCAGCAACGTCACAGTGAATGTGTTCATTCTGGATCAGAACGACAACGCTCCAGTCATCCTGTATCCAGTCAGCTCTAACGGTTCTGCTGAAGGTGTGGAGGAGATTCCCCGCAATGTGAACGCAGGACACTTGGTGACTAAAGTCAGAGCCTATGACGCTGATATAGGATATAACGGCTGGTTACTGTTCTCACTGCAGGAAGTTACTGACCACAGTCTCTTTGGTTTGGACCGCTATACAGGACGGATCAGAACACTTCGCTCATTCACAGAGACAGACGAGGCTGAGCATAAACTGGTCATACTGGTGAAAGACAATGGGAACGTGTCACTCTCAGCAACAGCTACTGTGATCGTCAAAGTTGTGGAGCCCAAAGAGGCTTTTGCTGCTGCTGATGTTAAAAGTGCAACAAATGACGAGGAGGATAATAATGTGACTTTTTACCTGATGATAACTTTGGGCTCAGTTTCAACACTTTTTCTCATCAGTATCATCGTGCTGATTGCAATGCAGTGCTCTAAATCCACAGACTATACTTCGAAATATCTACAAGAGACTAATTATGACGGGACACTGTGTCACAGCATCCAGTACAGATCTGGAGACAAACGCTACATGTTAGTTGGACCCAGAATGAGTATAGGATCTACTATAGTCCCGGGCAGCCACGCGAACACACTGATGCTCCCTGACAGGAGGACACCTGGAGAGGTAAGGCATATTGATGCTCAAACTTTGAGGTGGCTTACTGTAAATGTTTTTTCACTAAAAATGCAACGTATCCTTCCTGGGTGTTGTGTCTCATATGACACTCGATTTGCTGGTTTCTCTTTTTTCTCCAACAATTATGATTTATTTCCTTGTGGAAATCCTTAACTTTCTTTTTTTGTTGCTGTAAGTTGCGTTTATTTATTGTTGATTTCATGTGGTTTAATTGTTCGCTCTTAAAACCGTCTTCCATCAATTACATTAGCTTGGTCATGTAAAATGGCAGAGGAACAAATGAAAGCTGACTCACAAAGCCAAGAACAACCCATAACTAAAGAGTGAATTATAACATCCTGTAGAATTGCAACTATGACAGGGTAGGGTGAAGAACCTGCTCCAGTTAGCTAACTATGATTAAATAACTGGAACAACTATGATACTGTCTTAATATGAGGAGCATACTGAACTGCAAAACGTTGCAATTGCTGTCCATGGTGCTGGAAGTGTTTTGCTTCGTTTTCTGGTTTTAAAAACAAACTAACATTAATATAATGTGCAGTACTTTGATCTTATTTCTGCAGTGAGAATTAAGGTCGCATGGTGTCAGTGTAACGTGAAATCTCATCCTTACACAAGCTTGGTGTCATTGCTGTTTGGTTCCACCTCCCGGCAACATTCTCACTTCGATACTGACGGGATCGTTTCTGTGCTTATTTTGCGTAAACGGTCGGTTTGCCCCAATTTCTGGATATATAGGAATGTAATCAATATGAACACATATGAGAGTGTTGGATTCATTCTTTACATCGAAGCAGTGGTCCTTGTGATGGATTACTGATGTATTTTGGGTTAATCATGGAACAAAGAAGATACGAGAGACGAAGGGCGAGAGGATATTTGGTCGGCTGCGTGGTTGCGCTTTTGTGGAGCGTGGCTTCGGCGCAAATACGATATTCCATCTCTGAGGAAGTTAACGAAGGAACCGTGGTTGGAAATATAGCAAAGGATCTGGGACTGGATAAAAGCACACTGAGAGACAGGAAGTATCGGATTGTTTCTAGTAATGCAGATCCCCTTTTCCATGTAAATCAGAATGATGGTGTCCTGTATGTGAGCCGAAAGATTGACAGAGAGGAGGTCTGTGCGATGATCAGTACGTGTTTAATAAATCTGAAAACCGTGCTAGAAAACCCTCTCGAGGTACATTATGTTGTAGTGGAGGTGCTGGATATAAACGATCACTCTCCCAGTTTCCCGGAGAAAGTGACAACGTTGGAGATGTCAGAATCTGTAACACCTGGCGCACGTATTCAGCTAAAAGCCGCACGTGATCCAGACAGTGGTCATTTTTCCGTGCAGCACTATAAACTTAGTGACAACGATCACTTCCGTTTGGAAGTAAAGGATAAAGGAGAAGATGGTAAAATACCAATACTAGTTGTAAAAAAATCTTTAGACAGAGAAACTGCAGGAAGCCACTCATTGATACTGACAGCACTGGATGGAGGAAAACCTCCAAAATCTGGCGAAATGAACATTTTAGTAAATGTTTTAGACGTTAATGATAACGTACCTGTTTTCTCTAAAGAAATGTTTTCTGTGATGCTGGATGAAAATGCTCCAATAGGCACAACAGTCATACAAGTGAATGCAACTGATTTAGATGACGGTCCAAACGGAGATGTAGTTTACTCGTTTACGAACAGTATCAATCAACGGTTATTAAAACTGTTTGATATAAATCCATCAACAGGTGAGATCATTGTTAAAAGTTTAATTGATTATGAGGAGCGGGACAAATATGAGATTGAAATTCGAGCCTCAGATAAAGGTATGGCTCCTCTGGCAACAGAAAAAAGCGTCTTAATTAAAATAGTTGATGTGAATGATAACGCACCTGTGATTGAAGTTACCTCATTTTCAAGTTCCATCCCTGAAGATTCCAGACCTGGAACTACAGTTGCCCTTATCAGTGTAAATGACTTGGACTCTGGTCTCAATGGAAAAGTTATTTGCTCTATAGATGATGATGTCCCATTTGTTTTATCGCCATCTTCACAAGACAGAATGTACTCATTAGTGACCAAATCGCCTCTAGATAGAGAGAAACAGTCACATTATGATGTAACAATTACTGCTAAAGACGCTGGCCAGCCGCCATTATCATCTGAAAAGACAATAAGCGTTGTGGTGTCAGATGTGAATGACAACAGTCCGGAGTTTTTAACGAGTCCCTATACTTTCTATGTCACCGAAGCTAATGAGCCAGGTACCTCTGTGTTTTCTGTGAAAGCTTTTGACCGTGATGAGCCCGACAATGCTCTTATATCCTATCAGATTCTCAGAGATGGAAGCGAAGGAAATAAAGCGACATCATTTATCAACATAAATACTGAAAGTGGAGATATTTTGGCTCTAAAAAGTTTTGACTTTGAAACTCTGAAAACGTTCCAGTTCCAAGTCGTTGCCACAGATTCTGGAACTCCGTCACTAAGCAGCAACGTCACAGTGAACGTGTTCATTCTGGATCAGAACGACAACGCTCCTGTCATCCTGTATCCAGTCAGCTCTAACGGTTCTGCTGAAGGTGTGGAGGAGATTCCCCGCAATGTGAACGCAGGACACTTGGTGACTAAAGTCAGAGCCTATGACGCTGATATAGGATATAACGGCTGGTTACTGTTCTCACTGCAGGAAGTTACTGACCACAGTCTCTTTGGTTTGGACCGCTATACAGGACGGATCAGAACACTTCGCGCATTCACAGAGACAGACGAGGCTGAGCATAAACTGGTCATACTGGTGAAAGACAATGGGAACGTGTCACTCTCAGCAACAGCTACTGTGATTGTCAAACTCGTGGAGCCCAAAGAGGCTTTTGCTGCTTCTGATGTTAAAAGTGCAACAAATGACGTGGAGGATAATAATGTGACTTTTTACCTGATGATAACTTTGGGCTCAGTTTCAACACTTTTTCTCATCAGTATCATCGTGTTGATTGCAATGCAGTGCTCTAAATCCACAGACTATACTTCTAAATATCTACAAGAGACTAATTATGACGGAACACTTTGTCACAGCATCCAGTACAGATCTGGAGACAAACGCTACATGTTAGTTGGACCCAGAATGAGTATAGGATCTACTATAGTACCGGGCAGCCACGCGAACACACTGATGCTCCCTGACAGGAGGACACCTGGAGAGGTAAGACATATTGATGCTCAAACTTTCAGGTGGCTTACTGTAAATATTTTTTTCCTAAATATGCAACGTATCCTTTCTGGGTGTTGTTTCTCATATGACACTGGATTTGCTGGCTTCTCTTGTTTCTCCTGGTAACATTGATGATGTATTTCCGTGTGGAAATCCCTAACTTTCTCTTGGTATCTTTTTTATTTTGTTGCTGTAATTTGCGTTTGTTTAATGTTGATTTCATGTGGTTTAATTGTTCGCTCTTAAAACCCTCTTCCATCGATTACACTAGCTTGGTCATTTAAAATGGCAGAGGAACAAATGAAAGCTGATTGATGTCCTATTGATGCATATATCATAAATGCTCTTTTTCCGCAAAGCCAAGAACAACCCATAACGAAAGAGTGAAGTATGTAGAATTGCAACTAAGACATGGTACTGTGAAGAAACAGCTCAAGTTAACTAAATATAAATAAATAACCGGAAAGACACTATGATACTCTCTTAAGTATACTGAACTGCAAAACGTTGCAATTGCTGTCCATGGTGTTGAAGTATTTTGCTTCGTTTTCTGGTCTTTAAAACAAACTAACATTGATATAATGTGCAGTACTTTGATCACATTTATGCAGTGAGAATTAAGGTCGCATGGTGTCAGTGTAACGTGAAATCTCATCCTTAACCGAGCTCAGTGTGATTGTTTGGTTCCACCTCCCGGCAACATTTTCACTTCGATACTGACGGGATCGTTTCTGTGCTTATTTTGCGTAAACGGTCGGTTTGCCCCAATTTCTGGATATATTGGAAGTCAATCAATATGAACACATAAGAGAGTGTTGGATTCCTTCTTTACATCGAAGCAGTGGTCCTTGTGATGGATTACTGATGTGTTTGGGTTTAATCATGGAACAAAGAAGATACGAGGGACGAAGGGCGAGAGGATATTTGGTCGGCTGTGTGGTTGCTGTGCTTTTGTGGAACGTGGCTTCGGCGCAAATACGATATTCCATCTCTGAGGAAGTTAACGAAGGAACTGTGGTTGGAAATATAGCAAAGGATCTGGGACTGGATAAAAGCACACTGAGAGACAGGAAGTATCGGATTGTTTCTAGTAATGCAGATCCCCTTTTCCATGTCAATCAGAATGATGGTGTCCTGTATGTGAGCCGAACGATTGACAGAGAAGAGGTCTGTGCGCAGAGCAGTACGTGTTTAATAAATCTGAAAACCGTGCTAGAAAACCCTCTCGAGGTACATTATGTTGTAGTGGAGGTGCTGGATATAAACGACCATTCTCCCAATTTTCCGGAGAAAGTGACAACGTTGGAGATGTCAGAATCTGTAACACCTGGAGCACGTATTCAGCTAAAAGCAGCACGTGATCCAGACAGTGGTCATTTTTCCGTGCAACACTATAAACTTACTGACAACGATCACTTCCGTTTGGAAGTAAAGGATAAAGGGGAAGATGGTAAAATACCAATACTAGTTGTAAAAAAATCTTTAGACAGAGAAACTGCAGGAAGCCACTCATTGGTGTTGACAGCAGTGGATGGAGGAAAACCTCCGAAATCTGGCGAAATTAACATTTTAGTAACTGTTGTAGATATCAATGATAACGCACCTGTTTTCTCTAAAGACGTTTATTCTGTGATGCTCAATGAAAATGCTCCAATAGGAACAACAGTCATACAAGTGAATGCAACTGATTTAGATGACGGTCCAAACGGAGATGTAGTTTACTCATTTACCAACAGTATCAATCAAAGATTATTGAAACTATTTGATATAAATCAATTAACAGGTGAGCTCATTGTTAAAGCTTTAATAGACTATGAAGAAAAGGAAAAATATGAAATTGAAATTCAAGCATCAGATAAAGGTATTGCTTCTTTAGCAACAGAAACAAGTGTAATAATCAAAATAGTTGACGTGAATGATAACGCACCTGTGATTGAAGTTACTTCATTTTCAAGTTCCATCCCAGAAGATTCCAGACCTGGAACTACAGTTGCCCTTATCAGTGTAAGTGACTTGGACTCTGGTCTCAATGGAAAAGTGATTTGCTCTATAGGGGAGGATATTCCGTTTGCTTTATCGCCGTCTTTACAAGACAACATGTATTCATTAGTCACCAAATTGCCTCTGGACAGAGAGAAACAGTCACATTATGATGTAACAATTACTGCGAAAGACGCTGGCCAGCCTCCATTATCATCTGAAAAGACAATAAGCATTGTGGTGTCAGACGTGAATGACAACAGTCCAGAGTTTTTAATTAGCCCCTATACTTTCTATGTCACTGAAGCTAATGAGCCAGGTAACTCTGTGTTTTCTGTTAAAGCTTTTGACCGTGATGAGACAGACAATGCTCTTATATCCTATCATATTCTCAGAGATGGAAGCAAAGAAAATAAAGTAACTTCATTTCTCAACATAAATACTGAAAATGGAGATATTTTGGCTCTAAAAAGTTTTGACTATGAAACTCTGAAAACGTTCCAGTTCCAAGTTGTTGCCAAAGATTCTGGAACTCCGTCACTAAGCAGCAACGTCACAGTGAACGTGTTCATTCTGGATCAGAACGACAACGCTCCAGTCATCCTGTATCCAGTCAGCTCTAACGGTTCTGCTGAAGGTGTGGAGGAGATTCCCCGCAATGTGAACGCAGGACACTTGGTGACTAAAGTCAGAGCCTATGACGCTGATATAGGATATAACGGCTGGTTACTGTTCTCACTGCAGGAAGTTACTGACCACAGTCTCTTTGGTTTGGACCGCTATACAGGACGGATCAGAACACTTCGCTCATTCACAGAGACAGACGAGGCTGAGCATAAACTGGTCATACTGGTGAAAGACAATGGGAACGTGTCACTCTCAGCAACAGCTACTGTGATTGTCAAAGTTGTGGAGCCCAAAGAGGCTTTTGCTGCTGCTGATGTTAAAAGTGCAACAAATGACGAGGAGGATAATAATGTGACTTTTTACCTGATGATAACTTTGGGCTCAGTTTCAACACTTTTTCTCATCAGTATCATCGTGTTGATTGCAATGCAGTGCTCTAAATCCACAGACTATACTTCTAAATATCTACAAGAGACTAATTATGACGGGACACTGTGTCACAGCATCCAGTACAGATCTGGAGACAAACGCTACATGTTAGTTGGACCCAGAATGAGTATAGGATCTACAATAGTCCCGGGCAGCCACGCGAACACACTGGGGCTCCCTGACAGGAGGACACCTGGAGAGGTAAGACATATTCAAAGAAGTGATTTTTTGTTTTTGTTTATATATATTTTTTGTTTCACTTTTTCTTGAGGGAGACATGTCAAACACCTTCTCAACACACAAGGCACACTTTTGTATTCAACAAACCATATCTGCATATTTTTTATCTATAGTATTTTATTCCCAGACAAGGTTAGAATGATTCATCTTCGAAGCTCCTATCGTCCATGCGTTAAATCATACCCCTACTTTAAATGAAAAGTCATTTTTTTAGGGGTTGTTAAGTTGTGGCAAAAAAATTATGAAAATACTTGGTTGAGATTAGGAAAACACTGTGGTCCTGCACTGGAACTCACTCTTAAGAGCGAATGTAAATCCATAGTTTATATTATTGGCATATGAAGGACTTTTGCAGCAAGCAATGGGTTTTATGAAAACTGTGGCGTGATGGTTGATATTTGATTTGTTTGCTTGCAACACACACTGGCATGATATTTTGACATGGTTTTGGTTGAATCTGTTGGCTGTTATTTGGTTTTATATTGCACGTGTGATCCTTTGTCGTTGTAACTACAGAGTTCTTCTTTAAGTTAAGAGCGATTGAACATTTTCTCAGTCAATTCTAGTTCCTGAATTTTGTTACTAGTTTTAAAAATCCAATCAGCAACCTCATTCCTCTTATATGCAGTTTTGACTTTGAGCATTGCTTTCTATTTTCCTTTTTTTGCTGACTATGAAGTGATTAATGCTTGTTGGTCATTTGTCTAATTTAATACATCCCTTCCACTTTTCTGCAGTGAGACGTCTGGTCGCGTGGTGTCAGTGTAACGTAAAAAGTAAATAGTAAGCGAGCTTGTCGTCATTGGATTTGGGTTCCACCTCTTATTAACATTCTCTTCGATATTAGTACAGCCTTTTCTGAGCTCATTGTTGGAGGACGCGCTGCTATTTCTGAATATATAGGAGAGTGAATATCTATACAGGGGAGAGCTGGATTACATTTTCTATACTATTTCTTATGATGGATTACTGATGCTTTCGGGTTCAACCATGGAACAAAGACGATGCAAACCAAGAAGTGCGAGAGGATATTTGGTCGGCTGCGTGGTTGCTGTGCTTTTGTGGAGCGTGGCCACGGCGCAATCACGATATTCCATCTCTGAGGAAGTCAACGAAGGAACTGTGGTTGGAAATATAGCAAAGGATCTGGGATTAGATAAAAACACACTGAAAGACAGGAAGTATCGGATTGTTTCTAGTAATGCAGATCATCTTTTCCACGTAAATCAGAATGATGGTGTCCTGTATGTGAGCCGAAAGATTGACAGAGAAGAGGTGTGCGCACAGAGCAGTACGTGTTTAATTAATCTGAAAACTGTTCTAGAAAACCCTCTGGAGGTACATTATGTCGAAGTAGAGGTGCTGGATATAAACGACCATTCGCCCATTTTCACAGAGAAAGAGAAACGATTGGAGATTTCAGAGTCCGTGTTGCCCGGAGCACGATTTCAGCTCAAAGCCTCACGGGATCGAGACAGTGGTCAATTCTCCGTGCAGCAGTATAAACTCAGCCACAGCGACCACTTCCGTTTGGAAGTTAAAGATAAAGGGGAAGATGGTAAAATACCAATATTGGTTGTTCAAAAACCTTTAGACAGAGAAACTGCAGGAAGCCACTCATTGATACTGACAGCACTGGATGGAGGAAAACCTCCAAAATCTGGTACTATGAATATTCTAGTAAAGCTTTTGGATATTAATGATAATGCACCCGTTTTCTCTAAAGATGTTTATTCTGTTGTGCTCGATGAAAATTCCCCAATAGGCACAACAGTCATAGAAGTGAATGCAACTGATTTAGACGAAGGAACAAATGGAGAAGTAGTTTACTCATTTAGCAACAGTATGAATCAAAATATATTAAACCTATTTGAGATCAATCCATTAACAGGCGAGATAACTGTTCAAGGTTTAATAGATTATGAAGAGAAGGACAGATATGAAATTGAAATTGAGGCATCAGATAAAGGTACTGCTCCTCTTACAACAGAAAAAAGCGTAATTATTAAGATAGTTGACGTGAATGATAACGCACCTGAGATTGAAGTTACTTCATTTTCCAGTTCCATTCCTGAAAATTCCAGACCTGGAACTACAGTTGCCCTTATCAGTGTAAATGACTTGGACTCTGGTCTCAATGGAAAAGTGATTTGCTCCTTAGTTGAGGATGTTCCGTTCACTTTATCACCATCCTTAAAAGACAACATGTATTCATTAGTAACAAAGTCCCCACTGGATAGAGAGAAAAAGGCCAACTATGAGCTGACAATAGTTGGAAAAGACGCTGGTCAACCACCGCTATTCTTTACTAAGAAAATAGATATTGTGGTGTCAGATGTGAATGACAACAGACCAGAGTTTTCACTGAGTCCCTATACTTTCTATGTCACTGAAGCTAATGAGCCAGGTACCTCTGTGTTCTCTGTTAAAGCTTTTGACAGTGATGAGAACGACAATGCTCTAATATCCTATCATATTCTCAGAGATGGCAGTGGAGATAACAAAGTAACTTCATTTCTCAACATAAATACTGATAGTGGAGATATTTTGGCTCTAAAAAGTTTTGACTTTGAAACTCTGAAAACGTTCCAGTTCCGAATTGTTGCCACAGATTCTGGAACTCCGTCACTAAGCAGCAACGTCACAGTGAACGTGTTCATTCTGGATCAGAACGACAACGCTCCAGTCATCCTGTATCCAGTCAGCTCTAACGGTTCTGCTGAAGGTGTGGAGGAAATTCCCCGCAATGTGAACGCAGGACACTTGGTGACTAAAGTCAGAGCCTATGACGCTGATATAGGATATAACGGCTGGTTACTGTTCTCACTGCAGGAAGTTACTGACCACAGTCTCTTTGGTTTGGACCGCTATACAGGACGGATCAGAACACTTCGCTCATTCACAGAGACAGACGAGGCTGAGCATAAACTGGTCATACTGGTGAAAGACAATGGGAACGTGTCACTCTCAGCAACAGCTACTGTGATTGTCAAACTCGTGGAGCCCAAAGAGGCTTTTGCTGCTGCTGATGTTAAAAGTGCAACAAATGACGAGGAGGATAATAATGTGACTTTTTACCTGATGATAACTTTGGGCTCAGTTTCAACACTTTTTCTCATCAGCATCATCGTGCTGATTGCAATGCAGTGCTCTAAATCCACAGACTATACTTCTAAATATCTACAAGAGACTAATTATGACGGGACACTGTGTCACAGCATCCAGTACAGATCTGGAGACAAACGCTACATGTTAGTTGGACCCAGAATGAGTGTAGGATCTACTATAGTCCCGGGCAGCCACGCGAACACACTAGGGCTCCCTGACAGGAGACATACTTCTGGAGAGGTAAGACATATTCAAAGATGTGATATTTTGATTTATTTTTTTCACTTTTAATCTTAATTGAATTGTACTATATGTTGAGAGTCAAATCTAAACCATATCTGCTCCTATCGACCATGCTTCAAATCATTCCTCTAATCTATGTGAAAAGTAATTTTTGAGGGGTTGTTAAATCATGGCAAGCAATTATGAAAATACTTGCTTGAGATTAGGAAAATACTGTGGTCCTGCACTGGCACTCACTCTTGTGAGCGAATGTAAATCCATATTTTATATTATTGGCATACGAAGTATATCGACCGCAAGCAATGAGTTTTATGACAACTGTGGCGTGATGGTTGATATTTGATTTGTTTGCTTGCTACACACACTGGCATTATATTTTGTCATGGTTTTGGTTGAATCTGTTGGCTGTTATATTGCAGGTGTGATCCATTGTCATTGTAACGACAGAGTTCTTCTTTAACGCTAAGAGTGATGAAACATTTGCAGTCAATTCTAGTTCATGAATCTTGTGACTAGATTTAAAAATCCAATCAGCACCTTAATGTCTCTTATATACAGTTTTGACTTTGAGCATTGATTTCTATTTTCCATTTATTGCATATTATATAGTGATTACTGCCTGTTGGTCTGTTATGCCGAATTCTCTAACATTTCTCACGTTATTTCAAGGTGATTTGGAGTTTTCATGTGTAATGAGAAGGAGGCAACCTCCTTGTCTCTTACCAAATACTCGATGACGTTTGGTGAGAAGTTCGCAGTAGCTACAAAACAAATGACCATTTGTCTAATTTGCTACATCCCTTCCACTTCTCTGCAGTGAGACGTCTGGTCGCGTGGTGTCAGTGTAACGTAAAAAGTCAACAGTAAGCGAGCTTGTCGTCATTGGATTTGGGTTCCACCTCTTATTAACATTCTCTTCGATATTAGTACAGCCTTTTCTGAGCTCATTGTTGGAGGACGCGCTGCTATTTCTGAATATATAGGAGAGTGAATATCTATACAGGGGAGAGCTGGATTATATTTTCTATACTATTTCTTATGATGGATTACTGATGCTTTGGGGTTCAACCATGGAACAAAGACGATGCAAGCCAAGAAGTGCGAGAGGATATTTGGTCGGCTGCGTGGTTGCTGTGCTTTTGTGGAGCGTGGCCACGGCGCAATCACGATATTCCATCTCTGAGGAAGTTAACGAAGGAACTGTGGTTGGAAATATAGCAAAGGATCTGGGATTAGATAAAAACACACTGAAAGACAGGAAGTATCGGATTGTTTCTAGTAATGCCGATCATCTTTTCCACGTAAATCAGAATGATGGTGTCCTGTATGTGAGCCGAAAGATTGACAGAGAAGAGGTGTGCGCACAGAGCAGTACGTGTGTAATTAATCTGAAAACGGTTCTAGAAAACCCTCTGGAGGTACATTATGTCGAGGTGGAGGTGCTGGATATAAACGACCATTCGCCCATTTTCCCGCAAAAAGAGAAAACGCTGGAGATTTTCGAGTCTGTTTTACCTGGAGCACGATTTCAATTAAAACCTTCACGGGATCCAGACAGCGGTCATTTCTCCGTGCAACAGTATAAACTCAGCCAAAACGATCACTTCCGTTTAGAAGTTAAGGATAAAGGGGAAGATGGTAAAATACCAATATTGATTGTTCAAAAACCTTTAGACAGAGAAACTGCAGGAAGCCACTCATTGGTACTGACAGCACTGGATGGAGGAAAACCTCCGAAATCTGGCGAAATGAACATTTTAGTAAATGTTTCAGATGTTAATGATAACGCACCTGTTTTCTCTAAAGATGTTTATTCTGTTATGCTCAATGAAAATGCTCCAGTGGGAACAACAGTTATACAAGTGAATGCAACTGATTTAGATGACGGTCCAAACGGGGATGTAGTTTATTCATTTGGCAACAGTATGAATCAAAATATATTAAATCTATTTTATATCAATCCATTAACAGGCGAGATAACTGTTCAAGGTTTGATAGACTATGAAGAGAAGGACAGATATGAAATTGAAATTGAGGCATCAGATAAAGGTCTCCCTCCTCTTAAAACAGACAACAGTGTCATCATTAGGATAGTTGACGTGAATGATAACGCACCCGAGATAGAAGTTACTTCATTTTCAAGTTCCATCCCTGAAGATTCCAGACCTGGAACTACAGTTGCCCTTATCAGTGTAAATGACTTGGACTCTGGTCTCAATGGAAAGGTTATTTGCTCTATAGGTGAGGATGTCCCATTTGCTTTAACCCCATCATTAAAAGACAAAATGTATTCATTAGTGACAAAATCACCTCTGGACAGAGAGAAAAAGCTCAACTATGAGCTAACAATAGTTGCAAAAGACGCTGGTCAACCGCCACTATTTTCAGCAAAACAAATAGATATTGTGGTGTCAGATGTGAATGACAACAGACCAGAGTTTTCACTGAGTCCCTATACTTTCTATGTCACTGAAGCTAATGAGCCAGGTATCTCTGTGTTCTCTGTTAAAGCTTTTGACCGTGATGAGACAGACAATGCTCTCATATCCTATCATATTCTCAGAGATGGAAGTGGAGATAAAGTAACTTCATTTCTCAACATAAATACTGATAGTGGAGATATTTTGGCCCTAAAAAGTTTTGACTTTGAAACAATGAAAACGTTCCAGTTCCGAGTTGTTGCCACAGATTCTGGAACTCCGTCACTAAGCAGCAACGTCACAGTGAACGTGTTCATTCTGGATCAGAACGACAACGCTCCAGTCATCCTGTATCCAGTCAGCTCTAACGGTTCTGCTGAAGGTGTGGAGGAGATTCCCCGCAATGTGAACGCAGGACACTTGGTGACTAAAGTCAGAGCCTATGACGCTGATATAGGATATAACGGCTGGTTACTGTTCTCACTGCAGGAAGTTACTGACCACAGTCTCTTTGGTTTGGACCGCTATACAGGACGGATCAGAACACTTCGCTCATTCACAGAGACAGACGAGGCTGAGCATAAACTGGTCATACTGGTGAAAGACAATGGGAACGTGTCACTCTCAGCAACAGCTACTGTGATTGTTAAAGTTGTGGAGCCCAAAGAGGCTTTTGCTGCTTCTGATGTTAAAAGTGCAACAAATGACGAGGAGGATAATAATGTGACTTTTTACCTGATGATAACTTTGGGCTCAGTTTCCACACTGTTTCTCATCAGTATCATCGTGCTGATTGCAATGCAGTGCTCTAAATCCACAGACTATACTTCTAAATATCTACAAGAGACTAATTATGACGGGACACTGTGTCACAGCATCCAGTACAGATCTGGAGACAAACGCTACATGTTAGTTGGACCCAGAATGAGTATAGGATCTACGATAGTCCCAGGCAGCCATGCGAACACACTGGTGCTCCCTGACAGGAGGACACCTGGAGAGGTAAGACATTTTTAGACAGTTTTTTCCCCTTGCCATATTGACGCATTGGGCACTAACACATGTGTTTTGGGGAAATGTATGTGTTAATATTCATTAAACCGTATGTCAAATGTTCACTCTTAGTATTTGTAACGGACTTGGCTGTAAAGTGTTTACTGTTCGCGTTGAATGCGGTGAGTAAAGCATTAAGCAGTGGTTAAATTGATGCGGCAATTAAAACCATCAGTTCAGTGGGAATATATTGATCATGGTTGTTTTGAGAGAAAGCATGTGATGACTAAATAGTGAATGTAAATTCATACTTCAGATTTGTTGCTTTTGAACATAATTTGGAGTGGAATATATTTGTCCGGTAACTATTTCATTTACATTTTTACTGCACACATGTATATGCCTTCCTGGGGCCTATGCTTTCGAAATATGTATCATTGGATGTGTTACCTGCTCTTGTTTTCCTTGGAAAGTTTGATCCCCGAATAAGCTAGTGTCCAGGGTTTATTATTTACAAACCTAAATTGAATATTATCACCAAATGTAGCTGGACCTAAGTGGTCAGTGGTTTATTTCATAAAACTTCATCAGATGAAGTAAACATATCCTCACATGTTAGGAAAATTCCTCTCAACATTGTGAAAAGGTTAGTTTTCCATTCATCTGGAGCAGTTTTTGTGTTTAGAGAGAGAGCAGCCTGCTCATTTGCATTCACCATAATAGTTTTGTGTACTGTTTTGCGATAAATGATTAACAATTAAAGATGAACACAAACTATCTATCATTAAGCTAACGTGCTACTGGCTTTGGATTTTCTGTAGGGAGAATTTTGATCGCATGGTGTCAGTGTAGTGGAAGAGTCTGGATTGCATGTGCAAATCTGCGCATTTTGTTTCCGCCTATTGGTGGATTCATCAGTTGGATATGAACACAATCGCTTATCACTTGAAGGCTGCCTTTGGAAATACTTCCCTCATGCCTGTCGTTGTAAGGAGACGATGAATATGTTCTGACACTGAAGAGTTGGATTCCGTCATTATTACGCAGTTATTGGTTTGGTGATGGATTACTGAAGATTTCGCGTTTAATCATGGAACAAAGAAGATACGAGGGACGAAGGGCGAGAGGATATTTGGTCGGCTGCGTGGTTGTGCTTTTGTGGAGCGTGGCTTCGGCCCAAATACGATATTCCATCTCTGAGGAAGTTAACGAAGGAACTGTGGTTGGAAATATAGCAAAGGATCTGGGACTGGATAAAAGCATACTAAAAGAAAGAAAGTATCGGATTGTTTCTAGTAATGCAGATCCGCTTTTCCATGTAAATCAGAATGATGGTGTCCTGTATGTGAGCCGAAAGATTGACCGGGAAGAGGTGTGCGCGCAGAGCAGTACGTGTTTAATAAATCTGAAAACCGTGCTAGAAAACCCTCTGGAGGTACATTATGTTGTAGTGGAGGTGCTGGATATAAACGACCATTCTCCCAGTTTCCCAGATAAAGAGAAACGTTTGGACATTTTTGAGTCCGTGTTGCCTGGAGCACGATTTCAGCTGAAACCCTCGCGGGATCAAGACAGTGGTCATTTCTCCGTGCAGCAATATAAACTCAGCCACAACGATCATTTCCGTTTGGAAGTTAGGGATAAAGGAGAAGATGGTAAAATACCAATATTGGTTTTGCAGAAATCTTTGGATAGGGAAGCAGCAGGAAGTAACTCATTGGTGCTGACAGCACTGGATGGAGGTAAACCTCCCAAAACTGGTAGTATGAATATTCTAGTAAACGTTTTGGATGTTAATGATAACACTCCTGTTTTCTCAAAGGATATTTACTCTGTTACGCTCTCTGAAAATTCTCCAATAGGCACAACAATCGTACAGGTAAATGCAACGGATTTAGATGACGGTCAAAATGGAGAAGTGTATTACTCATTTGGTAACAGTGTGAGTAATGAATTATTTAAGCTTTTTGAGATCAATACAGCAACAGGCGAGATACTTGTTAAAGGTCTGATAGATTATGAAAAAAAGGACAAGTACGAAATTGAAATTGAAGCATCAGATAAAGGTTTTGCTCCTCTAACTACAGAGAAAAGCGTCATAATCCAGATAGTTGACGTCAATGATAACGCACCCCAGATTGAAGTTACTTCATTTTCAAACTCCATCCCTGAAGATTCCAGACCTGGAACTACAGTTGCCCTTATCAGTGTAAATGACTTGGACTCTGGTCTCAATGGAAAAGTGATTTGCTCCATCGGTGATGATGTCCCATTTACTTTATCGCCGTCTTTACAAGACAATATGTATTCATTAGTCACCAAATCGCCTCTGGACAGAGAGAAACATTCAAAGTATGATGTAACAATTACTGCAAAAGACGCTGGCCAGCCTTCATTAACATCTGAAAAGACAATAAGCATTGTGGTGTCAGATGTGAATGACAACAGTCCAGAGTTTTCACTGAGTCCCTATACTTTCTACGTCACTGAAGCTAATGAGCCAGGTACCTCTGTGTTCTCTGTTAAAGCTTTTGACCGTGATGAGAACGACAATGCTCTCATATCCTATCATATTCTCAGAGATCGAAGTGAAGATAACAAAGTAATATCATTTCTCAACATGAACTCTGAAAATGGAGATATTTTGGCTCTAAAAAGTTTTGACTTTGAAACAATGAAAACGTTCCAGTTCCGAGTTGTTGCCACAGATTCTGGAACTCCGTCACTAAGCAGCAACGTCACAGTGAACGTGTTCATTCTGGATCAGAACGACAACGCTCCAGTCATCCTGTATCCAGTCAGCTCTAACGGTTCTGCTGAAGGTGTAGAGGAGATTCCCCGCAATGTGAACGCAGGACACTTGGTGACTAAAGTCAGAGCCTATGACGCTGATATAGGATATAACGGCTGGTTACTGTTCTCACTGCAGGAAGTTACTGACCACAGTCTCTTTAGTTTGGACCGCTATACAGGACGGATCAGAACACTTCGCTCATTCACAGAGACAGACGAGGCTGAGCATAAACTGGTCATACTGGTGAAAGACAATGGGAACGTGTCACTCTCAGCAACAGCTACTGTGATTGTCAAAGTTGTGGAGCCCAAAGAGGCTTTTGCTGCTGCTGATGTTAAAAGTGCAACAAAGGACGAGGAGGATAATAATGTGACTTTTTACTTGATGATAACTTTGGGCTCAGTTTCAACACTTTTTCTCATCAGTATCATCGTGCTGATTGCAATGCAGTGCTCTAAATCCACAGACTATACTTCTAAATATCTACAAGAGACTAATTATGACGGGACACTGTGTCACAGCATCCAATACAGATCTGGAGACAAACGCTACATGTTAGTTGGACCCAGAATGAGTATAGGATCTACTATAGTCCCGGGCAGCCACGCGAACACACTAGGGCTCCCTGACAGGAGACATACTTCTGGAGAGGTAAGACTTTTTTTGTGAAAACCATGGCTTGTTTCCGCTGGAACTGTGATTTATCTGCCCGTTCATCAATAAGGTCATCAACTGTATGATGTAAGCGCATTGTTTGTTTGGCATCGTAGTTCACAGGAGACTTGACTTTCACCCAGCTGTAATCTTGATCACACTATATGTCCTTTTAAGAATAGTTGTAAATTGAAGAATAGCTGTTAACATAGATTAGTGTATATATGAGTCACTCATCCTTTTGTTATTTCGTGGTCTCCTTCCTGTTCACTATACTTTGAAAACCCCTTACAAGTGTTACAGCATACTTTGATTCATGAAATAACATTCTACACTTTCACTTTATCCATAAAGCCATTGTTTAACTTTCTGGGCTACAGTGATGTGATCCAAAGCTATTCATGAAGTTTGACGAAATTTTAATTGGCGTCATTTGCTGTCCAGGGTGCTGAGATTTCCTGCTCTTACGTCCAGATACCTGATGATAAATTATTTAAAAAAAAAAGTCAAACCACTACTTTTTTAAAGCAATTCATTCCCACTTTTATGTTCATGACTAATGGTATTCAACATTATTACACGTGGGCATCACACATTTGGGAGGATTTGATGTATCCAGCTCCATTCAAAGGAATTTAACTTTTGTGTTTACTTGTTAAATCCGCTTGAGAAGGCCTCCTCTCATCTGATATAGGCTACTGTCATTCACAACCTCCACACATAGGGCAAAAGTACATACATATAACACGTTGGTATTTTGCTATATACAATATGGCTGTAGAAACTTTGATTTCCTTGCAGTGAGCAATGAGATCGCATGGTGTCAGTGTGCTTGGAAAATAACGGCTTTAGCTTGTCGTCACTGCTTTTTGGATCCACCTCTTGTTATCGCTCTCGGTTCGATGAAGGGAGTATCGGTTGGCGGCTTGCTGCTGTCTTTATACATTTTGCAGAGTGGTAATTTTTAACTTCAATATAGTCAACATTTACATACTCGGATGTGTTGGATTAGTTTCTTACAACACGGTTATTAAATCCCGTGAGGAATATTTTGAATCATGGAACAAAGAGGATGCGTCGCAAGAAGGGCGAGAAGACAGTGGGTCGGCTGTGTGGTTGCTGTGCTTTTGTGGAGCGTGGCTTCGGCGCAATTACGATATTCAATCTCGGAGGAAGTTAACGAAGGAACTGTGGTTGGAAATATAGCAAAGGACCTGGGATTAGATAAAACCACGCTGAAAGACAGGACGTATCGGATCGTTTCTAATGCTATGCAACCCTTTTTTCATGTAAATCAGAATGACGGCATTTTGTATGTGAGCCAAACGATTGACAGAGAAGAGGTTTGCGAAAGAAGCACTACCTGTTTGATAAATCTCAAAACTGTGCTAGAAAATCCACTGGAGGTGCACTATGTTGCAGTGGAAGTTCTAGATATAAATGACCATTCTCCTGAGTTTCTAGAGAAAAAGAAAACGCTGGAGATTTCCGAGTCTGTGTTACCCGGAGCACGTATTCCGCTACAAGCCGCACGAGATCCAGATGGTGGTCTTTTCTCTGTTCAACAGTATAAACTCAGCCCCAATGACCACTTTCGTTTGGAAGTTAAAGATAAGGGAGAAGATGGTAAAATACCTATATTGATTGTTCAAAAGTCTTTGGATAGGGAAATTGCGGGAAGCCACTCATTAGTGCTGACAGCAGTGGATGGAGGAAAACCTCCGAAATCTGGGGACATGAGTATTCTGGTAAATGTTTTAGATGTCAATGATAATGCGCCAGTTTTTTCTCAAGAGATTTACTCTGTGATGCTGGATGAAAATGCTCTAGTAGGAACTACAGTCTTACAAGTGAATGCAACTGATTTAGATGACGGTCCAAACGGAGAAGTAGTTTATTCATTCAGCAACAGTGTTAGTCATAGATTATTAAGCCTTTTTGATATCAATCCATTAACAGGGGAACTTATTGTGAAAGATTCAATAGACTATGAAAAGAAGAACAAACATGAGATTGAAATTCAAGCATCAGATAAAGGTCTGGCTCCGCTGGCTACACAAAAAAGCATCATTATCAAAATAGTTGATGTGAATGATAACGCACCTGAGATTGAAGTAACTTCATTTTCAAGTTCCATCCCTGAAGATTCCAGACCTGGAACTACAGTTGCCCTTATCAGTGTAAATGACTTGGACTCTGGTCTCAATGGAAAAGTTATTTGCTCCATAGGTGATGATGTCCCATTTACTTTATCACCATCTTCACAAGACAAAATGTACTCATTAGTAACCAAATCGCCGCTGGACAGAGAGGAACAGTCAAATTATATCATAACAGTACATGCAAAAGACACTGGGCAGCCTCCATTATCGTCTGAAAAGACAATAAGCGTTGTTGTAAGTGATGTGAATGACAACAGACCAGAGTTTTCACTGAGTCCCTATACTTTCTATGTCACTGAAGCTAATGCGCCAGGAAACTCTGTGTTTTCTGTTAAAGCTTTTGACCGTGATGAGAACGACAATGCTCTTATATCCTATCATATTCTCAGAGATGGAAGAGAAGATAACACAGCAACTTCATTTCTCAACATAAATACTGAAAATGGAGATATTTTGGCACTAAAAGGTTTTGACTTTGAAACTCTGAAAACGTTCCATTTCCGAGTTGTTGCGACCGATTCTGGAACTCCGTCACTAAGCAGCAACGTCACAGTGAACGTGTTCATTCTGGATCAGAACGATAACGCTCCAGTCATCCTGTATCCAGTCAGCTCTAACGGTTCTGCTGAAGGTGTGGAGGAGATTCCCCGCAATGTGAACGCAGGACACTTGGTGACTAAAGTCAGAGCCTATGATGCTGATATAGGATATAACGGCTGGTTACTGTTCTCACTGCAGGAAGTTACTGACCACAGTCTCTTTGGTTTGGACCGCTATACAGGACGGATCAGAACACTTCGCTCATTCACAGAGACAGACGAGGCTGAGCATAAACTGGTCATACTGGTGAAAGACAATGGGAACGTGTCACTCTCAGCAACAGCTACTGTGATTGTCAAAGTTGTGGAGCCCAAAGAGGCTTTTGCTGCTTCTGATGTTAAAAGTGCAACAAATGACGAGGAGGATAATAATGTGACTTTTTACCTGATGATAACTTTGGGCTCAGTTTCAACACTTTTTCTCATCAGTATCATCGTACTGATTGCAATGCAGTGCTCTAAATCCACAGACTATACTTCTAAATATCTACAAGAGACTAATTATGACGGGACACTGTGTCACAGCATCCAGTACAGATCTGGAGACAAACGCTACATGTTAGTTGGACCCAGAATGAGTGTAGGATCTACTATAGTCCCGGGCAGCCACGCGAACACACTGGTGCTCCCTGACAGAAGGACACCTGGAGAGGTAAGACACATTGATATAATACAACTACCTGTCCTTTCATTTTAAGAAGAAATGCATAATTACATGGCTATCTGAATACACGTATTCAAATCAAATTACATTGGATCATTTAGTACACTAACACTTGTATTTAGAGAAATGGACTCTGCTTTTGAGGGTTCCCCTTCTATCAACTGTTTAAAATGTGACTGAATTGCATTTTAATCCCATAATGCCTAACTTTCTATAGTGCAATTTATATAATAGAGTTTACTTGCCTTCATATCGGCTATTAATGCGGAATTCATAGTAACATTTTAGAGGCATTAACGAACTCCAAGGTCGAATGTCTTTTAGAAGAAATATATCCCGGTGTTTCAAAAGTAGGATGTCCATTTCCTATAGGTAACATCAAGTTGTATCAGACGCTGTCTTCTTATTGTTGGGTAGTTGATGCAGTTTTCAATAACGCTAAAAGTATATTCCGACACCTCAGATTGCGGAAAGAACTGTCACTCTCCGTGGTGCTGACGTGTTTGTTTTTTTTATAAATATACAAATGCTATAATTTATCTGTAAATGACACAGATATAAGGATTTAGTAGTCTAGACTATTCGAAATAATCGCTTTTTGAAGTAGAAAGTCATTGTGACTGAAGGACATTTCTTAAGGAAATTGACTGTTGCAAATCCGTCCTCATGTATTAACAGGCTGTTTGTCACTTTGTTCTCGTTGTCGTATGAACTTTTCTCGTCACCATATTTTTGTATCAAAGAGTGTTGCAATAACGTTTTGGATCGGATGGTGTCGGTATAATAGCAAAATATGTGCCTCGAGCTTTTCGTCATCACCGTTAGGACCAATCCTGTATTTTGGCATTACGTGTAAAAGGCTTGAACACAAGACTAGCTCTGTTCAATTCCAAGAACTGTATTGGCGATGGAACGCACTTCGCAAAGGAATAAGGCTGATTTTATTTCTTGAACATACGATTACAGTTCCAGGAATTATTCTTTGTTCTCGTGTACATTATGGAACAAAGCCAACGCCAGCCGTGGATCGTACGATGGAGATGCGTCGCCTACATGTTGGCTTTGGTAACGTTTTGGAGCGAAGCATCCGCTCAGATCAGATATTCCATCTCCGAGGAGATGAAAGAAGGAAGTGTTGTTGGAAACATTGCGAAAGACTTAGGAATTGATAAGGGTACGCTGAAAGATAGAGAATATCGTATTGTTGGCAGTTCAACGGAACCCCTTTTTCGTTTGAATAAGGACGAGGGAATCCTGTATGTCAGTAGGAAAGTGGACAGGGAAGAGATCTGTGAACGAAGCAAAGCCTGCATAATCAACCTTAAGACCGTGCTAGAAAATCCTCTGGAAATCCATTATGTGGCTATAGAGGTGCTTGATGTAAACGACCACTCCCCCGTCTTTCCAGAGAAAGAGAAGCGACTGGAGATATTTGAATCGACATTACCGGGAGCACGATTCCAGATTCAACCTGCGCGCGACCCCGATGGTGGTCAGTTTGCTGTTCAGCAGTATACACTCAGCCACAATGATCACTTTCGTTTGGAAGTTAAGGAGAGGGGCGAAGACCGTAAGATGCCCTTTCTGATATTAAAGAAGCAGTTAGACAGAGAGGCTTTGAGAGAACACAAGCTTCTGCTCACAGCTATTGACGGTGGGCGGCCAGCGAGGTCTGGAACAATAGAAATAATCATTGAGGTGCTTGATGTTAATGACAATTCACCTGTTTTTACAAAAGATGCATATTCTGCTAATCTATATGAAAACGCAGCCACTGGTACGTTAGTTATTCAGGTTAATGCGACCGATTTGGACGAGGGTGCAAACAGTGAAATTGTTTACTCATTTGGTAAAGAAGTAGATATACATTTACAAAAACTATTTCACATAGACCCAGGGACAGGATATATTAAAGTGACCGGTCTGATTGATTTTGAGGAAAATGAAAGCTATGAAATTGATATCCAAGCTTCAGATAGGGGCATAGCCCCCTTTTCCGCAGACAAAACTGTGATAATAAAGGTAATCGACCTTAACGACAACCCCCCAGAGATTGAAATTACATCATTTTCCAAATCAGTTCCCGAAGATTCTAAAATTGGAACGACTGTAGCTTTAATCAGTGTGAACGATTTGGATTCAGGCCCCAATGGTCAGGTTTCCTGCTTTATACCTGAAGACGTTCCTTTCGCTATATCTTCATCTTTGCAAGATAATATGTACGCGATAGTGACCAAATCACGACTGGACAGAGAAGAAAAGTCTTTCTATGAACTTACAATTGTTGCAAAGGACACCGGTGAGCCATCGCTCTCATCTGAAAAGACATTAAGTGTTGTTGTATCAGACGTGAACGATAACAGACCACAGTTTTCACTGAGCCCCTATACATTCTATATTACTGAAAACAATGACCTAGTAGCTCCAATATTTTCAGTTAGGGCATCTGACCTTGATGAGAGTGATAATGCACATATTTCATATCACATTCCGAGGGATCGCAGTGGGGATAATTTAGGTCTGTTTTTAAATATCAACACAGAAAATGGAGATATTTTGGCGCTTAAAAGTTTTGACTTTGAAACTCTGAAAACGTTCCAGTTCCAAGTTGTTGCCACCGATTCTGGAACTCCGTCACTAAGCAGCAACGTCACAGTGAACGTGTTCATTCTGGATCAGAACGACAACGCTCCAGTCATCCTGTATCCAGTCAGCTCTAACGGTTCTGCTGAAGGCGTGGAGGAGATTCCCCGCAATGTGAACGCAGGACACTTGGTGACTAAAGTTAGAGCCTATGACGCTGATATAGGATATAACGGCTGGTTACTGTTCTCACTGCAGGAAGTTACTGACCACAGTCTCTTTGGTTTGGACCGCTATACAGGACGGATCAGAACACTTCGCTCATTCACAGAGACAGACGAGGCTGAGCATAAACTGGTCATACTGGTGAAAGACAATGGGAACGTGTCACTCTCAGCAACAGCTACTGTGATTGTCAAAGTCGTGGAGCCCAAAGAGGCTTTTGCTGCTTCTGATGTTAAAAGTGCAACAATTGACGAGGAGGATAATAATGTGACTTTTTACCTGATGATAACTTTGGGCTCAGTTTCAACACTTTTTCTCATCAGTATCATCGTGCTGATTGCAATGCAGTGCTCTAAATCCACAGACTATACTTCTAAATATCTGCAAGAGACTAATTTTGACGGGACACTGTGTCACAGCATCCAATACAGATCTGGAGACAAACGCTACATGTTAGTTGGACCCAGAATGAGTGTAGGATCTACTATAGTCCCGGGCAGCCACGCGAACACACTAGGGCTCCCTGACAGGAGACATACTTCTGGAGAGGTAAGATATTTTTGGTGAAAACCCTGGCTTGTTTCCGCTGGAACTGTGACTTATATGCCCCATTCATTAATACGATCAGTCCATCAACTGTATATGATGTAAGCGCATTGTTTGTTTGGCATCGTGGTTCATATGATGCTTGACTTTCACCCAGCTGTAATTTTGATCAAACTGTATGTCCTTTTGAGAATAGTTGTAAGTTGAAGAACAGCTGTTAATATATATTAGCATATATGCTTCACTCATCCTTTTGCTATTCCGTGGTCTCCTTCCTCATCACTATACTCAACTATACTCAAACCCACCAGTATGACAGCATACTTCGATTCATAAAATTACTTTTGCAATTTCACTTTATCCATACCGTCATTGTTTAACTTTCTGGGCTACAGTGATATAATCTAAAGTCCTTCATGAGGTTTAACGCAATTATAAGTGGCGTCATTCGCTGTCCATGGTGCTGAACATTTCTGCTCCGATGTCCAGATACCTGATAATATATTGTAAAAAAAAGTTAAACCACTACTTTGTTAAAAGCAGTTAATTCAAACTGTTATGTTTACGACTATGAACTAAATGGTATTCCCCGTGATCACGTGGAATCATATTACCTCTCCATTCCATTAGGTTTAAAATGGTATGGAATGCAATGTTTTTCTTCTTTTATGCTCTCATTCTCAGCAGGCAATATAAATGTTTAACCGCATCGAACGTCAGATAAAAATATGTTTTATATTTAAAGTGTGTTTGCATTGACACGTCAGCTCGCATGGTGTCACTGCTTGTGAACGTGAACGACTCTCGGTTGAACATCCTCTACGTCAGTAGTTCAGTGCTATTTCGCGTCAGGGTGCACTTGTGCTTCAGGGCAACGGCTTCACATATTTGAGTCGTTCTCCAACAATTGTCGAATATTGGCAACCTTTTTTTGTTCAAAATGTGTGTTCCTGTGTAGATTCACATTTTAATTTCTAACCTTTTTTATTTATTTTTTTCTATGCAATATGGCACGACGAGGATAC
The DNA here is from genome assembly GCF_910591455.1 of Pholis gunnellus. Lineage (NCBI taxonomy): Eukaryota > Metazoa > Chordata > Actinopteri > Perciformes > Pholidae > Pholis > Pholis gunnellus. The sequence continues at coordinate 13,273,086 of NC_136537.1, forward strand.
AAAGCGTGGTTGGAGCGTCTGGTCGTTCTCATTCTTTGTTTGATTCTTACGTTTAATTTTACCTCAGCACAGCTACGATACTCGATTCCCGAGGAGCTTACTGTGGGTGCTGTTGTTGGGAATATCGCTAAAGATTTGGGGCTGGATACCAGTGCTCTGAATGCTAGAGGATTTCGCATCGTTTCCGGATCGACCGAACCCTTGTTCCAACTCAACAATAACGGCATCTTACATTTGAACCGAAAAATTGACAGAGAAGAAGTATGTGAACGGATCAGCACCTGCATTATCAACATAAAGACTGTGTTGGAGAATCCGTTAGAGGTGCATTACGTCGCTATTGAGGTTTTGGACGTAAACGACCACTCCCCCACCTTCTCCGAAAACGAGACGCATTTAGAGATATCAGAGTCTGCTTTACCTGGGGCGCGATTTCAACTACAAGGTGCCCATGATCCAGACAGTGACATGTATTCTATCCAACTGTATAAGCTCAGTCAAAATGACCATTTTCGTCTGGAGGTTAAAGATAGAGGAGAAGATGGTAAAATTCCTGTTTTGTATTTGCATAAACCGCTGGATAAAGAAACCGCAAGAAGTCACAGGTTACTGCTGACAGCCGTTGATGGAGGAAAGCCTGCTAAGTCAGGAACCCTGAGAATCATCGTTCATGTTTTGGATGTAAATGACAATATGCCGGTTTTTGCTAAGGACTCATATGCTGCCGTGCTGAATGAAAATGCACTCATTGGCACAACTATCATGCAAGTAAACGCCACTGATTTAGATGATGGCTTAAATGGGGAGGTGGTCTATTCATTCGGCAATAATGTAAATAATAAATTACGTAAACTTTTCGAAGTGGACGCTAATACTGGTGAAATTATTGTTAAAGGACTGATAGATTTTGAAGCAAAAGACAGGTATGAACTTGACATTAAAGCTTCTGATAAAGGGACAGTCCCACTAGCAACAGAAAAAAGTGTTGTAATTACTATTGTGGACCTGAATGACAACAAACCTGAAATTGAGGTGACATCCTTTTCAAGTGCAATTCCTGAAGATTCCAAACCTGGAACGACAGTAGCGTTGATAAGTGTGACTGATAATGATTCAGGTCTAAATGGAAAGGTAATCTGTCATATCAGTGAGGATGTACCTTTTACATTAACACCATCTTTACAAGACAATATGTACTCTATAGTCACCAAATCTCTGCTGGATAGAGAGCATCAGTCCAAGTATGATGTAACAATAACTTGTAAAGATGCTGGTGAAAAAACGTTGTCATCTCATAAGACAATTAGTGTCACTGTATCAGATGTGAATGATAACAGTCCAGAGTTTTCAACAAATCCGTATACTTTTTATGTTATTGAAAACAATGTTGCAGGAGCCTCTTTATTTTCAGTGAGTGCTTATGATTGTGATGAGGGTGATAATGCACTCATATCATACAACATTTTGAGAAATGGTAATGAAAACAAACAAATCACATCATTTCTTAACATTAACTCTGAAAATGGAGATATTTTGGCACTTAAAAGTTTTGACTTTGAAACTCTGAAAACGTTCCAGTTCCAAGTTGTTGCCACAGATTCTGGAACTCCATCACTCAGCAGCAACGTCACAGTGAACGTGTTCATTCTGGATCAGAACGACAACGCTCCAGTCATCCTGTATCCAGTCAGCTCTAACGGTTCTGCTGAAGGTGTGGAGGAGATTCCCCGCAATGTGAACGCAGGACACTTGGTGACTAAAGTCAGAGCCTATGACGCTGATATAGGATATAACGGCTGGTTACTGTTTTCACTGCAGGAAGTTACTGACCACAGTCTCTTTGGTTTGGACCGCTATACAGGACGGATCAGAACACTTCGCTCATTCACAGAGACAGACGAGGCTGAGCATAAACTGGTCATACTGGTGAAAGACAATGGGAACGTGTCACTCTCAGCAACAGCTACTGTGATTGTCAAAGTTGTGGAGCCCAAAGAGGCTTTTGCTGCTGCTGATGTTAAAAGTGCAACAAATGACGAGCAGGATAATAATGTGACTTTTTACCTGATGATAACTTTGGGCTCAGTTTCAACACTTTTTCTCATCAGTATCATCGTGCTGATTGCAATGCAGTGCTCTAAATCCACAGACTATACTTCTAAATATCTACAAGAGACTAATTATGACGGGACACTGTGTCACAGCATCCAGTACAGATCTGGAGACAAACGCTACATGTTAGTTGGACCCAGAATGAGTATAGGATCTACCATAGTCCCCGGCAGCCACGCGAACACACTAGGGCTCCCTGACAGGAGACATACATCTGGAGAGGTAAGAAAGATCACTTTATCTCAAGGCAGTTCTGGAATGAATGCTGATAGGTGAGATGTAAAACCTAAGTATTACAGTGTGCCAAAAGTGCTGAATCTCACCACCTATTCAGAGCAGTTGGATGGAAATGGACCACGGACATAAAATTCATCAGTGAGGGAAATGAGGAGGTTGTGCGTTATGTGACTGCTGAGTTGAGTTGCTGATTTACAGCTGGTTGTATGGCTGGTTCTCACACAGCTTAGAGAGTGTAGAGTGCAGATTACTAAATTAAGTTAGTATGCTGTGTTTGTACCTGAATGCTGTGTTGTCCCTGCACTTACAAGTGAAATTCATATGCTATGTAAAATAGAAGGTTTTGGATTGTTAGGGAATATTGGTCAATTTAGCTTTTAGGATAAGAAGATGTGTCTGTAAATAGCAATTTACTCTTTCTCGTGATACTGAAGAGACGGTTGCTTTCTAGAAGACAAGAACAAAAGAAAACACTTTCCTTTTTTTTCTTATGAAAATTAAAGCCTCTAGACTGTGTTTGTTTAGTATATGATCACATCTGACTTCTTTCGGATCTTTGAGTACTTTGTTTTCAGTGCACTGACCAACTTTGCCGAGTATTTTAAACTGTAATGCGTCTATTTCAGTCTGTGCTTGGCTGTGTCATAGTAGTTTATAAACTGTCTGGGAGACATAAATGCATCATTTTAGCAAATTGTGGTTAAACATTGTGAAATGTTTAGATTCAGTTTATAGTTGCTCATTTTATTCCAGTAACCACTTGCCCTTTGTGTTAGCATTTGCAAACAATAAAGATGTTTTCTGTAACATCAGTGGAACCACTGCGTCAGATGTAATGTTATTTCAGTACATTGATAGTCATATAATGTAGTCATTTAAAAAAGATATGAAGCTATTTTTTTACCCTCTATGGGCCTTAGGGTTCTTGCATGTGTGTAAAGGGAGTGACGGAGTGGCTAACAGAGTTACTTGAGGTCTGTGCTTGCTGATGTAGATGAGGTGATTCAGTGGTCCAGGAATGGCTGCAGCTACGACAGAGAGTGGGGAAGAGAGGGAGCCTGTGGCTGGTGTGCAGTGAATCACAATGCACAGCCAGTCAGGTGGGGCTCTGTGCTTCAGCAGGGATCTTCACTCATTACAGGACAACAAAGCAGCAAGCAATATATAGCTTTACTATTTTCATTTCATTGGCTTTTTGTGCTTTGGAAAAATAATGTAGCTTTACACAGTTTATGTATATATGTGATACACAATAGCTTCTGTGCAACTGATCCCTTTTGATTGACCAAAAAAAAAAAAAATAGGTCATATTTTATCACGTGTGCAAGTCTGCATGCTCGGCTTCTGGGCTGATTCTCGAACACTGTGTGTTGCCCATAGCAACACACGAGGAGAGCCACCTCGACATCGACTGGTTTCCACAGACTAGCATGTGCTCAGCTGTCTTAGCAACAGCAGCGGAAGAGGGAGGGAGGGATGGTGAGACCAGCAGAGGAGGGGGGAGGGGAAGTGGCTTTTGTAGGCTCATATATAGACATCTCACAATATTGAATGAAAATGGGTTTATTAAGATATAAACAGATGGATTATACCAGTGAAATCTCCGTCGTAAATCAGGCAGCAGATGGTGCAGATATCAAAGCAACAGTAAAGGCGCGAATAGTTGAGCTTCTAATTAGATATCTTATAGCACGGAGATAATCATTTCTCCCAAACAACTGGGTCAACCTTAGATTTGAGAATTTCTGAAAAAAAACATACCATAAACCTGTCATTAAATGTGTCTTTGTTGAAACCTGATGGAATACTTTGACCCACTTAGCAACATGTGAAATAAAGCAGGAAGCAGTATGAATGCGAGAAGGAAACGCGTTGGTTCAGATCCAGTGTAAGGCAGCAGCTCGGCTTCATGAAGTAACGGCTGAACACACTTTCTCTGCACTCTCTCTGTCCAGCAATATTCAGTGCTCTGCTAGATAGCAATAACTGCCTGTCTGTGCGTATGTGTGCATATTTGATGTGCACTTGTTTGTGTGTGAGATTAAAGTGTGTGTGTGTTTTGCAATACAGCAGCAGTGCTAAGCTGTGCCTGGACAGCAGATGCCCAGAAAAGATTTATTGACGTGATTAAAAATGAGTGCATCTCATTAAACCTAAAAAGTGTAGAGTGATGTCGGTGGATCACATTGGGTGAGCTGGTTACTTTGCCGTGGCATTTCTGGGAGAGAAAAGCAGATGAGAGAGGAGCGGATGAATTACAAGTAGGGTCATGAGCTGCATTCAGAACACAAGCGCAAGGGGACGTGCCCCAGTCTGATGAATCAACACATAATGAATGAATAACAGGCAGATGTTGGCACAATCAACACAAGATAGCAACTACATTTTCAAAATCCACCTCTGTTGTGGTGATCTTGATTTAGATTTTAAAAATGACTGTTCAACAGGAGACTCTAAATTAAATACAGCATGTCTCTTGTAGTATATTCCTACATTTTTGTTGTGTATGCTCTCTTTGGCGGGGATGTGGCTGTTTGCTCCAGTAGCTTTGTCTGTCTGTCTGCCTGGCTGGCTGAGCAGATCTGTGCAATTGTGTTTGCATGCTGAGTGTCTGCACTGAAAATCATTCACAGTGCAATGACCCTTGTGTTTTGTGTGTCTGTGTATGTTGTCTTTGTTAAGAGGGTGAGAACATTTTCCTCATTAAACCGTATTCAGTGTCGGAGGGAGAGAGGGCAAAGGGAACAAGCTAAATGTCAGAGGAGGAAGAGACGTAGCTGTTACAGCAAGACTGTGTATACTGTACTGTTATGTCAGCAGCTTGAGAGAAATGGCTTCATATTATGTGGCTGCTCTTCTGCATTTACACGTACAGAATGCTGACAACTTTTTCTGGATCCACCTCCCTTACCCTTATACCCACATTTTATGTAAACGTCTCAAAATGTGCTGCATTATCTCCTTTTCATTTCACTGTCCATTAACGACTCCCTTATGTTTGACCTTTTTTTGTTAGATACTGCAAGATGAATGCAACTCCATAAGACATCGCTGCTTCCATCCCTGTTTCGTTTCATGTAGTGGCTTGCTTTTCCTTTCTCCATTATTGCAGCTTCCCTCTCTGCCTCCTCGCTATTTCTCTCCTCCTTCTCTACCCTCCATATTGATATCACTCCCGGTTTTCCCCTCCCCCATCGCACTCTTGGCCTCCTTTTCCCGCTTTTATGTCTCTGTCCTTCGTTTGCTCTCTCATATGCCACCCTTTTCTGTCTCCCTATCATGTTCCGTCGGTTTCTTTCTGTAGTCTAGCTCCTCTCTCATTCTGCCACATGCTTTTTAGCTCTGTGCTGCTGTGCCTCATGCCTGTGGGGTTGTGGCTGTGGATGGTGCATGTGCTGTTGTGTGTCAGTAGGGCACATGCTCTCTTATTGCTCCAGCTTTGTTGGAGGATGGCACATCTCACATTGAGGTCAGCAGCAGTGATGGTAATCTAATTTACACACACAGGAGGGTACGACGAAAACAGCTACTGTCTTTATGTTGACACTTCACATGGTGCACGCTCGTGCTCGTAGAAGCACACACATTGCACATACTCACAAATGCCTAATCCACTTTACTGAAAGACACTTTCACAGAAGAAAGGGGGGGTGGAAGAAAACCGAGAACAAGCAGAGCATGTTCCCTTTGGTGATATAGTGACTTTCAGAGAAAGAAAGGCATCCACTGTGAGACAAGTATATCAATCAGAGCCCCGTGGCAAGAATCAAGACATCCTGTCTTGACTGAAAATATTTTGTATCACATCATAAGGACGTGGCTTTTTTCAGGATTTCAGACATTATTCTGAGTAAACCCTTTTATGTATTATAAACGGGAAGACTGTACCAAACAGCTTTCATCTTCCATCCCAGATCTAACTTTCACCACTGAGCACAGACAACTGCTCCCAAACATTCAAAGTTGACCAAACAATAACACCATGTCACTGAGTATGTAATTACACAGGAATATAGCTGGTTAATGTTGGGATAATTATAGCTTCGGTATCCCACTTGCCCAGTATACTGTATGCATTCAATTAATCTAGCTAAGGTCTTAGTTTGAACTATTTCATTCTATCTGTGCCCTGCTCTCTACTGTGATGCTTTGCACACTTTAAGTCTCTTAATACTACTTTCCTCTGCCTTTGAGTGAAACATCTTTCTTTGAATTTATATCTTGTGTAAACCTTGCTTTCCCTTGTTCCGTGAGGTCAGTAATTGTAAGTCATTTATGGTCACTGAGATAAGCCCTCCCACCACTTCACTATTAGATTAGGTTTCTTTTCCTTCGCCTTTCTGTCTTCTTTGCAGTCTCTAATCAGGTAAAAAGAATCAGAGGCATTCAATAATGGTTAACAAGCACAATCATTTAAACATTTGATGAAGCTGAACTGTGGAGGCAGGTAATAAGCTACACATATAATGTTCACCTGTAACATTTCCCCCTATCAGCACTATAGTTAAAAAGAGAACAGGAGAACTTGGATCAGCTTAGGCTCTGGCAGAGCCCACAAACAGCATTGAGGTCCACAACATAGTATTTAAACAATGTCAATTAGATCGGTCTATCTAGAGCAATGTTTTTGTTATTTATTTTGTTCTGCTTTCTGACATCTATTTGATAACATATGACATACTGGGTTAACTCAGAGTGCGAGTGAGAGGAAGCATCTCTGTTTCTGTGTCACAGAGTATTGATTTAAATCACCACTCACATACAGTTGTCAAGGTTGACTAGAGTTATGTTTCACTAATTAAACTGATGAAGCTCTGTGACTGGAGAAAGAGAGGTGGCATATTAAGGTTGGTTGTTGATGATCATGTTGGCATTGTGTTGATTACTTGAATAAACCCCTGCTGTTTTAGGTGGTATCATATCATTCCACATAAACTGCATGCTGTCCAGATTCTGCAGAACAGTTTGTTATCTGTACTGTCCGTGTGTGTTAGTGCGTTGGTGAGTGTGTGTGTGTGTGTGTGTGTGTGTGTGTGTTTGCATTAGCTGGCCTTCTTTGTGGACTATAGGTGATTTGGTGTTGGTGATTCAGGAGGTTGTTATAGTGAATGTCAGCAAGCACACACACTGCTGCAGTGCAGCTTATAGAGTATTTGGTCAATAAGTAGTTTGTAGTGCTGTGCTTTGAACGCTGCGGAGTGGCAGAGAAGGGTTTGAAAAAGTAAAATGACTCTGCTCTATTTGGATTTAGACTAACTGCAAATAACTGTTTCTCAGTATTATAGCATTTCTATTGTGTGACTTTAGCTTTAAGTCTGATATACCAGAGTGTAAAATTCAGCACTTTTGTGTGACTTAATACCAGTTTTTATCTATAATGTGTGACACTGACATATTTCAACCGTACAGAAAACAATATTTTTCTTGAATTGCGACTGTTTGAAAAAGACTTTAAACTGGTAACAACACAACGCGCCTCCGGGGTAATGGGGCAGAATCAGAGTCAGTGAGGCAAAAATTGCACCGTGAGCTGCATTTACAACTGCGGGCCAAGACTCCCTGGCACAGCTCCTTTCGCTCTTGTCATTTGTCCTAGAACATGACGAGACTGGTTCAGAGCCATGTGTGGCTTTGATGTGGATTGGTTCAGGCTACAGTCACTATTCTTAAGTATATGGGTCAAACCTGGTTCTTCCATGTTGATAAAGGAAGCTAGTTTTATTTGTGAGCTTGTCGTCTGACCTGGTTATCTATATGCATTATAGCTAATAGAGAAATTGTAAACATGTATTCCTTTTCTGTCTCACTCCTATCTCCTCCGTGCCTGGTATTGTGTGAGCAGTGCTGACCCTTTCTCCTTCCCACCACTCGTTATATAAGCAGCTTCATTACTCTCAGTTCATTGACTCATGGCTGTGTGGATGAGTCCTATAGGTTGGACCTGGCCACTCTCACTTTAGTATCACTCCACTGCAGCTGAATCAAGGCCTCTCTATGTGGGTATGGGTCTACTTCTGTGAGCATTAACAACATTGCATTAATGAGAACCATTTGCACAAACTATCTTCATGTGTCATTTTAAATCCATGCTAGATAATATGAGCTTAGCTTCGGGAGCTGCATCATGCCAATGTGCTCTCTTCTTTTATTTTTGAATGAACACATATCTTAATAATCTTCCTGTAATTATATTATTAATACAATTAAAGAAAAACATATCTGTCTGTCTGATGTAATAACCAATGCTTGATAGCTTTGGTAATTGCAGTTAAGACAAGTGCTATGTTTAAATAGTAGTTTATTTTCTGAATCAACAGAGACCAGAACAGATGTAGGTCTGCACTGCACTTGGCATCGGTGCTCATGCAGCCACAACATCTGCTGCTGTGCTTAGGTCATCAGTGCATGCCTGGAGGATTGAACTGAGTGAGCAGCCAGCGCAAGACTGCATGCAAGACAGACAGCTTTTAAGTGGGGAAACAAGTGAAGACACAGTTGGTTGAAAGTCTCCTTTATGGTCATACGTAAAGAGCGTCCTGTGTCCTGAGATCTCGATTTTTGGGATGGGGTTGTGATCTCTGATTGATAGAATGTTTGAATGCGTGAGGGAAATCCAGAGTGAGCTGTTTAGACATTGGATGAAGCCTTAAGAGGATTGCCTTCTTACAGCAGTATCCCTGCACTGCTCCCTGTAGAGTAGGGGGTATAAGGCCACAGTTGCTATACACTTGTCTGATTAAATACCGTATGTTGTATTTATTTCTGGCCATGCAGAAATGGATGGGATCAGATGTTGGCTGTTAGATAGATCCAGTCTCTAGCTGCAGGGTTCCTCTTCCCCCTGTGGCTATTTTCCCCCACTAAGCATCTTGGGTAATTGCTTTGCCTTGTGCATTCTTATTTCTCCAAACACTGTCTGTTTGGGTTTTCACAACAACAAAGCTGTTTAGTATGCTTACATCTTTTTATTACTTCTTCAATGTAGCCACAACACAGTACTGTTGACTTGACTTTTCCTTTACTTTTTCCATTTTCCGTTAGCCAGGCTGTTTTCTGTGATTTGAGTGTCTGTTCAGATACAAGGCTTTAACTACAACAAAACTGTATGAAAAATACAGAAACAAATTTGTATATATTTTCAAGTGTCTCTTTAGGTGTATATTAAAGTAATTGAGTAAATCTGGTCAAACAAAATAAATTGCTTGTTGATTTTTAACAATTGCTTAAGACAAGCACACTGTAGTCTTTTTGTTCTTAAAAGATAACATTTCAGTGATAAATAATTTACTACAAAACATCCTTTTGTATTAAAACAGGATAATTTAGTCAGTATTTTAATTAGATACATATATTTCATTCTGTGGCCTTTGGGGCATGCACAGGGAGTCACTATGCTGATATAAAGTGCATGTGATTACACAACACTGATATGATTACATAGATACAGACAGAAAGTAGTTTTTAAACACAAATTTAAAGCTACAGCCTGAAACGTCTTATCCGTTTTCTTCTCATTTTTAAAATGGTCTGAGCGTCATTCGGCTCCTTCTGGTCCTCTTCTGGAGTGTGAACTAGTGAGCTGCTCAGTACTGTGGGTGAGTCATCTCATCCCACATGTAGCTTTTCATTTTGTAAAGTTGGTCCGCTGTGTTTATTTTTAGGCAAACCATCTGTCATGATAAATTGAAATCAGGGACTTTGGCATTTAGAGTTAAAGCTATTATTCCATCATGACATTTGTGACTCCCTGTAACCACACTTGAGCTGTGTATGTTTACATGTGTACCCATCACTAAATATCTTTCCATGTTTCCCGCCATCTTATCTTGTGGGTGCAGTGTATGAATAAAACAATGAGACAAGGGTGTGGAAGATGAGTGTTCATGCTGTAAGCCTGACTCATATCCCACTCTCTCCTCCCACCGACTGGCTCCCTCTCTGCTTCTTCCCCTTTCTTTGTTCTCGTTCTCACTACTATGCTCCAGCCCGGTGTGCTTTCCTTCTAATCTTCACCTTTTGCTGGTTCCTTTTCATTTGCGGGTTTCTTCAGTCCATCTCTTTGTTTTCAAATCTCTTCTTCTATCTCAATCTTGCACAAAGAATCTCTTTCTGATTTTCTTCATCTCTGTCCTCCTCCCACGCATCCTGATTTCCTCTAGCTGGTTCTCTCTCTTATGCCCCCTCCTGTCTTTTTGTGTAATTACAAGCTGATAGAAAATGGCTGACAGCTTTTGGAGGCTGTGTTACTCTCTCACCAATCTTTTTCATGTATGTTTTTTTGTCTTAGTTAAGTTGGTAATTACTATTGGAAAACATAGCTTTGCCCATTAGCCTTTATTCTCTCAAGCTCCCTCTTTTCTCTTTCTGACCACAGAGACAGCCTCTCCTCTCTACAGTACCTTCTCTCTCTGTATAATCTGGAGCTGTGAGTAGAGCTGAATATGTCAGAGCACCTTTCTCTTTCTCTCAGTCTTATGACAGCAATTGTGAATCGCTACTTCATTTGCTGCATGATAATCAGATATACTGATGAGGCACAGTTTTATATTCAAAAAAGGCTTTTTTTAAATGGTACTTTCACCCCCCTATTTTTCTTACTAATGTGTTTGTTTGCTGGTTATCACACTTAAATGATACATTTTTTTAACATATCTAGCTGCTTTTAAGAAAACCAACTTGAGTGAAATTAATTTGTCTGGGTTTATGTCGTTGTTATTTATTTTATGGTTAATGTTAGGGTGCGTTTTGGTCACAGTGTTGCTTTGTTTGTCGTACTGTATAAAACAACTCCACAAGGTCTTCTCCTTTTTATATAATAAGACAAAGACGTATCTAAAAAATGATTTCTGTAAGATAAGGCTGATTGTGATCTAGTTTCGTTGGTTCCAATATTGTTCTTCATGTTGGTTGATTTGATGGTATGCTCTATACGCACTGAGCAACGAGGGTCAACTTGCATCACATGCATACAAGTTGTTATGTATTGTTAACTGACTCTTGTGCTGACAGTGCTTATCTTATCATGTCTCATTGAAATATACGGCTCTGCTGTTTCCTGGTGTGCTGTGGCTTCAGTTTGTGTGTCTATGTGAGGCCTGCACGATTAGTGACCATGATAACTATTGACAATTACATATTGGTTTCAAGAAACAGTAATAGTATTGCAGTACATAAACATGGTTCAATTGATATTTATGTAGTGCTTTATCATTTTGGGACTCAAGCACAATTCTGCGGACACCTTTATAATACATCTTTATCTGATTTGAGGGTGTCTCCACAGGTTCGGAGATGATGCTTGTTCTGGAATTAAACATAACACACATTTTCCGGCCTGCTTTCTTGTCCCGATTTTCAAATTTCATTTATGTAAGGTTGCTCACTTTCCGATGGTGACTGTTCCTGCATTTTAACATCAGTTTTGGTCATATGTGTGCATGTGATGGCAACCATAGCCAATGCTTAATTGAACGCTTAATTTCACTGTATGGATCGTGTGGTGACTTTACATTTATGATGTACTTGTAGTTGCAAGTCCAGGTTTCAGTGCAATGCTGTTTGTGACACATCATAAGTTGCTGTGGTTAGTCTGATGCTTTAGAGATCAGTGGGGTTTAACAGCAGATAACAAGATCAGGTGCTACATGATTGATTGAATATGAAAACTACATTTTTCATGGACACCAAAACTAAATTGTCCACCGTAGACACTGGGCTAGATAATCTATGCATCACATTACAGATAATGAAGTGAGAACCTGCTTAATGTGAGTAGAGGAGCAAAAATGTGCAGAGACTACAAAGCCGTTAAAAAACATGATACCAAAATAACAAGGAGATTGGTCTGCTTGTTTACAGACTACTGTAAACGGGTCTTTGCGATAAGACTGCAGTATAATTGTTCCCTAAACCCTTGTTTACTCCCTAATGATCGTCTTAATCCGCATTCACTTTGCTTTGTCCTCTGAACTGGAGTAGTAGACTGTGCTGGTGGTGCTTCTTATGGTGCAAATGTATATATGTATGAAGTATAAGAAGAAATATACTCAGTGACCATTAAAATAGAAATACCTGTACAATGTAATGTAACCCTGCAATAAATATAACCGTTCTGGAACCAGCAGATATCCATGCACTGTGAGGAAATTAGTCACAACACATTGTCAGTGTTCCTTCAGGTGCTTTAAATAGGAACTTCCTGTCAAAGCCTTCTTTCCATTCTGTCATGAATGTCAGTATTCCCAGTTGCCCTAGATTAAGGCTTCTGGGTGTAAAGTAATAATTCTACTATGTTGCTGCTCTAATGCGATTAGGTGGAATCGTCTTAATAATGCCGTGAAGGGTCTTTGAAAAGGAAACAGCACACAGAGTAAACGAGGATGCCACTCACACTTAAATTCCAGGCTAATGTCCAGGCTCCATTTTATTTGTTACCTTGTGTTCTTTTATTGTTGTTGTGTTTTTGCGTTGGCCTGATTGAGTGGAATACTAACCCTCATTTATAACCTGTAACCTTTGCAAAATGAAAATAATTGTGGGTGCTGTTGCATTGCATCACACTGAGAGGTGTTTCTAATGTTTACTCTAACCAAATAACGCAATTCTGTAGACACAACAGCCCCACAAAGCATCCAAAAGACCATTAAGATAAAGCAACACCATCATGAAGGCAGGCTTTATTGCAGGGCTATTGCATCAGTGTATTCGTTATAACTGGGTGAACCTAAACTGGCAACTGAGTGTATACTCCCTCCACCTCTCTCTATCACGCGCACACACCAACCAAATGGTCAGACACCTACAAGCAATAATGCACACTCATGGTGCACTTAACATCCTCACCACATTATAAGAACCTTTTGTTGCTACACATGCTAAGGCGATGCCCATGTAGCTGCTTACGTTTTGATGCTGTTTAAGTTTTGATGCTGATAAGAGTGGAAGATGGTGTTTGCTATTCTCGGAGACCGGCAGCCAGAGCCCAAGCTTAAATGATTGGTAGGCAAGTCATATTTTATAAATAGTCATCTTCATTTTCTGTGGAAAGTGGAGCAACCTCACAAAACCATTTCAGCCGTTTCCAACGTCAGATTCTCTGCAGGCCAGCACTCTCCTCTATTATTCAGACCCTTTTTTTTTTTTAAGAAATGGGCCAAGCCCTTGCGCAGCAGGCCTGCACCTGCAGTGCACTTCACATGCAGCACCGCATGCTGCATATTCTGTACTGCATGACTGATAAGAAACTAAAAATAGGCATTACACATGGCTGCAATGATATCTACGGGTACAATTTGCTGATGCTTGGGGACTATAAATAAGACACCAACGTGTGGATAAACTGCTTTACAGTTGCCCTTGGAATGTGAATGATGTAAACTATATATGCAAGTGCTTCATAAAAGGACACAGCATATTCTGCATAATCGTCATTTGTGGCTGATGGAATTCTATCTCTTTTCTTTCCCTCTTTGATTTGATATGTATCAAGCTGGATGTGAATGTGCAGGTATTGTCATGCATCCAGATCTCCTTCCCAATCTGGGAGACTAGACATTTTAATTTCCGCAGGCAGAGGAGATGTGTGACAGACACCGAGGCTGCTAGTGTATCTGAACCACTGATACCATTTTTTTTGGAGTGGGTGAGCGTGCTAATCTAATATAAGGCTTTAAAGCACTGCCTGCCTCTGACATCAGTGTGTGTCTGAGTGTGCATGTGGAAACGGCTATCGAGAACAAAGACCAGGGTGAAAAAGCTCCCCCTGGTGGCAGAATATGGAAACGACATGGGAGAATCTTGTGCCTTATGGGTGTCTGTGTATCAATACGTTCAACTATTTAGCTTGTTGCCACTCTGTATGTGGCAGTGTATTGACTGGTATGGTTATTGACTTTCTGTGTCAGTATTGATCCATGGATAGCGAGTCCTGTCCCATTTTTCGTTCTGATTAAAGCCTAACACAGTCCCTGCCCTCTTCCCCAGTGAACGGTCTGATTGACAAATCTAGGTTATCCATCCCCGACTATAAAGATAGATTTATTCTTAATCCCACACAAATTGTTTGGGTCATGCAGTTTCTCTGTGTGGGTGGGAAACAGAGAAAGAGAATAGAAGAAAAAGAGAGTACAGGGAGCGTGTGTCCTTGGCCATATTAAATGTTTGTATAAAAAGGGTGAATGTTCACAATGTGGAAAATATATGTATTTTAGGAGAATATAACCAGCATTTTTGCATTTGTCTGGTTGTGATTTAAAAAAAAACAAATGTATGCCCTGTCCTTGTCATCAGTACAGAGTGTTCATAAAGAGGGGTGCGGTGGAGGAGGGTGTAGGGAGGGGCACTGATGGGGGCTGCATCTGCGTCACCATGGATACAAGAGGGGAGATCGTGAATCTATTATGGGTGCACCCTGTGAAAGCAGCGATCTATCAAACACTGCCTTTGTCTCTATGCACTGTTGAGCCAATCAGAGTGTCCATTACAGTCAAGTGATTCTAGTTGACCAATCAGATTTTCGTGCTACCTTCGCTGGTATCAAAGCTTGTCGTACATCCTGTTGTATTGACACTTTTGATTAATGGTCTGTTGCAGCAAAGCAAACCTTGTGCTTCTGCTTTCTCAAGGTGTTTGCTGGATTACAATAACTGACATTCTCCGTGAGCAACAATTAACTATACGGTATATGAAAGGAATTCATGCACACACACGTTTCTCTTGTGTCCTTCTCTCTCTCTCACCAGTTATATTACTCGCCATCACACCTCTCTTACACATGGGAATCTCACAAACCCTGATGATTCCCTCCTGCGGTTAAACTCTACACAGACACACTGTGATTCATGCTGTAGAGATGCATTGCTTACCATGAACCGTGAATTCGCTGTTAAAGGTTCAATGACTGAAATTGTAATTGCACAACTCAATAATGATGCAGGATATTTTGGGTTTTAAGAACAGAGGGCCTTTTACAATACGGATCACCTGTAAACTGGCCATTTGTGAATGTCCTTATATATTAATGGAAATAATAGCTAGTGTTGGTGCATTGATAGAGAGGCTAAATGATCTAATAAAGTGTCTACAACATTCTAAAGAAAAAAAGTGCTGGATAGAAATGTTATGAGGATTATACATATGGAAAAGAAGTAAAATCGAAATCATACTGTCCTAGCTCCCCAATTGGGCAACAACACCATGACAACATCAAATAGAGAAATCACTCGGGCCACAACAGCATGCTGTTTCTCCAGCCTGTTTTACACTAGAGTAACTAATTATGTGAGATTTGGGGATTGTGCCATTATTTCCCATATGAGTGAACACTGTGTTGGTGTGCCTCTAGTTTTATCTCAAGGGTATGTGCATGTGTGTGTTTGGGCATGCTCCATATTGCTGTGTCCTGGTTTTCATCTTCTTCCGGCTCGTGTTTCCCTAGACCCGCCCCTGTCCTACTTACTCCAGAAACCAGTGGAAGCGAGCGCAGATTTGGAAATAAATGATTGAGTGGTAGTTGGATTAAATATTAGAAGTGATTCGTCTTCCACAAACCTCTCTCTCTCTCTCTTTCTATCTATCTGTCATAGAGGATGCTATGGATGATATGTTTGTGTGTAGCTGTTTGTGTGCATACAAGCGTGAGTCTGGTAGTCTAGTCTAGTAAATGTATTCTATATGATGCTACTTGTGTCTGTGCACAGCTGGGGATCCTAATCCTGCAAATACAAACATTTTACAAAAACATTTTTTAAATATCAATGTCATATGGTAGCTAGGGGTCATTGTCCCATGGAAAAGCAAGTACACCCCCCTCTATTTTCACACTTCCTATTACAATATGCCAGTCTTGTTACCTCTGTATCTCCATTCATCCCCTCTGCTTTATCAGCACATCTTAGTCATTAGTGTACTGCTGCAATTGGGTGTGGTTCTAGTCACACTGTCACTAAAATCAACTGCTGTATGAGTCATATCACAGCTGTTTCTCGGAGAAACACCAGAGAAATTGAAACTATGAATTAGGTTCAGCAATTCAAGACACAAAGAAAAAGCGAAAATGTGTAGCTCAGAACAAAAAACATGATCTGGAGGTTTGGTACTGAGTAAAGAAGGAAACGTGCAAAAGGAGTAGGTTGCCCCCTTGTGCCGAGATGAGCTCTATACTCCACACAAAAACAGCACTATGACATCAGTATCTCGTCACATGAAGCAGGATGCAGTGTGCAGACCGCAAGAGTGGGGGTGGTCCCCAGAGCCCTGGCCCAGAGAGTGGGCAGAGACAGTGGGTTGGGCATGGCTGAATGCAAAGGTCAGGCTCGCTGTGGGGCTGTGGGGGGTGGAAAGAGAAGCAAGCACTGCTGTTAAAGTGAATCTGCCATCGTGAATCTGCTGCTGCAGTGCTACATTATCAATGCATGAGCAGCCCAACAGCCACTGTTGACAGCCTGGTGTGGTATATATGCATACAAGCATGGCTTGTGTGTGTGTGTGTGTGTGTGTGTGTGTGTGTGTGTGTGTGTGTGTTTTGCTTCTCTCACAATCTGATCTGATTCGTTCAGTGAGATAAAAAATGCTACATGAAAGTGAACTGTAGGAGATATAAATCTAGAGGAGGAAAATCCAGCGGCGTAATTCTTTAACTATCCGGTGCCTTTTTAAAAATAAACCCATATGCTTCGGCATTAGTGAGGGTGTGTGTGTGTGTGTGTGTGTGTGTGTGTGCACACATGCATCATGTCTGTGCCTGAGATGGCGTTGCTATGGAGACAAGAGAGCTGTGCAGAAGGAGAGAGGAGGAAAGGGGGGAGAGACTCGCCTTGGAGCATGTTCAGATAGCACCCTTCCCCCATCTACACTCACATACAGATGAACAGCATGGTACACGCCCTAATAACACACACTTACTCACAAGCACACACACAGTTGATGGCTATGTAAAGGGATATCATTCAATTCTTAGTATGGAGGAGATACAGAAGCTAATTTGGCGACTATATGTGGTGGTTGGCCTTTAATAATGCATTGAACATGCCTAAAATGCGGCTGTTCACTGCTTCCGCCCAAGCCACCCCCCTCCCGTCACCTATACTGCTCCCTCTGCCCCTTTGATCACACTGCTCTTGATGCTGCCTACTGTTTCTCATTTTAACTTTATGACCTGATAGATAAACCACAGACAGAGACACAGGTTAATTAACAGGCACACATCTATCTAACCACTAGATTTATTATGCACAGCTCCCTGTGTTCAGGGACTAAATACTGTGTGTTTTTCTGAACCACAGTTTATTCACTTTAAATTATTCAGAAAATGATATTAACATATCCTCAGGAAATGTGACTTTCATCAATGGATACAGAGTTCATAAATAAAAACTGAAATACTGTGTCATGAGGACTTGGTTGTTTTAATCAACTAAAACGTAATCAACTAAAGCAACATGTCTTTTTGTGAAGGCTGTGTGTTTGAAAATGGTGATTAATTGTTTCTGTATTAGTGCAGAGCTATTCATGGATTAATTGACCCTTCTGCAGATGCTTCACAGAGGAGCTGTATGTGGCATTGGAAGAGGAGCTGATGTGTTCTCATCATCTTTTATTGACATGCTCAGGGAATGCCCAGTAACAGACCCTGACTCCTTGCTCTCAGGTTGGGTTCAGTACAACAGTCTCTGATATCATTAATTCTGTGTGTGGGCAATGCAGTGCAGTACTAGGTTTACTTGTGGATTGTAAATGTATACACTCTGTTGTCTGTTAATTATTTCTTGGAAGAGTGTGACTGGTAGTTCACAGCAGTTCACAGCAGTGTCAGCCGGCCACAAAGCCGAATCCCTGGAATAATAAAGAGAGATTATCTTTATAGTGCTGAGTAAACTGCAGCATCAGTGGTCCATGTGTGTCATGTATTTTATGAGTAAAATAATCCAGACTGAAGGCCTGTAAGGCTGGCACAATATAGATAGTGACCTACAAATAAACTATGAATCATTGAATTTCATCATGATCTGTCTGGGTCTGATGGGCCAGGCGCTCTTTGTGTGTTCACTTGTGTGTATGTAAATAAGCTGAATGTGCAATATACTCAGTGTCTGTGTATACAGAACATACTTTTTCCATTGCCATACATTAGTAAAATTGGGCAAAACAGGTCATCTTTTGTGAGCCAATATGATTATCGCATTTTTGGGTTAACGGCTCAGAGCGTGATGGTTATTAATATTTGCAAATCAAATCATGTTTCCTACAGAATGGAAATAGGACAGGAGTTTCTGAACCCAGGGCTTAATCCTAGGATTACAAACGAGGGAATGTTCATAAGCTCATGACTACCGTCTCTGTGGAAATGTGAAGGAACGGTAAAATACACCAAAATACACCATGGATCTGCATGCAGCAGAACAAAAGGGTCCAATTAACTTTATGCAATACCCTCAAGGCTAACAAAAAAACAAAGACAAAATGAGAAGGGAGTGATCTGAATGTAGTAAGAAGATGTATAACTTATTTCTACTACTTCACATTTTTGGCAATTGTTCAGTCTTCTATTGCAGTTTTGAAAATGCACCATTTGGTATTATTGGATTTGCACTTATTTGTTATATATAACCATTTTGCAATTCAGAAATTGCTTACAGGATGCCCAAATAAATGGCTGTATGATTTCTGGTAGCCATGGATGCCCAACGTCATAATTTCACCAAAAGTGAAAGTGAACAGGTGTGTGTGTGTGTGTGTGTGTCTGAAGGCTATACCATGTTTCAATATATGAAAGATAGTTCTGACACATTCAGCAAACATCAGGACAGGCAAAGGAGGCATTATATGCGACATTATCTGATGTGCTGTCCATGGTGCTGAAATGTAATTTCGATCGCTCTTATTAGAGTTAGGATATTCAGCAGGACATACAATGATATCAATAGTGTATGGTGTGACGTAATGGCTGCTTAAATGGCTGCAACATTACGCCTTGATCTTTCACTGATCTCTGCATGTTGTCTATTTCACCACGTGGCGCCGCTGTTGATCCATCAGAGACAGCTCTATTCTCTGAAACAACGAGGCCACTCCCGTTTCCAGGCAATTGGGACATTTCTTCAGTCTTTGTTACAGAGGGAGGACGGTGGAACAAACAGAATTTTCCGATCAAATTCTAAGCTCACCTCGGTGGATATCTTCCATACTGCCTGCGATATCTGACCCTGACTTAAAGTCATATTCATGCTTTGTTCGTATTGGACAGAAATATGTCTTTGCCTTGTAGATATTTCGGGATATGTCTCGGGCTCTTTCTACTGGAATTTAACTGGGAAGCGGTATCTGGGCAGCTCTCCTATTCCGTCTCAGAGGAGGTAAACCCGGGAACTCCTATTGGAAATATCGCTAAGGACCTAAACATTAATTCACAGGACTTGGAATCACGTATGTTTCAAATTGTCACTGGATCAAAGAGAAAATTCTTCGAGGTAAATCTAAAGACTGGTGTTCTGTATGTCAGTGAGAGAATAGACAGAGAGGAGCTTTGCGCAGAGGAATTGAAATGCTTAGTAAGTGTGGAAGCCGTCATAAATAACCCTTTAAAACTGTACCGTATTGACGTAGACATTTTGGATGTAAATGACAATGCCCCATTGTTTACGACCAAATTACAAAATCTGTACATCGCAGAGAGTACGTTACCAGGGGTGAAATTCGCATTATCTGAAGCAAGTGATGTAGATGTGGGGAGAAACGGAGTCGGCACTTACACATTAAGCCAAAATGCACATTTCTCTTTGGCTGTGCACAAAGCAGGTGACAGTGTGTCTGCTGAGTTAGTGCTGCAGAAAGCTTTAGACCGAGAGAAGCAGCCTGTGATCACCATGACACTGACCGCTGTAGACGGAGGGAGTCCTCCGAAATCAGGCACCTCGCAGCTGTTTATTAATGTATTAGACATTAACGATAACATCCCGATATTCAGCGAAACGTTGTACAAAACAAAAATTCCAGAAAACACGCTATTGGGCACAATATTAATCGCTGTGAACGCTACCGATGCAGACGAGGGCCTCAACAGTGAGATTGTGTATTCACTGAGAAGCAAAGATCAAGATCACGTGCTTGATATCTTTGAAATTGAAAGTCAAACGGGAGTCGTCAAGGTAAAAGGCAACATAGACTTTGAAGAAAAGAAGGCTTTTGAGATACGTGTAGAGGCCAGTGATAAAGGGCAGCCTCCGATGTCTGCGCATTGTAAAGTGCTGGTAGAAGTGGTGGACGTAAACGACAATGCTCCTGAGATCACGGTGACGTCACTACACACCACAGTGAAAGAGGACGCTACTCCAGGCACCGTGGTTGCTCTCGTGTCAGTCCTCGATAAGGACGGTGGGAAAAACGGTGACGTGAACATTCAAATAACAAATGAGGTTCCACTCAAACTCGAAACAAACTACAAAAATTATTATTCTTTGTTAGTTGACGGACCACTGGACAGAGAGAGTGTCTCTAACTACAACGTCACCATAGTCGCCACCGATAAAGGAACCCCGTCGCTCTCCAGCACGAGTGTATTTTCTATACACATTTCTGATGTAAATGATAATCCACCTCAGTTCCCAGAGCAGCGAATTAATGTATACCTGAAGGAGAACAGCCCAGTTGGAGAAATTATTAAAACAGTAACTGCCACTGATGCTGACGTAGACCAGAACAGTCGGGTGAGCTATTCGTTTTTACAAAGTAACCCATCATCCACAATGGTAAACATCAACACGGAGACCGGAGACATAGTTAGTCTGCAGTCTTTTAACTACGAGGAGTTAAACACGTTTCAGTTTAAAGTTCAGGCCACAGACTCTGGTGTTCCTCCGCTCAGCAGTAACGTGACTGTGAACGTTTTAGTCCTGGATGAGAATGACAACAGTCCCACGATCCTCGCGCCCTATTCTGAGCACGGCTCCGTTAACAGTGAGAGCATCCCATATTCTGCTGAAGCGGGATACTTTGTGGCAAAGATCAGGGCTGTAGACGCAGACTCTGGATACAACGCGCTGCTCTCTTATCACCTCTCTGAGCCCAAAGGAAACAACCTCTTCCGGATCGGAACCAGCACCGGAGAGATCAGGACTAAGAGGAGAATGAGTGACAATGACCTGAAAACTCACCCCTTGGTGGTGATGGTTTCTGATAACGGAGAACCCTCCCTGTCAGCTACTGTGTCTATTGAGGTGGTGGTGGTTGAAAGCACAGCTGACATCCAGACTCAGTTCAGACATGTGCCCATAAAGGAGGACAGCTTCTCTGACTTAAACCTGTATCTGCTGATCGGCATTGCGTCGGTGTCAGTGATCTTTCTGCTGAGCCTCATCAGTTTAATAGCTGTCAAATGCCACAGGACAGACGGCAGTTTCAGCAGATACAGCGCCCCAATGATCACCACCCACCCTGACGGGAGCTGGTCTTACTCTAACGCTACTCAGCAGTATGACGTGTGTTTCAGCTCAGACACACTGAAGAGTGACGTAGTGGTTTTCCCCGGACCGTTTCCGCCTGTAGATGGTGAACTGATCAGTATTAACGGAGGAGACACTTTTACCAGAACTCAGACTTTACCCAACAAAGACAAGGTAAGATAACTATGAAAAAGCAACATGTTTCATTGGATGTACTTTGTTCTACAGGGCTGTCTCTCGGTGTTCAATTTGTTTACGAAGGAACTTACCACACTGTATTTGAAGACGTATTTTATTATAAGTATACCTACATGGGCTCACGTAATGGCAATTTTGAAGTTAACAGACAGTAAAACTCTCATACATTTTTTCCGAGAGCACTGCCGTGTTTGTCGTTGTCCATGGTGCTGAAATAAGCACTACAGTTGGTTACTTGCGCGCAACAAAGTGTGGCGTGTGGTGTCAGGAGGGTATGTTCAGTGCTCTCTGAAAACTATCTATATGTATTAATACGTGAAGATGTCACCACATTTCGTCGCTCTGAAGAACTTGCACTTAATAGAAATCTGTGAATGAGTAAATAAGGGAATCTGACAGTGTATTTTCTTCTTATTTCTGTGTCCTTTGATTTGTGACTTCGCTGTGTAATGACTTGAGAGTTCAGAAGTATATGTTTTAGCAGTGAATGTAGTTAATTAAAACAACCACAAGGTGACATTGTAGACCGTCAGATTTAGATGTTCATGGATGTAGCGTCAGGCTCCTCCCAGATTCAGAAGACTATTATGTTTCCCGGCCTTTGTTACATAGAGATGCAGTGCAAGAATGGACTGTGTGGCCATCATTTTGTCGGTTGCGCCTCAAACAGCAAGGAAACCGGATTGTGGATAGCTTGCATCGTCATTTATTAGACGGGATTTTGGACATTAGAATACATATGTTCTGTTCACGTTGGATAAAAATATGTCGACGCGGATGATATGGAGCCCTTTTGGGATTTATATACTCGTTGTTCTTTTGGATTGTTGCTGGGAAGCGGTGTCTGGACAGCTCTCTTACTCTGTATCAGAAGAGGTAAACACGGGGACTTCTGTGGGAAATCTTGCAAAAGATCTAAACCTCAATGTCCACGACTTGGAAGCACGTATGTTTCAGATCGTTAGCGGATCAAAGACAAAATATTTCGATATAAATCTGAAAACGGGTGTTCTTTATGTCAATGAAAGAATCGACCGTGAGGAGCTTTGTGTGAAAGCTACAAAATGTTCTGTGAATGTAGAGGCAGTGATTAACAATCCACTGAAGCTTTACCGTTTAGAGGTCAATATAGTCGATATAAATGATAACGCGCCATATTTTGCTGAGACATTGCAGTCTCTTAATATTGCTGAAAGTACCGTGCCAGGAGGAACATTTGGATTTATAGGGGCATCGGATATCGATGTTGGTAAGAATAGCGTTAGTACATACAGACTAAGTCCAAATGATTATTTTTCTTTAGAGGTTCACAAAGGGGGAGAGAGTGTGTCTGCCGAGCTTGTGCTCCAGAAAGCTTTAGACCGAGAAAAACAACAAACTGTAAGACTAACAGTGACTGCTGTGGACGGTGGAAATCCACCCAAATCAGCAACCTCTTCAATTATTATAAACGTTTTAGACATTAACGACAACGCCCCGGTTTTCAGCAGTTCGTTGTACAAGGCACGTATTTCTGAGAACTTAACAGTCGGTAAAACTGTGATAGTTCTGAATGCAACAGACGCAGACGAGGGATTAAATGCAGACATACAATATTCATTAAGAAGTAAAGGACAGGATCACATTTTACATTTATTTCAAATAGACTCTAAAACGGGTGCAATTTCAGTCGGAGGTAAGATCGACTATGAGGAACACCCCGCGTTTGAGATTCATGCACAGGCCAGTGACAAAGGCCAACCTCCGATGTCTGCTCATTGTAAGGTGCTGGTAGAAGTGGTGGACCTAAATGACAACGGACCTGAGATTACCGTTACGTCACTACTAAACACAGTGAAGGAGGACTCAGAAGTAGGTACTGCTATAGCACTCGTCTCTGTGTTAGACAAAGATGGAGGGCAAAACGGTGTAGTAAAAGCTGTCATTGCGAATGATGCCCCCTTTAAATTGGACACAAATTATAAAAACTATTATTCGTTAGTAGTTGGTGGTCTGCTTGACAGAGAAACTATGGCCGAGTACAATGTCGTCATTATAGCAACTGACGAAGGGACTCCACCTCTCTCCAGCACCAGCATAGTGACAGTTCATGTTTCTGATGTCAATGACAATCCGCCTCACTTCTCGGAGCCGCTGGTTAATGTCTATGTTAAAGAGAACAGTCCAGTAGGTGCAGTTATTAAAACAGTGACTGCAGTTGATGCCGATATAAATGAAAATGGGCAAGTGAGCTATTCATTTTTACAAAGTAACAGTAACTCGTTGCGGTTATCTACAATGGTGAACATCAACTCAGAGACTGGAGACATAGTCAGCATGCAGTCTTTTAACTACGAGGAGTTAAACACGTTTCAGTTTAAAGTTCAGGCCACAGACTCTGGTGTTCCTCCGCTCAGCAGCAACGTGACTGTGAACGTTTTAGTCCTGGATGAGAATGACAACAGTCCCACGATCCTCGCGCCCTATTCTGAGCACGGCTCCGTTAACAGTGAGAGCCTCCCCTATTCTGCTGAAGCGGGATACTTTGTGGCAAAGATCAGGGCTGTAGACGCAGACTCTGGATACAATGCGCTGCTCTCTTATCACCTCTCTGAGCCCAAAGGAAACAACCTCTTCCGGATCGGAACCAGCACCGGAGAGATCAGGACTAAGAGGAGAATGAGTGACAATGACCTGAAAACTCACCCCTTGGTGGTGATGGTTTCTGATAACGGAGAACCCTCCCTGTCAGCTACTGTGTCTATTGAGGTGGTGGTGGTTGAAAGCACAGCTGACATCCAGACTCAGTTCAGACATGTGCCCATAAAGGAGGACAGCTTCTCTGACTTAAACCTGTATCTGCTGATCGGCATTGCGTCGGTGTCAGTGATCTTTCTGCTGAGCCTCATCAGTTTAATAGCTGTCAAATGCCACAGGACAGACGGCAGTTTCAGCAAGTACAGCGCCCCCATGATCACCACACACCCTGACGGGAGCTGGTCTTACTCTAACGCTACTCAGCAGTATGACGTGTGTTTCAGCTCAGACACGCTGAAGAGTGACGTAGTGGTTTTCCCCGGACCGTTTCCTCCTGTAGATGGTGAACTGATCAGTATTAACGGAGGAGACACTTTTACCAGAACTCAGACTTTACCCAACAAAGACAAGGTAAGACAAGTATGACAATACTTTATATGTAATAATCTATTCCCGAGAGCTGAAGCTGAAAGCATGGCTCTCTGTGTTTTGTTTGTCTTCATTATAAAGTGAAATTACTTTGTGAGAACTTCCCACAATGTTCAGTGCTTCAGGAGCCATGATGACAGTATTTTAAGTTCATAAGCCTCTTACGCTATACAGAACGTGTATGTCGCTTTCCATGGTTCTGAAATAAGTACCACGGTGTTCAAAGTGTGGTCTGGAGAGTAAATTACGGAATTGTCGTGTAAAAAAAGAAAAAAAAAGAAAAAGAGTAGTGTCATTTTCTGCTACATGTATTTTGATATTACAAAAATTTCGTATTTATTCATGACAGATGTTTAAAATAAATATCTAAGGATAGATATTGCAATAGCTTACTTCATACCTTAATTAACTTTCCTCGTATTCCTATTACAAAAAAAGCGGAATATTCCAATTTGTATTTGCAATCAACATCTTTAGTGTGTTGTAATGTTTCACTTTAAATACATTTCATGTCTTTAATTTGTGGAGCTTTCTAGCTGGGCTATCAGTTAGCAGGCAAATGACTATTTGTATGGACAAACAAATAAAAAGTGAGAAAGAGAGAAAAGGAAAATGAGACAGAGCGAATTATGTTGAGATGTATAATTATTATCATTTGTTTTGACGAAATTGCTCCGTTTATTTCGTTAGTCATTCCATTATTGCTGTAAAAGGTTAAATGTAGTTATTTCATATCACCACATGGAGTCACTGTAGACCATGACATCTGTACGTTATTTCAGGAGGCATATGACTCCTCCCAGAAACAGGATGATGATGTTATTCTGGGCTTTGTTACAAGGAGACGCAGGGCGAGGGAGAAAAGAGTGAAAAGCATTTCCAAGCTGCCTGGTACAAATGCGAGAAACTGGAACGTGTACTTTACTGTCATTATCATTTTTTGACGGGATTGGTTGGACTGGGATTCATGTCTTTTTCGGATTGGATGTAATTATGTATTTCTCAAGCAAAACGAACCTTTTTCGGATATATCTTGTGGCGCTGCTGCTGAATTATTGCTGGGAAGCGGTGTCTGGACAGCTCTCGTATTCCGTATCAGAGGAGGTAAACCCGGGGACATCTGTTGGAAATATCGCCAAGGATTTAAATCTCAACGTGCAGGATTTAGAATCTCGTATGTTTCAGATTGTTGCTGGTTCAAAGCGAAAATATTTCGATGTAAATACGAAAACTGGTGTTCTTTATGTGAATGAAAGAATCGACCGAGAAGAGCTTTGTGCGAAGGCGACAAAATGTATAGTCAATGTAGAGGCCGTGATCAATGACCCACTGAAGCTTTACCGTTTAGAGATAACTATAACGGATATGAATGACAATGCACCCGTTTTCTCTGAGCAATTGCAGTCAATTAACATTGCAGAAAGTACTTTACCAGGCGTCAAATTTGGATTAATAGAGGCATCGGATTTGGATGTTGGAAAGAACGATGTTAATACATACAAGCTTAGTAGCAATGATTATTTTGCTTTAGAAATTCACAAAGGGGGAGATGGCGTGTCTGCAGAGTTAGTACTGAAGAAATCCTTAGACCGAGAGCACGGCTCTGTAATAAAACTCACACTAACTGCCGTGGATGGAGGAAATCCAAGCCGATCGGGAACCTCACAAATCATCATCACCGTGTTGGATACTAACGACAACCATCCGGTTTTCAGTAAAACTTTGTACAAAGTTCAAATTATTGAAAACCTGCCAAAAGGGTCTACTGTGATCATTCTTAATGCAACAGACGCAGATGAAGGTTTAAACAGTGAAATAGAATACTCTTTGAGAAAAAAAGGTCAGGACCGTGTTTTAGATTTATTTCAAATTGATTCCAAATCAGGTGCGATTTTAGTTAGAGGTCTGATTGACTATGAAGAAAATCAAGCTTTTGAGATTCATGCACAGGCCAGTGACAAAGGCCAACCTCCGATGTCTGCTCATTGTAAGGTGCTGGTAGAAGTGGTGGACCTAAATGACAACGGACCTGAGATCACTGTGACGTCACTACTAAACACAGTGAAGGAGGACTCAGACGTAGGTACTGCTATAGCACTCGTCTCTGTTCTTGACAAAGATGGAGGGCAAAACGGTGTAGTAACAGCTTTCATTCTAAACAAAACTCCCTTTCAATTGGACACGAATTATAAAAACTATTATTCGTTAGTAGTTGGTGGTCCGCTTGACCGAGAAACTATTGCCGAGTACAATGTCGTCATTATAGCAACTGATGAAGGGACTCCACCTCTCTCCAGCACCAGCATAGTGACAGTTCATGTTTCTGATGTCAATGACAATCCGCCTCGCTTCTCGGAGCCGCTGGTTAATGTCTATGTTAAAGAGAACAGTCCAGTAGGTGCAGTTATTAAAACAGTGACTGCAGTTGATGCCGATATAAATGAAAATGGTCAAGTGAGCTATTCATTTTTACAAAGTAACGGTAACTCGTTGCGGTTATCTACAATGGTGAACATCAACTCAGAGACTGGAGACATAGTCAGTCTGCAGTCTTTTAACTACGAGGAGTTAAACACGTTTCAGTTTAAAGTTCAGGCCACAGACTCTGGTGTTCCTCCGCTCAGCAGCAACGTGACTGTGAACGTTTTAGTCCTGGATGAGAATGACAACAGTCCCACGATCCTCGCGCCCTATTCTGAGCACGGCTCCGTTAACAGTGAGAGCCTCCCCTATTCTGCTGAAGCGGGATACTTTGTGGCAAAGATCAGGGCTGTAGACGCAGACTCTGGATACTATGCGCTGCTCTCTTATCACCTCTCTGAGCCCAAAGGAAACAACCTCTTCCGGATCGGAACCAGCACCGGAGAGATCAGGACTAAGAGGAGAATGAGTGACAATGACCTGAAAACTCACCCCTTGGTGGTGATGGTTTCTGATAACGGAGAACCCTCCCTGTCAGCTACTGTGTCTATTGAGGTGGTGGTGGTTGAAAGCACAGCTGACATCCAGACTCAGTTCAGACATGTGCCCATAAAGGAGGACAGCTTCTCTGACTTAAACCTGTATCTGCTGATCGGCATTGCGTCGGTGTCAGTGATCTTTCTGCTGAGCCTCATCAGTTTAATAGCTGTCAAATGCCACAGGACAGACGGCAGTTTCAGCAGGTACAGCGCCCCAATGATCACCACCCACCCTGACGGGAGCTGGTCTTACTCTAACGCTACTCAACAGTATGACGTGTGTTTCAGCTCAGACACGCTGAAGAGTGACGTAGTGGTTTTCCCCGGACCGTTTCCACCTGTAGATGGTGAACTGATCAGTATTAACGGAGGAGACACTTTTACCAGAACTCAGACTTTACCCAACACAGATAAGGTAAGATATTAAATACATTCAGCAATCTTTGTTGAACATTTTCTACATGTGAAAATTCGTTACAATAACTTGCAGTCTTATTTAGGCCTGTGTCTGCGCGAGACTAACATGGTGTCGTCATTTACAAGTACTCTCCTTTTGAGCTATGACTATAGTAATACGTTATTGAGTTGGCATCGTTGACTAACGGAAGGTTAAGAGATTAAATACAACAAGAACTAGCTGTAGTTTTTTTATGTAGAGTTTACTAGTTACGATGTTGATTCGTTTTATTTATTTAGAAAATGATTTGAAAATGATTTATGCTCTACAGTGATCATGGTATTTACACGGACTCTCGTTTTTTATTAAGACATAAACATCAACAAATATTCAATTTTAGTGAGTTTGTAGATTGATAATTTAGTCGGTTGTTCCTTATAGTTGGTTTATGTTTTGAATTCATACAGTTGTGGCTGCTGTTTCGCATTCTGAGTGTGTTGCTATCCGTGGTGCTGAACTCAACTTTCAAAAACTTGCTGAGTTTCTAGAAAATGATGCAAAACCAAACGTTGTTGAAGAGCAAATTGTTTTTAAATATATCTACATATTTGCAACAACTGTTAACAGTAACTCACATATTTCAATTTATCTTTGCTGTCACTTTGATCTTTAGATTTGAAACAGTCAGTTAATTCCTCAAAGATGCAGTATTCCTAATAACACCACTATTACATCGCACATTTCAGTTATCACTGGGCTGAACGTTCTTCTTTATTATTTGTCCCTTCAGTTTGTCCAATTGCTTCATGTTTAAGGGAAATTAAAATGTATAACTGTGTGTAAGGTCATTAGTTGAATAAGCATGTAGTTTTGACAAATGTCCACATGGAGACACTGTAGACCAGCACATTTGGACGGTGTCTCTGGTGTCTTTGGGCTCCTCCCAGATTCAGCGGACGATGCATCGCTGGGCTTTGTTATAAAGAGAGGTCGGACGACAAAGAGCGGTTGTCTGGTTTGTGCTGGAAATGTCTACATTTTTGATTGGAATATATCATCTTTGATCTTGATCTTGTGGTATTTGCCAAATATTGCCATAGTTTCTGGATGCTGCTCCTCAATATATGGTATAATGTATTTGCTGAGCAGAACGAGCTCTGCGTGGATTTATCTCTTGTTCCTGCTGCTGGATTGTTACTGGGGAACGGTATGTGGGCAGCTCTCTTACTCCGTCTCAGAGGAGGTGAATCTGGGGACTGTTGTCGGAAATATCGCTAAAGATCTGAACATCAATGTTCAGGATTTGGAGTCCCGCATGTTTCAGATCGTTGCTGGATCAAAGAGGAAATATCTCGAGGTAAATCTAAAGACTGGTGTCCTGTATGTTAATGAGAGAATAGATCGAGAGGAACTCTGCGGTAATGAACCAAAATGTTCTATCAGTGTAGAAGCAGTTATTAATAATCCCTTAAAACTGTACCGGATTGAAATCATAATTTTGGATGTAAATGATAATTCCCCGTCTTTTCGAAGCACGTCACAGGTGATTGACATTACCGAAAATACAGTAGCAGGGGCTAAGTTTCCTCTGCAACGAGCTCACGATGCAGACGTCGGTAGAAATACAGTAAATACCTACAAACTAAGCCAAAATGAACACTTCTCTCTAGCTACGCATAAAGGAGAGAGCGTAACTGTCGAATTATTGCTTCAGAAAGTTTTAGACAGAGAAACGCAGCCTGTGATTCGACTCACACTGAATGCCATTGATGGAGGAACTCCTGCTAAATCAGGCAGTATGGTCATTATTGTTAATGTCTTAGACGTTAATGATAATCCTCCTGTATTCAGTCAAACACTGTATAAAACCAGTGTGTATGAGAATGTAAAGATAGGCACACCAATAATAACACTTAACGCTACTGATTTGGATGTAGGTCAAAACGGACAAATATCGTATTCGTTTCTTGAAATAGACCAGGGGAAACAAACTGATCTGTTTGATATAGATGAAAAAACAGGAACTGTAACAAATAAAAAGAATATCGACTTTGAGGAAAATAATGCTTTTGAGATTCGAGTACAAGCTAGTGATGGAGCTTCTTCACCGATGACTTCACATGCCAAATTATTGATTGAAGTTTTAGACGTCAATGACAACTCCCCTGAAATTTCCATTACGTCATTGTTAAACACCGTGAGGGAGGATGCGTCCATCGGTACCGCTATTGCACTTGTTTCAGTATTTGATAAAGACGGAGGTAAAAATGGGATGGTGAACTGTAAACTTTCCAATAATGTTCCTTTTAAATTAGAGTCAAATTATAAGAATTACTATTCGTTGGTTGTGGACGGTCCTCTTGACAGGGAGAGCAGATCTCAATATAATATCAGCATCACTGCGACTGATGAGGGGAGCCCACCTCTCTCTAGCACGAGCGTTATTAATGTACACGTCTCAGATGTAAATGATAACAGACCTCTATTTACAGAAAACATGATCAATGTCTATGTGAAAGAAAACAGTGCAATAGGAGCAGTTATAAAAACTGTTTCAGCAATTGATGTTGATATCGATCAAAATGGTCAGGTGAGCTATTCATTTTTACAAAGTAACAGTAACTCGTTGCGGTTATCTCCAATGGTGAACATCAACTCGGAGACAGGAGACATAGTCAGTCTGCAGTCTTTTAACTACGAGGAGTTAAACACGTTTCAGTTTAAAGTTCAGGCCTCAGACTCTGGTGTTCCTTCGCTCAGCAGCAACGTGACTGTGAACGTTTTAGTCCTGGATGAGAATGACAACAGTCCCACGATCCTCGCGCCCTATTCTGAGCACGGCTCCGTTAACAGTGAGAGCATCCCCTATTCTGCTGAAGCGGGATACTTTGTGGCAAAGATCAGGGCTGTAGACGCAGACTCTGGATACAATGCGCTGCTCTCGTATCACCTCTCTGAGCCCAAAGGAAACAACCTCTTCCGGATCGGAACCAGCACCGGAGAGATCAGGACTAAGAGGAGAATGAGTGACAATGACCTGAAAACTCACCCCTTGGTGGTGATGGTTTCTGATAACGGAGAACCCTCCCTGTCAGCTACTGTGTCTATTGAGGTGGTGGTGGTTGAAAGCACAGCTGACATCCAGACTCAGTTCAGACACGTGCCCATAAAGGAGGACAGCTTCTCCGATTTAAACCTGTATCTGCTGATCGGCATTGCGTCGGTGTCAGTGATCTTTCTGCTGAGCCTCATCAGTTTAATAGCTGTCAAATGCCACAGGACAGACGGCAGTTTCAGCAGGTACAGCGCCCCAATGATCACCACCCACCCTGACGGGAGCTGGTCTTACTCTAACGCTACTCAGCAGTATGACGTGTGTTTCAGCTCAGACACGCTGAAGAGTGACGTAGTGGTTTTCCCCGGACCGTTTCCTCCTGTAGATGGTGAACTGATCAGTATTAACGGAGGAGACACTTTTACAAGAACTCAGACTTTACCCAACACAGACAAGGTAAGAGATTAAATACATTCAGCACTCTTTGTTGCACATGTTTTGAGAAAATGTGTTACAATGAGTTGCAGTTTTATTTAGGCCTACGTTGAAGACGACTGCGCAAGCTTGCCTTGGCGTCGTCATTTACACTTATATGTTTGAGCTATGACTAAAGTAATACGTTATTGAGTTGTTATCGTTGAATATATAACGGAAAGGTTAAGAGATTAAAGACATCAAGTGCTCACTGTACTTTTTCTATGTAGAGTTTACTAGTTACGATGTTGTTCCGTTTTATAAATGATTTGTGCTCTGCAGTGGTCATGGTATTTACACAGCCTTTAGACTCGTTTTTATTAAGACATGAACATCAACAAGTATTCAATTTGAGTGAGTTTGTGGTTTGATATTTTAGACGGTTGTTCCTTATAGTTGGTTTATGTTTTGAATTCATACAGTTGTGGCTGCTGTTTCGCATTCTGAGTGTGTTGCTATCCGTGGTGCTGAACTCAACTTTCAAAAACTTGCTGAGTTTCTAGAAAATGATGCAAAACCAAACGTTGTTGAAGAGCAAATTGTTTTTAAATATATCTACATATATATTTGCAACAACTGTTAACAGTAACTCACATATTTCATAATTTATCTTTGCTGTCACTTTGATCTTTAGATTTGAAAGTCAGTTAATTCCTCAAAGATGCAGTATTCCTAATAACACCATTATTAGATCGCACATTTCAGTTATCACTGGGCTGAACGTTGTTCTTTATTATTTGACCCTTCAGTTTGTCCAATTGCTTCATGTTTAAGGAACATTAAAATGTATAAATGTTTGTAATGTCATTAGATGATTAAGCATGTAGTTATGACAAATGTCCACATGGAGACACTGTAGACCAGCACATTTGGACGGTGTCTCGGGGGTCTTTGGGCTCCTCCCAGATTCAGCGGACGATGCATCGCTGGGCTTTGTTATAAGGAGAGGTCGGACGACAAAGAACGGTTGTCTGGTTTGTGCTGAAAATGTCAACATTTTCGATTGGAATATATCATCTTTAATCTTGATCTCGTGGTATTTGCCAAATATTGCTATATTTTCTGGATGCTGCTCCTCAATATATGGTATAATGCATTTGCCGAGCAGAACGAGCTCTGCGTGGATTTATCTCTTGTCCCTGCTGCTGGATTGTTACTGGGGAACGGTATGTGGGCAGCTCTCTTACTCCGTCTCAGAGGAGGTGAATCTGGGGACTGTTGTCGGAAATATCGCTAAAGATCTGAACATCAATGTTCAGGATTTGGAGTCCCGCATGTTTCAGATCGTTGCTGGATCAAAAAGGAAATATCTCGAGGTAAATCTTAAGACTGGTGTCCTGTATGTTAATGAGAGAATAGATCGAGAGGAACTCTGCGGCAATGAACCAAAATGTTCTATCAGTGTAGAAGCAGTTATTAATAATCCCTTAAAACTGTACCGGATTGAAATCATCATTTTAGATGTAAATGATAATTCTCCATCTTTTCGAAGCACGTCACAGGTGATCAACATTACCGAGAATACAGCAGCAGGGGCTAAGTTTCCATTGCATCCAGCTCACGATGCAGATGTCGGTAAAAATACAGTAAATACCTACAAGCTGAGCCAAAATGAACACTTCTCTCTAGCTACACATAAAGGAGAGAGTGTAACGGTCGAATTATTGCTTCAGAAAGTTTTAGACAGAGAAACACAGCCTGTGATTCGACTCACGCTAACTGCCGTTGATGGAGGAACTCCTGCTAAATCAGGCACTATGGTCATTGTAGTTAATGTCTTAGACATTAATGATAATCCTCCTGTTTTCATCCAAACACTGTATAAAGCCAGTGTGTATGAGAATGTAAAGATAGGCACGTCAATAATAACGCTAAATGCTACTGATTTGGACGAAGGCCAAAATGGGCAAGTATTATATTCATTCAGTGAAGTAGGTCGAGGGAAAGAAACTGATCTCTTTGCTATAGATGAAAAAAACGGAACTGTAACAAATAAAAAGAATATCGACTTTGAGGAAAATAATGCTTTTGAGATTCGAGTACAAGCTAGTGATGGAGCTTCCTCACCGATGACCTCACATGCCAAATTATTGATTGAAGTTTTAGACGTCAATGACAATGCCCCTGAAATGTCCGTTACATCATTGTTAAGCACCGTGAGGGAGGATGCATCCATTGGTACCGCTATTGCACTTGTTTCAGTATTTGATAAAGACGGAGGTAAAAATGGGATAGTGAACTGTAAACTTTCCAATAATGTTCCTTTTAAATTAGAGTCAAATTATAAGAATTACTATTCGTTGGTTGTGGACGGTCCTCTTGACAGGGAGAGCAGATCTCAGTATAATATCAGCATCACTGCGACTGATGAGGGGAGCCCACCTCTCTCTAGCACGAGCGTTATTAATGTACACGTCTCAGATGTAAATGATAACAGACCTCTATTTAAAGAAAACATGATCAATGTCTATGTGAAAGAAAACAGTGCAATAGGAGCAGTTATAAAAACAGTTTCAGCAATTGATGTCGATATCGATCAAAATGGTCAAGTGAGCTATTCATTTTTACAAAGTAACAGTAACGCATTACCTCTCTCCACAATGGTTAACATCAACTCAGAGACTGGAGACATAGTCAGTCTGCAGTCTTTTAACTACGAGGAGTTAAACACGTTTCAGTTTAAAGTTCAGGCCACAGACTCTGGTGTTCCTCCGCTCAGCAGCAACGTGACTGTGAACGTTTTAGTCCTGGATGAGAATGACAACAGTCCCATGATCCTCGCGCCCTATTCTGAGCACGGCTCCGTTAACAGTGAGAGCATCCCCTATTCTGCTGAAGCGGGATACTTTGTGGCAAAGATCAGGGCTGTAGACGCAGACTCTGGATACAACGCGCTGCTCTCTTATCACCTCTCTGAGCCCAAAGGAAACAACCTCTTCCGGATCGGAACCAGCACCGGAGAGATCAGGACTAAGAGGAGAATGAGTGACAATGACCTGAAAACTCACCCCTTGGTGGTGATGGTTTCTGATAACGGAGAACCCTCCCTGTCAGCTACTGTGTCTATTGAGGTGGTGGTGGTTGAAAGCACAGCTGACATCCAGACTCAGTTCAGACATGTGCCCATAAAGGAGGACAGCTTCTCTGATTTAAACCTGTATCTGCTGATCGGCATTGCGTCGGTGTCAGTGATCTTTCTGCTGAGCCTCATCAGTTTAATAGCTGTCAAATGCCACAGGACAGACGGCAGTTTCAGCAGGTACAGCGCCCCAATGATCACCACCCACCCTGACGGGAGCTGGTCTTACTCTAAAGCTACTCAGCAGTATGACGTGTGTTTCAGCTCAGACACGCTGAAGAGTGACGTAGTGGTTTTCCCCGGACCGTTTCCGCCTGTAGATGGTGAACTGATCAGTATTAACGGAGGAGACACTTTTACCAGAACTCAGACTTTACCCAACAAAGACAAGGTAAGAGATTAAACACATCCAGCACTCTTTGTTGCACATGTTATGAGAACATTTGTTACAATAAGTTGCAGTTTTATTTAGGCCTACGTTGAGGAGAACTGCGCGCGACTGCCATCGCGTCGTAATTTACACTTACTCTCCGTTTGAGCAATGACTATAATACGGTATTGAGTTGGTATCGTTGAATATATAACGGAAAGGTTAATAGATTAAACACATCAAGTACTAGCTGTACTGTTTCTATGTAGAGTTTACTAGTTACGATGTTGTTCCATTTTATTTATTTCTAAAATTATTTTTGCTCTGCAGTGGTCATGGTTTTTACACAGCCTTTACACAGACTCGTTTTTTATTAGGACATAAACATCAACAAGTATTCAATGTTAGTGAGTTTGTAGTTTGATATTTTAGATGGTTGTTCCTTATAGTTGGTTTATGTTTTGAATTCATACAGTTGTGGCTGCTGTTTCGCATTCTATGAGTGTGTTGCTATCCGTGGTGCTGAACTCAACTCAAAAAACTTGCTGATTTCCCAGAAAATGATGCAAAACCAAACGTTGTCGAAGAGCACATTGTTTTTAAATAGTTTTACACATACGTATACTTTGCAACAACTGTTAAACAGTATGCCACATATTTCATAATTTATGTTTGCTGTCACTTTGATCTTCAGATTTAAAACAGCCAGTTAATTTCTCAAAGATACTGTATTCCCAATAACACCATTATTTACATCGCACATTTCAGTTATCACTGGGCTGAACGTTCTTCTTTATGATTTGACCATTCAGTTTGTCCAATTGCTTCATATTTAAGGAACATGTAAATGTATAACTGTTTGTAATGTCATTAGAAGATTAAGCATGCAGTTATGACAAATGTCCACATGGAGACACTGTAGACCAGCACATTTAGACGGTGTCTCGGGTGTCTTTGGGCTCCTCCCAGATTCAGCGGACGATGCATCGTTGGGCTTTGTTATAAAGAGAGGACGGACGACAAAAAACGGTTGTCTGGTTTGTGCTGGAAATGTCAACATTTATGATTGGAATATATCATCTTTGATCTTGATCTCGTGGTATTTGCCAAATATTGCTGTATTTTCTGGATGCTGCTCCTCAATATATGGTATAATGCATTTGCCGAGCAGAACGAGCTCTGCGTGGATTTATCTCTTGTTCCTGCTGCTGGATTGTTACTGGGGAACGGTATGTGGGCAGCTCTCTTACTCCGTCTCAGAGGAGGTGAATCTGGGGACTGTTGTCGGAAATATCGCTAAAGATCTGAACATCAATGTTCAGGATTTGGAGTCCCGCATGTTTCAGATCGTTGCTGGATCAAAGAGGAAATATCTCGAGGTAAATCTAAAGACTGGTGTCCTGTATGTTAATGAGCGAATAGATCGAGAGGAACTCTGCGGCGAACAACCAAAATGTTCCCTCAGTGTAGAAGCAGTTATTAACAATCCATTAAAACTGTACCGGATTGAAATTATCATTTTAGATGTGAATGACAATTCACCATCATTTCTCAACCCGTCACAGGTAATTGACATTACCGAGAGTACAGCAGCAGGGGCTAAATTTCCTCTGCATTCGGCTGACGATGCAGACGTCGGTAGAAATACAGTAAATAGCTACAAGCTTAGCCAGAACGAATACTTCTCTCTCGTGACACACAAAGGGGAGAGTTTATCTCCCGAATTATTGCTTCAGAAAGTTTTAGACAGAGAAACACAGCCTGTGATTCAACTCACACTGACTGCCATTGATGGAGGAACTCCTGCTAAATCAGGCACTATGGTCATTATAGTGACTGTTTTGGACATTAATGATAATCCTCCTGTATTCAGTCAAACACTGTATAAAGCCAGTGTGTATGAGAACACTAAGATTGGAACGTCAATAATAACGCTAAATGCTACTGATTTGGATGAAGGCCAAAATGGACAAGTGTTGTATTCGTTCAGTAAAGTAGGTCGAGGGAAACAAACTGATCTGTTTGATATAGATGAAAAAACGGGGACTGTAACAAATAAAAAGAATATCGACTTTGAGGAAAATAATGCTTTTGAGATTCGAGTACAAGCTAGTGATGGAGCTTCCTCACCGATGACCTCACATGCCAAATTATTGATTGAAGTTTTAGACGTCAATGACAATGCCCCTGAAATTTCAGTTACATCATTGTTAAGCACCGTGAGGGAGGATGCGTCCATCGGTACCGCTATTGCACTTGTTTCAGTATTTGATAAAGACGGAGGTAAAAATGGGATAGTGAACTGTAAACTTTCCAATAATGTTCCTTTTAAATTAGAGTCAAAATATAAGAATTACTATTCATTAGTTGTGGACGGTCCTCTTGACAGAGAGAGCAGATCTCAATATAATATCAGCATCACTGCGACTGATGAGGGGAGCCCACCTCT
The DNA here is from genome assembly GCF_910591455.1 of Pholis gunnellus. NCBI lineage: Eukaryota > Metazoa > Chordata > Actinopteri > Perciformes > Pholidae > Pholis > Pholis gunnellus. The sequence goes on from NC_136537.1 coordinate 13,311,018, forward strand.
CTCTAGCACGAGCGTTATTAATGTACATGTCTCAGATGTGAATGATAACAGACCTCTATTTACAGAAAACATGATCAATGTCTATGTGAAAGAAAACAGTGCAATAGGAGCAGTTATAAAAACAGTTTCAGCAATTGATGTCGATATCGATCAAAATGGTCAGGTGAGCTATTCATTTTTACAAAGTAACAGTAACGCATTACCTCTGTCCACAATGGTAAACATCAACTCAGAGACTGGAGACATACTCAGTCTGCAGTCTTTTAACTACGAGGAGTTAAACACGTTTCAGTTTAAAGTTCAGGCCACAGACTCTGGTGTTCCTCCGCTCAGCAGCAACGTGACTGTGAACGTTTTAGTCCTGGATGAGAATGACAACAGTCCCACGATCCTCGCGCCCTATTCTGAGCACGGCTCCGTTAACAGTGAGAGCATCCCCTATTCTGCTGAAGCGGGATGCTTTGTGGCAAAGATCAGAGCTGTAGACGCAGACTCTGGATACAATGCGCTGCTCTCTTATCACCTCTCTGAGCCCAAAGGAAACAACCTCTTCCGGATCGGAACCAGCACCGGAGAGATCAGGACTAAGAGGAGAATGAGTGACAATGACCTGAAAACTCACCCCTTGGTGGTGATGGTTTCTGATAACGGAGAACCCTCCCTGTCAGCTACTGTGTCTATTGAGGTGGTGGTGGTTGAAAGCACAGCTGACATCCAGACTCAGTTCAGACATGTGCCCATAAAGGAGGACAGCTTCTCTGATTTAAACCTGTATCTGCTGATCGGCATTGCGTCGGTGTCAGTGATCTTTCTGCTGAGCCTCATCAGTTTAATAGCTGTCAAATGCCACAGGACAGACGGCAGTTTCAGCAAGTACAGCGCCCCAATGATCACCACCCACCCTGACGGGAGCTGGTCTTACTCTAACGCTACTCAGCAGTATGACGTGTGTTTCAGCTCAGACACGCTGAAGAGTGACGTAGTGGTTTTCCCCGGACCGTTTCCGCCTGTAGATGGTGAACTGATCAGTATTAACGGAGGAGACACTTTTACCAGAACTCAGACGTTACCCAACAAAGATAAGGTAAGAGTGACAAGCTTAAAACGGCCTACAGATTAAGACAATATATGTTTTACTAAACGCTGTCCTTGCTTTCTATTAATGTATAGTTATGTATTTTTCTGAATGTCTGAAGATGTTTTTACATAAAACACGCGTTGGTTAGAAAACTGATCTCTGGCATTGTCGCGTAAGACGTTAAAATGGTGACGTTTTGTATCCGTCATCGTCGTCAACTTGTAAGCCAGTCTGTTCCATTGAAGGTAGCTGTCTATGGTGCTGAAGGCGAGAATTAGTCCGACCCGGTAAGAAGATTGGTGTAGAAGGTTTGTACTGTATTCTACACATAAAGGAAGCTGAAGTTAATACTTTTTGACCGTAGCTGATAATAATGTTACTCTGATTATTTAACTTATATACTGTTATTCACGCAGTTGTTAAGTGTCATGTTCATCATCTCTCCTTTGACATGAACTCTCATACATGAAGTCTGTTTTTGGTGGCGCAAAGTATGCATCATATGCGGGCGATTAGTTTGCAGTGTTTCCTTGGTATTGTTTCACAAAGTCCGTTCATTTATTTTCTATACAACAGACTTGTGTTCAGGTTACTTCCCTGAGGCATATGCCTACTCCTTGTTTTTTATGACAATGCTTTCAGTTTGCTTTAATGGCATTTATTTTGAGCAAAGCAACAAAATCCCTCGATATTTTATTAGTCTACTGTTATTTTTGCTGTTGCATTTACGGTGTATTGTAAAGGATTGCCTGGATTACATTTCAGTCAAATATATTGGCATGCCAATCACAAAACTGTGAGTTGACCCTCATTTTGAAATACATAAAACATTGCGACCAGATAATACAACAAGTTAATTCAATGTGTTTCCCAAAAGCCACGTAGTATTTGGCTTTATGTTAGTTTTAAAATTGTCCCTTCTTGCTGAGCATCACATAGAGATGGCTTGTGTGATGTTATGCTGTATTTTCTCCTGGTTTGCAATGTAGTTAGTCCACAGGGCCATAGGAGGGCACTATAGACTATAACACAGATGATTTTACATAAATCCCCAAGCCCCTCCCAGATAAAGAACGTGATTATGTCTTGTTGGGCTTTGACACAAAGAGACGCAGAAGCAGAGAGAGAAGGCGGAGACATCAGCCGCATTGTGGACAAATTACAGGAAAAAGGAATAGTTTGAGTCAACACTCGACAACCAGAAGACTTGTTTATATGTTGGGTTCACGTCGGATTGGATTATGTTTTCGATTGACAGGCTTCCTGTAGTGGCATACGTGGTATTTTTGCTGCTGGACTGTCACTGGAAAGCGGTGCATGGGCAGCTCTCCTATTCCATATCAGAGGAGGTGAATCCGGGGACATCTGTAGGAAATATAGCCAAGGATCTAAACCTCAATATCGATGATCTGGAGTCTCGTATGTTTCAGATTGTTACCGGAACGAAGAAAACATTTTTCGAGGTAAATTTAAAGACTGGTGTTCTTTATGTCAGTGATAGAATAGACCGAGAGGAGCTCTGCGCTAAGGCAACGAAATGCACGGTGAGCGTAGAGGCTGTCATAAATATTCCACTGAAGCTCTATCGTTTAGAAATAAATATTCTAGATGTTAATGACAATTATCCGACTTTCAGTGCCAGCTCGCAAAGTATCGAAATAGCCGAAAGCACACTACCTGGGACTAAATTTCTTGTGCTGTCGGCCTATGATGCTGATGTAGGAAAGAACGGTATCAACACATACAAGCTAAATCAAAATGAACATTTCTCATTATCGGTGAACAAAGGAGATAGTCTATCTGCTGAGCTCGTCCTCCAGAAACCTTTAGACCGAGAAAAACAACCTGTAATTAATCTCACATTGACTGCAGTAGACGGAGGGACACCTCCAAAATCTGGAACATCGGAGATAATAATAAATGTCTTGGACAATAATGATAACACCCCGAGCTTTACAAAACCATTGTATAAAACAAGTATTATTGAAAATATACCGCTTGGTACATCAGTAATTGCAGTAACTGCAACAGACGCAGATGAAGGACCAAACGGGGAGATTTCATATTCACTGAGCAGCAAAGATCAAGACCATGTTTTGGAAATATTTCAAATTGATGAGCACACGGGCATGTTGACAGTTAAAGGAAAGATTGACTTTGAAGAGCACCAGGCTTTTGAAATCCGCGTGCAAGCTAGTGACAACGGCTCTCCTCCAATGGCAGCACAGTGCAAAGTACTAATAGAGGTTGTGGATTTAAATGACAACACTCCTGAAATATCAGTAACATCATTAATAAACAGAGTGAACGAGGATGCAAAAATAGGTACCGCTGTCGCACTTGTGTCAGTCCTGGACAGAGATGGAGGTAAAAATGCAGCAGTGCATTGTGATATTCACAATGACAGCCCCTTCAGATTGGAAACAAATTATAAAAACTATTATTCTTTAGTGGTAGACGGACAGCTCGACAGAGAGACTGCTTCACATTATGATGTCACCATCACAGCTACAGACGATGGAATCCCTGCTCTCACGAGCACCAGCGAGTTTACCGTTCATATTTCCGATGTCAATGACAACTCGCCTCGTTTTTCAGAAAGTTTGGTCAATGTTTATGTAAAAGAAAATAGTCCGGTTGGTGCGGTTGTAAAAAGAGTATCTGCAATCGATGCAGATATTGATCAAAATGGTCAGGTGAGCTATTCAATAATCAAAAGTAACAGCAACACATTACCTCTCTCCACAATGATGAACATCAACTCAGAGACTGGAGACATAGTCAGCCTGCAGTCTTTTAACTACGAGGAGTTAAAATCGTTTCAGTTTAAAGTTCAGGCCACAGACTCTGGTGTTCCTCCGCTCAGCAGCAACGTGACTGTGAACGTTTTAGTCCTGGATGAGAATGACAACAGTCCCACGATCCTCGCGCCCTATTCTGAGCACGGCTCCGTCAACAGTGAGAGCATCCCCTATTATGCTGAAGCGGGATACTTTGTGGCAAAGATCAGGGCTGTAGACGCAGACTCTGGATACAATGCGCTGCTTTCTTATCACCTCTCTGAGCCCAAAGGAAACAACCTCTTCCGGATCGGAACCAGCACCGGAGAGATCAGGACTAAGAGGAGAATGAGTGACAATGACCTGAAAACTCACCCCTTGGTGGTGATGGTTTCTGATAACGGAGAACCCTCCCTGTCAGCTACTGTGTCTATTGAGGTGGTGGTGGTTGAAAGCACAGCTGACATCCAGACTCAGTTCAGACATGTGCCCATAAAGGAGGACAGCTTCTCTGATTTAAACCTGTATCTGCTGATCGGCATTGCGTCGGTGTCAGTGATCTTTCTGCTGAGCCTCATCAGTTTAATAGCTGTCAAATGCCACAGGACAGACGGCAGTTTCAGCAGGTACAGCGCCCCAATGATCACCACCCACCCTGACGGGAGCTGGTCTTACTCTAAAGCTACTCAGCAGTATGACGTGTGTTTCAGCTCAGACACGCTGAAAAGTGACGTAGTGGTTTTCCCCGGACCCTTTCCACCTGTAGATGGTGAACTGATCAGTATTAACGGAGGAGACACTTTTACCAGAACTCAGACTTTACCCAACACAGATAAGGTAAGAATATACAAACTTGTTTTCTTCACTTTAGTTTTCTTTAATAAAAGCTTTGTTTCAATACGTCAATATATTTACTTGTATAAGTTGCCTAAACAAAGTATCATCACTTTCTTAAAGTTCATAAAGACTCCACATTCAATATCGAATCCACGTATACATCTCTGGAAATGTATTAAAAACAATGCATTTCTTTCACATCGGTTATCTAAATATCTACTGTAAACGTTTCATCACACAATACATTAATTGTTGGATACTAAATGTGATGTGTTTCTATTAATTGTACATTATTAGACATAATATAATGATTGCATTGGCTATAATGTGCACTGAGAATATTCCTTCACATGAACACTACATTTAAATACGAAATTAAGTCCATTTGCTTCATGATCAGCTTTCAGTAGCGCTAGACTGGAGCATAGAGGGACAACTTCAAAGGACACAATGGAACTTTATTGTCTTTCATTTGATGAAAATGTCAACCCGTTCTCAAAATTATTGTAATTTGCATAAAATCTATTTTGATACTGTTCCCCCTCACGTTGAGGATACTCCTCAAATTGCTTTGAATCCGTTAATTTGCCTGTAAGCATTGCTATAATATATATTTTGTAAGTGGATGTGTAATGCACTACTTTCTTGTGTGATACTGCACAACATGTCGCTGTTCAGGTGCTGAATTCAAGTTGTGGATGCAAGTTCAGCATAAAAAATGGAAATAAAAAAGAGAACTACAATGTACTTTAGATAGTCTCCATATTTTCTGAGTTGTGATTAATTATGATTATGATATGCAATCCACTGACACGTGTCAGTCATATTATATCTTATTTTAGGGATCAACCGTTTTTTGGGGGGTATTACAGGTTGCCTTGACTCAAGTGTGCTTTGAATGGAATATGTGGCCATTACTCTCTGCTTTGTTGTAAGGGCCACACAGTACACTCAGTAATGAAGAGGCTGTCATTTTTGTCGTCTATCACTGACAATAATTATTTTAATTCGGGTGATTTCTTCGGATAAGTAATGTTTGATTGTTTATTTCAAAGAATTGTAGTTATTTCAAATGGCCATGAGGCGACACTATAGACCGTAACACCACGAGCTGGTCGATGTGTAGAGGCCACTCCCACATTGAAAAGGATCACCATTTGTGTCAGTGCTTTGTTAGAATGAGACGCAGGGTGAAGAGAGATGAACGTAGAAAAAATACTGAGACATGATTCGGTCTTTCTAACGATCTTTTCGGCTCAATAAGCAAACAGCACGTGGATTTAAGGATCTATGCTTTGGTATCGTTGTATGGAACTATGTATCTGCCAGGAAGAACGTCCTCCATCGGGATATATCTCGTGCTTGTTGTCTTGGAGTATAACCATGGAGCGGTATCAGGACAGCTCTCTTATTCCGTTTCAGAGGAGGTAAACCTGCGGACTTCTGTTGGGAATCTCGCCAAGGATCTAAATCTTAATGTGCATGATTTGGAGTCACGTATGTTTCAGATCGTTGCTGGTTCAAAGACAAAATATTTCGATGTAAATCTGAAGTCAGGTTTTCTCTACGTCAGCGAAAGAATAGACAGAGAAGAGCTCTGTGCGAAAGCTGCAAAATGCACGATAAACGTAGAGGCTGTGATTAATAATCCACTGAAACTTTACCGTATTGAGGTTAATATTCTTGACATCAATGATAACCCCCCCTCTTTCAGTGCCAAATCACAAACTATCGACATAGCAGAGAGCATATTGCCGGGTGCTCTATTCCCTGTCCTGTCGGCCTACGATGCCGATGTAGGGAAAAATAGTATTAATACATACAAGCTAAATCCCAATGAGTATTTGTCTTTAGCAGTGCACAAGGGAGAGAGTGTGTCAGCCGAGTTAGTTCTCCAGAAAGCATTAGACCGAGAAAAGCAAGCTTTAATTAAACTCACACTGACCGCTGTAGATGGAGGAACACCTCCCAAATCAGGCACTTCAGAGATAATTATTAATGTTTTGGATAACAACGATAACATGCCGACCTTTACAAAAACATTGTATAAAACAAGCATTACAGAAAATGCTCCTATTGGCACTACAGTAGTAACGGTGACTGCAAATGACGCTGATGAGGGGACAAACAAAGCCATTGTATATTTACTGAATTCAAAAGATCAGGACCAGGTTTTCGAAATTTTTGAAATTGATTCAGAAACAGGAATAATAACCGTTAAAGGAAAAATTGACTTTGAAAAAAATACTGCTTTTGAGATTCGTGTGCAGGCTGCTGACAAAGGCCAGCCTCCATTAACAGCACAGTGTAAAGTACTAGTGGAGGTGGTGGACCTGAATGACAATGCGCCTGACATCACAGTGACGTCACTGCTCAGTTCCGTGAAGGAGGACGCTGAAGTCGGGACTGCCATTGCACTTGTTTCAGTTCTTGACAGAGATGGGGGCAAAAACGGTGACGTAAAATGTGAGATATTAAATTCTGTTCCATTTAAATTAGAGACAAATTATAAAAATTATTATTCTTTAGTCATTGGTGGAGCTCTAGACAGGGAACTCATTTCTCACTACAATATTACTATCAAAGCTGCAGATGAAGGTAAGCCCCAACTCTCTGCTACCAGCGTGGTTATTATTCAGGTTTCTGATGTAAATGACCACACGCCTCGGTTTTCAGAGACTGTAATTAATATGTATGTGAAAGAAAACGGTCCTGTTGGGGCAGTCTTTGAAGCAGTATCTGCAACTGATTCAGATGTTAGTGAAAATGGTCAGGTGAGCTATTCATTAGTCAGTGATAATAACTTAGCTCCGTTATCTCCAATGGTGAACATCAACTCAGAGACTGGAGACATAGTCAGCCTGCAGTCTTTTAACTACGAGGAGTTAAAATCGTTTCAGTTTAAAGTTCAGGCCACAGACTCTGGTGTTCCTCCGCTCAGCAGTAACGTGACTGTGAACGTTTTAGTCCTGGATGAGAATGACAACAGTCCCACGATCCTCGCGCCCTATTCTGAGCACGGCTCCGTTAACAGTGAGAGCATCCCCTATTCTGCTGAAGCGGGATACTTTGTAGCAAAGATCAGAGCTGTAGACGCAGACTCTGGATACAATGCGCTGCTTTCTTATCACCTCTCTGAGCCCAAAGGAAACAACCTCTTCCGGATCGGAACCAGCACCGGAGAGATCAGGACTAAGAGGAGAATGAGTGACAATGACCTGAAAACTCACCCCTTGGTGGTGATGGTTTCTGATAACGGAGAACCCTCCCTGTCAGCTACTGTGTCTATTGAGGTTGTGGTGGTTGAAAGCACAGCTGACCTCCAGACTCAGTTCAGACATGTGCCCATAAAGGAGGACAGCTTCTCTGACTTAAACCTGTATCTGCTGATCGGCATTGCGTCAGTGTCAGTGATCTTTCTGCTGAGCCTCATCAGTTTAATAGCTGTCAAATGCCACAGGACAGACGGCAGTTTCAGCAGGTACAGCGCCCCAATGATCACCACCCACCCTGACGGGAGCTGGTCGTACTCTAACGCTACTCAGCAGTATGACGTGTGTTTCAGCTCAGACACACTGAAGAGTGACGTAGTGGTTTTCCCCGGACCGTTTCCTCCTGTAGATGGTGAACTGATCAGTATTAACGGAGGAGACACTTTTACCAGAACTCAGACTTTACCTACCAAAGACAAGGTAAGAACGTTGGCATCAAGTATGTATCATTACTACCCCTCACTTCATTTAATTTAATTGAAAGTCAATGAGGTTGTTGTCCTATGTTGATCTAGGCCTGTTCTACTTATGTTGCTCCATTCTCCCCTCTTTTGGCTGCTCACTCAGCAAGTCAATCTGTATGTCACTGTCCGTGGTGCTGAACACACTTTCTGAAAGTGTTTGAGAATAGAGTGTGAAAAGAAAATGGGAGGAAAGACATGATTGTATCTTATTCTCTACGGTCATCTCAATTTTTGCAATAACTACTTTACCTGTTACAAAGTCTAGTCTGTTGTTAAAAAAAGAATGTTTGTCTCTGACTATTTACTCAAAATGTGTCAAGTTTATGTATGTTTGACATGTTTATGTCTGGGGTGTTAGCGTTGGCAGATTTCGTATTGTATCTCTTTAAATATGTAATCTGTTCAAGAGTGAATTCGGCAATTCATTTTACGTAATGGGATCCCTTACTTCCATATACTTCAGGGTTTCTACAGCAAATTTTAATATATTGGCTAATATGATGCAAACTATACCACATGCAGTGAGAGAGAAAAAACAATCTTCAGTCATGTCCTATCAAGTCCTCCAATTTAGTAAATATACTGTGTTTCACTGTTGGCGTTGAATATCCGTTAGGCTATTAATAATTTGAATACATACAGCAGATTCTTTTGCACAATGACTTTGAATCCGCATTCCACGGTGCAGTAAACCGTGTGAGATTGGACAGAGATTATTAAATAAATTGTGTTTTTTAATCTATTGCAATCGTATATAGTGCTGTTTGTAGAGCAAGTGCTCATCGGCGTTTCTGAATGAGGAGGGGTACTTTACAGTTGTATTATAACGTGTGCAGTTCACGTAGGTTACCACAAAGGGACGCTGAAGACCGTAACACAGAAACGTCGAGGCTCCTCCCAGGGTAAAAACGCAATGACAGTGGGTTTTTAATCACAAAGAAACACGGGGAGAGAAGGGAGGACATAATGGAGTCGTCCTCTTTAAGCTGAAGAACAACGAAATAGTGTTGGACTAAATATTATCACATCTCAACAGTCGGTAGAAACCCTATTGTGGATATATGCGTTGTTCTTTTTCGGCGGAATTATGTCTTCACCAGGTAGCAGGAGGTTCATTGTTACATATCTGATGCTGGTGATGTTGGATTGTTTCTGTGAAGCGGCGTCTGGGCAGCTCTCCTACTCTGTCTCAGAGGAGGTGAACCCGGGGACTAATGTCGGAAATATTGCCAAGGATCTAAACCTCAATGTGCAGGATTTGGAGTCCCGCTCGTTTCAGATTGTTACAGGATCTAAGAAGAAATACTTCGAGGTAAATCTTAAAACCGGATTCCTGTATGTCAATGAGAGGATAGACCGAGAGGAGCTTTGTACAGACGAACCTAAATGCACTGTGAGTGTAGAGGCCGTTATAAACAGTCCACTAAAGCTTTACCGCGTAGAGATAGAAATTAGAGACGTGAATGACCACTTTCCGTCTTTTACCACGAAATCACAAATACTGGACATCGCAGAGAACACCTTGCCTGGGTTTAGATTCGCGTTATCGGAGGCAAGCGATGTCGATGTGGGTAAACATGGTGTTAGTGCGTATAAGCTCACCCCAAACGAATACTTCAGTCTATCGACACACAAACGAGGGGAGAGTATATCTCCAGAGTTAGTGCTGCAGAAAGCCCTTGACCGTGAGAAAAAGCCACATATGCAGCTCATGTTAACTGCGGTAGACGGGGGAACTCCACCAAATTCTGGCACATCCGAAATTAAAATAAATGTGCTAGATATAAATGATAACGCACCGATGTTTAGCAGCACTCTTTACAAAGTTAAAACGTTTGAAAATGTCCCGCTTGGTGCGGTGATCTTCACCTTAAATGCGACCGACGCAGATGAAGGCACAAACAGTGAAGTAGTGTATTCTCTTCGTAATCAGGATCAGGACCACATTCTGGATATTTTCAAAATTGACCCTGAAACGGGGATAATTTCAGTGAAAGGCAAAATCGACTACGAGGAAAGAAAAGCTTTTGAAATCCGAGCAGAGGCAAGGGACAAAGCCCAGCCTCCTCTGTCTGCTCATAGTAAAGTGCTGGTCGAAGTAATTGATGTAAACGACAACGCTCCTGAGATCACGGTGACGTCACTGCTTAATACAGTGAATGAGGATGCTGATGTAGGTACTGCCATTGCACTTGTTTCCGTTCTAGACAGAGACAGTGGTAAAAATGGGCAAGTGAAATGTGAGATCTTGAATACTGTTCCGTTCAAATTGGAGACGAATTACAAAAACTATTACTCTTTAGTGGTTGACGGACATTTAGACAGAGAGGTGACTACTCAGTACAGTATAACTATTTCAGCAACCGATGAAGGGAGTCCTCCTCTTTCAAATATCAGTGTTATTACCGTTTACGTGTCTGACGTTAATGACAATGCCCCAAGTTTCCCGGAACATTTGGTAAATATTTATGTGAAAGAAAACAGCAAAGTAGGAACAGTTGTTAAAACGGTGACTGCGACTGATGCTGACGTCAGCAACAACGGTCAGGTGAGCTACACATTTTTAGACAGTAATAGTAAATCTCTGCCACTCTCGACAATGATAAACATCAACTCAGAGACTGGAGACATAGTCAGTCTGCAGTCTTTTAACTATGAGGAGTTAAAATCGTTTCAGTTTAAAGTTCAGGCCTCAGACTCTGGTGTTCCTCCGCTCAGCAGCAACGTGACTGTGAACGTTTTAGTCCTGGATGAGAATGACAACAGTCCCACGATCCTCGCGCCCTATTCTGAGCACGGCTCCGTTAACAGTGAGAGCATCCCCTATTCTGCTGAAGCGGGATACTTTGTGGCAAAGATCAGGGCTGTAGACGCAGACTCTGGATACAACGCGCTGCTTTCTTATCACCTCTCTGAGCCCAAAGGAAACAACCTCTTCCGGATCGGAACCAGCACCGGAGAGATCAGGACTAAGAGGAGAATGAGTGACAATGACCTGAAAACTCACCCCTTGGTGGTGATGGTTTCTGATAACGGAGAACCCTCCCTGTCAGCTACTGTGTCTATTGAGGTGGTGGTGGTTGAAAGCACAGCTGACATCCAGACTCAGTTCAGACATGTGCCCATAAAGGAGGACAGCTTCTCTGATTTAAACCTGTATCTGCTGATCGGCATTGCGTCGGTGTCAGTGATCTTTCTGCTGACCCTCATCAGTTTAATAGCTGTCAAATGCCACAGGACAGACGGCAGTTTCAGCAGGTACAGCGCCCCAATGATCACCACCCACCCTGACGGGAGCTGGTCTTACTCTAACGCTACTCAGCAGTATGACGTGTGTTTCAGCTCAGACACGCTGAAGAGTGACGTAGTGGTTTTCCCCGGACCGTTTCCACCTGTAGATGGTGAACTGATCAGTATTAACGGAGGAGACACTTTTACCAGAACTCAGACTTTACCCAACAAAGACAAGGTAAGAGATTAAATACATTCAGCGCTCTTTGTTGCACATGTTATGAGAAAATGTGTTACAATAAGTTGCAGTTTTATTTCGCCCTACGTTGAAGACGACTGCGCCAGAATGCCATGGTGTCGTCATTTACACTTATATGTTTGAGCAATGACTAAAGTAATACGTTATTGAGTTGGTATCGTTGAATATATAACGGAAAGGTGAAGAGATTAAAGACATCAAAATACGTTAATCTTCTCTGCCGTTGGTTAACATCATGTGCGTATCTTTTACTTAAAGAGATATTGATATCTTGAAAAAAAATATCGTCATGCATCAGAGTGACCATTGTTGTCTATTTTTTGTTCTAAAGTCATGAAACGCTTTGCATTCATTTGTATTTCGATAACCACTTTACGTACAAATAATAATCATCTGCAGCTATACCTATAACTATTCTGTATCATTGGGATCTTGAGATGGGGCGTAACTCTGACACTAATTGCTCTTCTCTGCGATGGGAAACTTGAATCTAACTGATGTGATGGCGCTTTGTTACGTTGTTCGAAAGTTGTCAGTAATCTATTGAACTTTCACTGTGTCAACGATGGTTTCTGTGATCTTAGAACAATTTCATTTCAACTGAGTTGACATCTTTTCACTGTGTTTTACGATGTTTTGGTTACAATAATCTGTAGTCATTTGAGCAATGGCAAGAGATGCATTAAAACTGCTTTGGGTCGCTGTCCATTGTGCTGAACAAATCTTTATTCTGATCTCTGTAATGAGATGTGGGTGCTGCCTGTGGTGCTGATTTTGCAGGTTGTTTCCCGTGTCTCAGTGAATACAGACTATAGCCGTGAAAAACAACATGAACAACAAGACCAATTTATTAAACTACATATTTCTCAGATAATTATTCTATGAACTGTATACCCGTTGAGCTCAAGTCTTCCAAAATCAATCTATACATTTTACTAGTTTATTCAGATTATATTTTCTCTTTAATGCCGTTTCATGTTCAGTATGATATGAAACATAATTTGTTGTGTTTTGGGTCGTCTTTCTGCATACAAACGTGTCACAAGATGTCGCTAGAGACCACGCAACAATATCGTGTTCACCGTTCAGAAACTCCTCCTCCATGTATGACAGAAAAGAACACGTCACCATCTGGCAGTGCTTTGTGGACATAGCGTATAGATGAGTGAAGCCCTGAAGAGAGAGAGAGGATCCTAAACGGGAATGGACACATAAGAGAGGCTATTTTTCATTTTCGTGCAAAAGGCAGAGACCAGGATTCGTTGCTTTAGCCTAAACAGCGATGGCTGCTCGGGAACATTTGGATAATATCGGAGGTCTGTTGTTCACTCTGCTTTGTCTCTGCGACTGGTCCGTGGCTCAGATATCATATTCGATTTCAGAGGAGGTGGACAAAGGGACCGTGGTGGGAAACCTCGCTAAGGATTTAAATCTCAATGTGCAGCAACTCCATTCCAAGGGACTTCAGATCACCTCTGGATACCAAAAACAGTATTTTGACATAAATCATGATTCTGGAGTACTTTTTGTTAATGAGAGGATAGATCGGGAGAAGCTTTGTCCTAATACGGTAAAATGCTCTTTAAACATAGAAGCCGTATTGAGTAACCCTCGCAGCCTCCATCGAATTGAAGTTGCTATTAATGATGTCAATGACAATGAACCGTCTTTTCTGCAAGAAATAACTACAATTGATATGTACGAGTCTTCATATGTCGGAGAACAACATCCACTTCCGACAGCTTATGACGCAGACGTAGGTTCTAACTCGGTGAAGACTTACAAATTAAACCCGAATGATCATTTCTCTTTGGATGTACAGAACATTGGTGACCAGAGTGTGTCTGCTGAGTTGGTGCTGCAGAAAGCATTAGATCGAGAAAAACAGGCTGTTATTGAACTCACACTGACTGCAGTAGACGGAGGAAAACCTCCCAAAACGGGGACTTTACTGATACAAGTTAATGTACTGGATGTTAATGACAATTCACCCTTGTTCAGTAAATCTCTTTATAAGGTCCAAGTTGCTGAAAATGCAAATACTGGAACAACGTTATTAGCACTGTCGGCTACTGATTTAGATGACGACCTGAATGGTCAAATTGTATACTCGTTCACAGAAACGGGGCGTTTAAATCCTGATGACATATTTGCCCTGAATGATAGTACTGGAGAAATTACCGTTAAAGGTAATATTGATTATGAAGAAAATCAAGCATATGAGATTCGTGTTCAAGCACGAGATAAAGGCAATCCTCCCCGCAGTGCACACAGTAAGATTTTAGTCGAAGTTATTGATGTCAATGATAATGCTCCAGAAATCTCGGTTTCATCACTCATGAGTCCAGTGAAAGAGGACGCTGAAATAGGCACAGCTGTTGCAATGGTGACTATCACTGATAACGATGGCGGCAAAAACGGTCTGACGAACTGTAAAATTGCAGGCTCTGTGCCATTTAAATTAAAATCTAATTATAAAAACTACTATTCTTTGTTGGTTGACGGGCCTCTTGACAGAGAGAGTGTTTCCCAGTTTAATGTATCAATTACAGCGACAGATGAAGGAACTCCCTCGTTGTCGAGCACAAGCGTCATTACTGTTCAAGTTTCTGACGTTAATGACAATCCTCCTCGATTCCTGGAGCCTCTCATCAATGTTTATGTGAAAGAGAATGGCCCGATTGGAACTACTATTCATAGACTGACGACACTAGATTCAGATTTGAATGAAAATGCAAAAGCAACGTACCACTTAATAAACAATTCTCCGAAGGCGACACAGATAGCTTCAATGATAAACATCAACTCAGAGACTGGAGACATAGTCAGTCTGCAGTCTTTTAACTACGAGGAGTTAAACACGTTTCAGTTTAAAGTTCAGGCCTCAGACTCTGGTGTTCCTCCGCTCAGCAGCAACGTGACTGTGAACGTTTTAGTCCTGGATGAGAATGACAACAGTCCCACGATCCTCGCGCCCTATTCTGAGCACGGCTCCGTTAACAGTGAGAGCATCCCCTATTCTGCTGAAGCGGGATACTTTGTGGCAAAGATCAGGGCTGTAGACGCAGACTCTGGATACAATGCGCTGCTTTCTTATCACCTCTCTGAACCCAAAGGAAACAACCTCTTCCGGATCGGAACCAGCACCGGAGAGATCAGGACTAAGAGGAGAATGAGTGACAATGACCTGAAAACTCACCCCTTGGTGGTGATGGTTTCTGATAACGGAGAACCCTCCCTGTCAGCTACTGTGTCTATTGAGGTGGTGGTGGTTGAAAGCACAGCTGACATCCAGGCTCAGTTCAGACACGTGCCCATAAAGGAGGACAGCTTCTCTGATATGAACCTGTATCTGCTGATCGGCATTGCGTCGGTGTCAGTGATCTTTCTGCTGAGCCTCATCAGTTTAATAGCTGTCAAATGTCACAGGACAGACGGCAGTTTCAGCAGGTACAGCGCCCCAATGATCACCACCCACCCTGACGGGAGCTGGTCTTACTCTAACGCTACTCAGCAGTATGACGTGTGTTTCAGCTCAGACACGTTGAAGAGTGACGTAGTGGTTTTCCCCGGACCATTTCCGCCTGTAGATGGTGAACTGATCAGTATTAACGGAGGAGACACTTTTACCAGAACTCAGACTTTGCCCAACAAAGACAAGGTAAGATAGTTTTGATATTGATAAAAAGAAGTTCATCTTCTCTGCCGTTGGGTAACATCATGTGCGTATCTTTTGTTACATACAGAGATATTGATATTGTGAAAAAATAGTAATTTCTACAGGATGACCATCGTCGTCTTTATTCTGTTCTAAAGTCATTGAAGCAATTGCATTCATTTATTTACCTACTAATAATAATCATCTGCAGCTATACTTAATCCATATCATTGAGATCTGAGATGGGGCGTAACTCTGACACGTATTTCTTTTCTCTTTGCGATGGGAAACTTGAATCTAACTGATTTGATGGCGCTTTGTTACGTTGCTAGAAAGTTGTAATTTATTGAATGTTCACTCTGTCGAAGATGGTTTATATGATCTAAGAACAATTCCAGTACAACTCCGTTAATATTCTTTCACTGTATACGTTGTTTTGGATACAGTAATCTGCAGTCACTTGAGCAATGGCAAGAGATACTGTACATTAAAACTGCTTTGGGTCGCTGTCCATGGTGCTGAACAAATCTTTATTCTGATCTCTGTAATGAGATGTGGGTGCTGTCTATGGTGCTGATTTTGCAGGTTACTTTCAGTGTCTCAGTGAATACAGACTATAGCCATGAAAAACAACATGAACAACAAGACCAATTTATTGAACTACATAGTTCTCAGATAACTCTTCTATAAACTGTATACCCGTTGAGCTCAAGTCTTCCAAAATCAACCCATACATTTTAGTACTTTATTCAGCATGGATTTTTTCTTTGATGACGTTTACTGTATAGTATGATATGAAACATAATGTGTGTGTTTTGGGTCGTCTTTCTGCATACAAACGTGTCACGAGATGTCGCTACAGACCACGCAACAATATCGTGTTCACCGTTCAGAAACTCCTCCTCCATGTATGACAGAAAAGAATACGTCACCATCTGGCAGTGCTTTGTGGAAATAGCGTATAGATGAGTGAAGCCCTGAAGAGAGAGAGAGGATCCTAAACGGGAATGGACACATAAGAGAGGCTATTTTTCATTTTCGTGCAAAAGGCAGAGACCAGGATTCGTTGCTTTAGCCTAAACAGCGATGGCTGCTCGGGAACATTTGGATAATATCGGAGGTCTGTTGTTCACTCTGCTTTGTCTCTGCGACTGGTCCGTGGCTCAGATATCATATTCGATTTCAGAGGAGGTGGACAAAGGGACCGTGGTGGGAAACCTCGCTAAGGATTTAAATCTCAATGTGCAGCAACTCCATTCCACGGGACTTCAGATCACCTCTGGATACAAAAAACTGTATTTTGACATACATCATGATTCTGGAGTACTTTTTGTTAATGAGAGGATAGATCGGGAGGAGCTTTGTCCTAATACGGTAAAATGCTCTTTAAACATAGAAGCCGTATTGAGTAACCCTCGCAGCCTCCATCGAATTGAAGTTGCTATTAATGATGTCAATGACAATGCACCATCTTTTCTGCAAGAAATAACTACAATAGATATGTCTGAATCTTCCTATGTCGGAGAAAGGCATCCACTGCCGACAGCTTATGACGCAGACGTAGGTGCTAACTCGGTGAAGACTTACAAATTAAACCCGAATGATCATTTCTCTTTGGATATACAGAACATTGGTGACCAGAGTGTGTCTGCTGAGTTGGTTCTGCAGAAAGCATTAGATCGAGAAAAACAGGCTTTTATTGAACTCACACTGACTGCAATAGATGGAGGAAAACCTCCCAAAACGGGGACTTTACAGATACAAGTAAATGTACTGGATGTTAATGACAATTCACCCTTGTTCAGTAAGTCTCTTTATAAGGTCCAAGTTGCTGAAAATGCAAATACTGGAACAACGTTATTAGCACTGTCAGCTACTGATTTAGATGACGGGGTGAATGGTCAAATTGTATACTCGTTCACAGAAACGGGGCGTTTAAATCCTGATGACATATTTGCCCTGAATGATGGTACTGGAGAAATTACCGTTAAAGGTAATATTGATTATGAGGAAAATCAAGCATATGAGATTCGCGTTCAAGCACGAGATAAAGGCACTCCTCCCCGCAGTGCACACAGCAAGATTTTAGTCGAAGTTATTGATGTCAATGATAATGCTCCAGAAATCTCGGTTTCATCACTCATGAGTCCAGTGAAAGAGGACGCTGAAATAGGCACAGCTGTTGCAATGGTGACTATCACTGATAACGATGGCGGCAAAAACGGGCTGACGAACTGTAAAATTACAGGCTCTGTGCCATTTAAATTAAAATCTAATTATAAAAACTACTATTCTTTGTTGGTTGACGGGTCTCTTGACAGAGAGAGTGTTTCCCAGTTTAATGTATCAATTACAGCAACAGATGAAGGATCTCCCTCGTTGTCGAGCACAAGGGTCATTACTGTTCAAGTTTCTGACGTTAATGACAATCCTCCTCGATTCCTGGAACCTCTCATCAATGTTTATGTGAAAGAGAATGGCCCGATTGGAACTACGATACACAAACTGACCACCCTAGATTCAGATTTGAATGAAAATGCAAAAGCAACGTACCACTTAATAAACAATTCTCCGAAGGCGACACAGATAGCTTCAATGGTGAACATCAACTCAGAGACAGGAGATATAGTGAGTCTGAAGTCTTTTAACTACGAGGAGTTAAACACGTTTCAGTTTAAAGTTCAGGCCACAGACTCTGGTGTTCCTCCGCTCAGCAGCAACGTGACTGTGAACGTTTTAGTCCTGGATGAGAATGACAACAGTCCCACGATCCTCGCGCCCTATTCTGAGCACGGCTCCGTTAACAGTGAGAGCATCCCCTATTCTGCTGAAGCGGGATACTTTGTGGCAAAGATCAGGGCTGTAGACGCAGACTCTGGATACAATGCGCTGCTCTCTTATCACCTCTCTGAACCCAAAGGAAACAACCTCTTCCGGATCGGAACCAGCACCGGAGAGATCAGGACTAAGAGGAGATTGAGTGACAATGACCTGAAAACTCACCCCTTGGTGGTGATGGTTTCTGATAACGGAGAACCCTCCCTGTCAGCTACTGTGTCTATTGAGGTGGTGGTGGTTGAAAGCACAGCTGACATCCAGACTCAGTTCAGACATGTGCCCATAAAGGAGGACAGCTTCTCTGATTTAAACCTGTATCTGCTGATCGGCATTGCGTCGGTGTCAGTGATCTTTCTGCTGAGCCTCATCAGTTTAATAGCTGTCAAATGCCACAGGACAGACGGCAGTTTCAGCAGGTACAGCGCCCCAATGATCACCACCCACCCTGACGGGAGCTGGTCTTACTCTAACGCTACTCAGCAGTATGACGTGTGTTTCAGCTCAGACACGCTGAAAAGTGACGTAGTGGTTTTCCCCGGACCGTTTCCGCCTGTAGATGGTGAACTGATCAGTATTAACGGAGGAGACACTTTTACCAGAACTCAAACTTTACCCAACAAAGACAAGGTAAGAAGAAATGCAACCAATTTAACCTAAGGTTTTTTTTCTCGTATTATTCATTACTTCTCAAATCCACAAAAAAAATATTTTTATCCCATAGTGTGAAGTGTTAGCTGTAGAAATGTGTGGCTTACTGGTATTTTCTCCGGAGATTTAAAACATTGTTTGGTTTCGAAATATAAAAAAGTGACAAATGCTATTAATGTAATTGTGGCAGACCTCCACGTGGTGGCAATGTAGACCGTAACATTGAGAGTTCATACGTAGTAGTATCATGCTCCTCCCAGTTGTAGGAGACGACGAGGCTTCTCCAGGCTTTGTCACAAAGAGACAGCGAAAGAACAGAGGGGAGATCGGTTTCGACCATGTGTACAATATATATATAGCGCAATATAGAAGTTCTATATTTTAATCGTTGTAACATTTGTGAAGGGGTTTCCTCGCTTTGGATGTGCGTTTGAATCGCCATATGGAATTATGTCTGCACCAATGAGGACTTCTATTGTTTCATGTCTGGTGCTTGTGCTGCTGGGGTGTTGCTGGGAAGCGGAGTCTGGACAGCTTTCGTATTCCGTGTTCGAGGAATTGAATCCGGGGACATCTGTCGGAAATATCGCTAAGGATCTAAACCTCAGCCTTCAGGATTTGGAATCCCGTATGTTTCAGATTGTCACTGGATCAAAAAGAAAATATTTCGAGGTAAATGTAAAGACTGGTGTTCTCTACGTTAATGAGAGAATAGACCGAGAGGAGCTCTGTGCAAAGGCACCTACATGCACAATCAGTGTAGAAGCGGTGATAAACAGTCCTTTGAAGCTTTATCGCTTAGAAATAAATATACTAGATGTTAACGACAACGACCCGTCATTCACGGAAAAGTCTCAAACTATAGAAATAGCAGAGAACACTTTGCCTGGTATGAAATTCGCTTTGTCGGAGGCCATCGATGCAGATGTAGGTAAGAACACGGTAAATGCGTTTAAATTAACACCCAATGAATATTTTTCTCTCGCTACAATCAAAGAAGGAGAAAGCATCTATACAGAGTTAGTTTTACAGAAAACACTGGATCGAGAGAAACAGCCTGTGATACATCTCACTGTGACTGCTATAGATGGGGGAACTCCGCCGAGATCTGGCACGTCACAGGTCATTATCCACGTTTTAGACATAAATGATAATCCTCCAGTGTTTAGCAATCCCTTGTACAAAACTCGTATATTTGAAAACACGCCAATCGGGACAACTGTGATAACACTGAACGCAACCGATGCAGACGAGGGGACTAACGGCGAGATAGTCTATTCATTAAGAAGTAAAGGGCAGGATCGTATATTAGAGATTTTTCATATTGATCCCATAACGGGTGCTATAATGGTCAAAGCTGATGTCGATTATGAGGAATATAATGCGTTCGAAATCCGTGCAGAAGCAAACGATAAGGCTCAGCCACCGATGTCTGCGCACTGTAAAGTGCTGGTAGAAGTAATTGATGTAAATGACAATGCTCCCGAGATCACTGTGACGTCACTGTTCGATACCGTAAAGGAGGACGCTGATGTAGGCACTGCTATTGCACTCGTTTCCGTTCTAGACAGTGATGGCGGTCGAAATGGTGAAATAAAATGTAAAATATTGAATAAGGTTCCCTTTAAACTAGAGACAAACTACAAAAACTATTATTCTCTAGTTGTTGATGGGGCTCTTGACAGAGAAATTACCTCCCGCTACAACGTCACAATTTCGGCTGTCGATGAAGGGACTCCTCCTCTCTCAAACACCAGTGTTATTACTGTTCATATTTCTGATGTAAATGATAACTCACCTCGTTTCTCAGAACATGTGGTAAATATTGACGTGACAGAAAACAGTGAATTCGGGGTAGTTATTAAAACGATATCTGCATCGGATGCTGACATTGAAAAGAATGGTCAGGTTAGATATTCATTTTTAGACAGTAATCGTAACTCAGTCCCCGTGTCTACAATGGTGAATATCAACTCAGAGACTGGAGACATAGTCAGTCTGCAGTCGTTTAACTATGAGGAGTTAAAAACGTTTCAGTTTAAAGTTCAGGCCACAGACTCTGGTGTTCCTCCGCTCAGCAGCAACGTGACTGTGAACGTTTTAGTCCTGGATGAGAATGACAACAGTCCCACGATCCTCGCGCCCTATTCTGAGCACGGCTCCGTTAACAGTGAGAGCATCCCCTATTCTGCTGAAGCGGGATACTTTGTGGCAAAGATCAGGGCTGTAGACGCAGACTCTGGATACAACGCGCTGCTCTCTTATCACCTCTCTGAGCCCAAAGGAAACAACCTCTTCCGGATCGGAACCAGCACCGGAGAGATCAGGACTAAGAGGAGAATGAGTGACAATGACCTGAAAACTCACCCCTTGGTGGTGATGGTTTCTGATAACGGAGAACCCTCCCTGTCAGCTACTGTGTCTATTGAGGTGGTGGTGGTTGAAAGCACAGCTGACATCCAGACTCAGTTCAGACATGTGCCCATAAAGGAGGACAGCTTCTCTGACTTAAACCTGTATCTGCTGATCGGCATTGCGTCGGTGTCAGTGATCTTTCTGCTGAGCCTCATCAGTTTAATAGCTGTCAAATGCCACAGGACAGACGGCAGTTTCAGCAGGTACAGCGCCCCAATGATCACCACCCACCCTGACGGGAGCTGGTCTTACTCTAAAGCTACTCAGCAGTATGACGTGTGTTTCAGCTCAGACACACTGAAAAGTGACGTAGTGGTTTTCCCCGGACCGTTTCCGCCTGTAGATGGTGAACTGATCAGTATTAACGGAGGAGACACTTTTACCAGAACTCAGACGTTACCCAACAAAGACAAGGTAAGAGTCATACAGAATAAATGCTGTCAGTCAGTGAATTTAGTTTTCACGTGTAGCTTTCATTCATCATAGATAGCAAATTAATATTAACACTCTGGCAAAAAAAGGAGTCTGATTGATTCCATACATCCAGTTTTTAAGGTATCTTATACTGCTCAATGTGAAAGGCGCTCTCCGTGGTGCTGACATGTGTCTGCGCACCTCAGACTTAGTGGCACATTCTTAACTTCATGTACTTATGGCGAACTGGTACACGTGGCATAGCTTGTCAGTGGGTCTTCACAGTTTGAAAAAAGAAGAAGAAAAAAAATGTTTTTTTTATAAAACGGAATAAAACATGTTTAGATATGGGCCTCGACGTTTAGTATTGTAGATATCAACAAAGATACCATAAGCTGGTGTAATAGGGAGGGACGAAATGAAGCGTTCCATCCTAAAGACGGCCAGCTTGTTTGTAAAACGGCTTTGTTTTGTTTTGTTGTGGTGGAAGCACATTCAATATGTCAATAACATTTAAACCAGTTAGAAATGTGTTCAACAGCAACAGTTAGGAAAAGTCATATAATCAGTAATGTATTAATGTACTTAACCCTTTTCTACCTTACAATCATCAATATATTATTGTCTCTCTTTCCATTTAAAGCATTTTTCTCTGATCAATTTAGTATTGTACTTGGCTTCTTTCGCTGTTATCAGTATTTTTGTTTGGCAATAAATAAGTATGCTGCTTCACGGAATCGATCATCATACACATGTTTGGTGTATCTTTTAAGAAAACACTAACTCATGGCATAAGAGTCCACTGTGGTCTACCAAAAAGAACACAAGATGTCGCTCGAGACCACACATTTATTCGTGGTTATTAATGACGTAAAACTCCTCCTCCGCTGTCTGTGAAATAAGAAACAGTCTGTATGTTTCGTGGGGGCTGGGTTAGTTATGCACGTCGTCTTGAAAGATGGTCCATAAATGAAGAGAGCTTGGCTGTCTTGTGGATATTTTCCCGTTTTCGTGGCTGAACGACGTTTGTTTGTCTGATTTTCTCCTCTAAACAAAAGGATGAGTCGTCAACAGAATAGAGTGGCTGAATGGATGTTGTGCGCCATTCTTCTTTGTTTATCTGACTGGTCCGCAGCTCAGATTTCCTACTCAGTTTCGGAGGAGGTGGACAAAGGCACAGCGGTGGGAAATATCGCAAAGGATTTAAACATTAATACGCAGCAACTGGAGGAAAGGGGATTTCGGATTGTATCAGGATACAGTAAGAACTATTTCGAGGCAAATTTAAGAACAGGGGTTTTGGTTGTTAACGACAGGATAGACCGTGAAGAGCTTTGTCCGAATTTACCAAAGTGTTCCTTAAATATAGAGGGACTATTGAGCCATCCCATGAATATTTATCGCATTGAGGTCACTATTGTTGACATCAATGATAACGCACCATCATTCCTCGAGCAAACCCATGTGTTTAATATCTCCGAGTCTTCTTCAACGGGAGAGAGGTATCCGCTCCCGATAGCTCAGGATGCAGACACCGGCAGTAATTCAGTGAAAACCTACAAGTTAAGTCCGAACGAGCATTTCTCCATTGATGTGAGTAGCGGAGGGGATAGTGCGTCCGCTGAGTTAGTGCTGCAGAAAGCTTTAGACCGAGAGAAGCAACCCACTATTCATTTAACATTGACCGCTGTTGACGGAGGAAAACCTGCAAGATCTGGCACTATGCAGATTCTTGTGACTGTGATAGATGTTAATGATAACACGCCGTCGTTTAGCAAGCCGCTGTATAAAGTAAGAGTCAGCGAAAATGCACCCATAGGTACAACAATATTGAAACTAAATGCCACTGATTTAGATGAAGGTCTACATTCAGACATCAAATATGCTTTAATGAAAAGAGGAAATGTGAACTCTCCTGAAAAATTCATTGTTAGTCCTGAAAGCGGTGAAATCACAGTGAATGCTAATTTGGATTACGAGGAAAGCAATGCATATGAACTGCGAGTACGAGCAACAGACCAGGGGCCTTCCCCTCGCAGTGGTTATTCTAAAGTACTGGTAGAGGTTGTCGATGTAAACGACAATGCACCAGAAATCTCTATAACTTCACTAATGAGTCCAGTAAAGGAAAGTGCTGAAATTGGAACAGTCGTTGCATTGGTGACTGTGACTGATAAAGATGGAGGGAAAAACGGCCTTACCACTTGTAAAATGAAAGACTCCGCCCCTTTTACGTTAACGTCAAATTACAAAAACTATTACTCTCTCATAGTTGACGGTCTCCTTGACAGAGAGCTTGTAACACATTACAATGTAAGCATTACTACTACGGATGAAGGTAGTCCGCCTCTTTCTAGCACTGCTGTAATCACTGTGCACATTTCTGATATAAACGACAACGCACCTCATTTCCCAGAAGCCAATGTATATGTTTACGTGAAAGAGAACAGTAAAGTTGGAGATATTGTAACAAGAATAACTGCACAAGATGCAGATGCAAATGAAAATGCTAAATTGACCTATTCATTAATGGATAATTATCCTAAAAACTTCCCAATTTCAACAGTTGTAAACATCAACTCAGAGACTGGAGATATAGTGAGTCTGCAGTCTTTTAACTACGAGGAGCTAAACACGTTTCAGTTTAAAGTTCAGGCCACAGACTCTGGTGTTCCTCCGCTCAGCAGCAACGTGACTGTGAACGTTTTAGTCCTGGATGAGAATGACAACAGTCCCACGATCCTCGCGCCCTATTCTGAGCACGGCTCCGTTAACAGTGAGAGCATCCCCTATTCTGCTGAAGCGGGATACTTTGTGGCAAAGATCAGGGCTGTAGACGCAGACTCTGGATACAATGCGCTGCTCTCTTATCACCTCTCTGAGCCCAAAGGAAACAACCTCTTCCGGATCGGAACCAGCACCGGAGAGATCAGGACTAAGAGGAGAATGAGTGACAATGACCTGAAAACTCACCCCTTGGTGGTGATGGTTTCTGATAACGGAGAACCCTCCCTGTCAGCTACTGTGTCTATTGAGGTGGTGGTGGTTGAAAGCACAGCTGACATCCAGACTCAGTTCAGACATGTGCCCATAAAGGAGGACAGCTTCTCTGATTTAAACCTGTATCTGCTGATCGGCATTGCGTCGGTGTCAGTGATCTTTCTGCTGAGCCTCATCAGTTTAATTGCTGTCAAATGCCACAGGACAGACGGCAGTTTCAGCAGGTACAGCGCCCCAATGATCACCACCCACCCTGACGGGAGCTGGTCTTACTCTAAAGCTACTCAGCAGTATGACGTGTGTTTCAGCTCAGACACGCTGAAAAGTGACGTAGTGGTTTTCCCCGGACCCTTTCCGCCTGTTGATGGTGAACTGATCAGTATTAACGGAGGAGACACTTTTACCAGAACTCAGACTTTGCCCAACAAAGACAAGGTATGTGTTTTTTCAGTTTCCAATCACCATGATTTACATATTTTGTTACATGATTATTCTGCATACACAGGTCAACAGAACCTCAAAACAAAGTAATACAAGTATTAGTAATAGCTCGCCAGTTGACATTCGATTTCAGCCGTTCACGTGAGCCTATACATCAGTGATGGAATTCAGCTACCAATTTTGTAAGACCTGAATGACAGAGTACATACTCATATTTTTTATGTTTTAAGATCCTGATGGCGGTCTTAAGCAGGTTTAGTGTCGGTTCCAAGCAGCTCATCTTTTCACTGGATCCATATAGTCTGAATGTACAGCGCTCTCCGTGGTGCTGAATTTATCCTCTGCAACCTTTTGATGATGTAAACTCTCTGGATCCTTCTATTGTGCAGCAACAATACGAGTATTTAATTTGTCCTTTGCATTTAAGGGATGTGTTGGGATGAACTACCGAATTGTATCAAGTTAAATTTTGCCTGATATTGCCTAAAATGAAATTAGCTCTTTCTTGATACACTGGCTGGGATTCTGTTCCATTAAATAGCTCATTTAATTTACCAATTTACATCGGAAAAGGGACAGGATTATGTCATTCGAAATTACCTTTATTTTTTTGTTTTCATATAGAGAATTTAGTCAATTTGTGTGCCAAATATTTAAATATCAGATCTTTTATTATGCTAAAAATCGTTGGGATAAGAGTTACTCTTATGATGACTTATCTGTCATTTACCACAAGATGTCACTGGAGACCACAGATATGATTGTTAAAATTTGTGTAAAACTCCTCCCTGCACGGGAAACCTAAAACCGTCATTGGCCATCAGCGAAGAGAGACACTGGTATTGTACTGTGGGGAGAAGGGCTGCTGCTGTTCGGAGAATCGTGTTTATGACGGATATATTCACCCACTGGAAATACAGGATACGCGGGATTCAGTGATTATCGTACCACGATGGGAAGCGAGGAATACGCCTGGATTCATATTGTTGCCCTGCTGTGTCTTTGTGACTGGTCTGCCTCGCAATTATCTTACTCCATTTCCGAGGAGGTGAACAAAGGCACCGTGGTGGGGAATATCGCAAAGGATCTGAACTTGAATGTACAAGATCTAGAAACCAGGGATCTACGTATTGTTTCGAGTTACAGTAAGACATATTTTAACGTGAACTTGCGGACCGGGAACATATTTGTTGACGAGAGGATTGACAGAGAGGAGATTTGCCCGAACACGGCACAATGCTTGCTGAGAATACAGGCTGTTTTAAGCAATCCTATGAATGTACACCGACTCGAGGTCAGCGTTTTAGACATAAACGACAACTCGCCAGAATTCATTGACCGGTCGTATTCGTTAAACATCTCTGAATCAATGTCACCGGGAGAACAATATCTTCTCCCAATAGCAGTAGACACAGACATAGGCAGCAACGCGGTGAAGAGCTATAAGCTGAGCCAAAATGAATATTTCTCGCTTGATGTGCAGAGCGGTGGAGAACACGGAGTGTCTGCTGAGTTAATGCTGCAGAAAGCTTTAGATCGAGAGAAACAGTCAGTGATCACACTTATTTTGACCGCTGTAGATGGAGGTAAACCTGCTAGATCAGGAACACTGCAGATACAAGTAAATGTAATAGATGCCAATGATAATACACCAATTTTCAGCAGATCACTGTATAAAGTGCGTGTGCATGAAAACACTGCACATGGAACAGTGATAATTAAGTTAAATGCAACGGATTCAGACGAGGGCATGAACAGTAAGATCCTGTATTCATTGATCAAACGAGGAAATATTGATCCAACAAATGATTTCGATCTAAATTCAGAAACAGGAGAAATCACAGTGAAGGGCATATTAGATTATGAAGAGACGGCTGCTTATGAAGTTAGAGTTCAAGCAACTGATCAAGGCACCACTCCTCGTAGTGCGCATGCTAAACTACTGATAGAGATAATTGATGTGAATGATAATGCCCCAGAAATATCTGTGACGTCACTCATGACTCCAGTAAAAGAAGACGCAGAACTGGGGACAATCGTTGCTTTGGTTACAGTGAGTGATAAAGATGGAGGAAACAATGGCGTGACTACTTGTAGGGTTGTTGGGTCTGTTCCGTTTAAACTGAAGTCCAACTACAAAAATGACTATTCATTAGTAGTAGATGGACCACTGGACAGAGAAAACACTTCTCTTTATGATGTCACTATTACAGCCACAGATGAAGGAAGTCCACCTCTGTCCAGTATCAGGGTCATTACTGTTCATGTTTCTGATGTCAATGACAATGCACCTCGATTTATGGAGCCTGTGATTCATGTTTATGTGAAAGAAAATAGTCCAGTGGGCTCCACTATTTATACAATGAATGCATTTGATCCTGATCTGAACAGTAATGCAAGACTGACTTACAAATTGTTAGATAGTTCTCCAAGAAATATTCCAATTTCATCAATTTTAAACATCAACTCAGAAACAGGAGACATAGTCAGTCTGCAGTCTTTTAACTACGAGGAGTTAAACACGTTTCAGTTTAAAGTTCAGGCCACAGACTCTGGTGTTCCTCCGCTCAGCAGCAACGTGACTGTGAACGTTTTAGTCCTGGATGAGAATGACAACAGTCCCACGATCCTCGCGCCCTATTCTGAGCACGGCTCCGTTAACAGTGAGAGCATCCCCTATTCTGCTGAAGCGGGATACTTTGTGGCAAAGATCAGGGCTGTAGACGCAGACTCTGGATACAACGCGCTGCTCTCGTATCACCTCTCTGAGCCCAAAGGAAACAACCTCTTCCGGATCGGAACCAGCACCGGAGAGATCAGGACTAAGAGGAGAATGAGTGACAATGACCTGAAAACTCACCCCTTGGTGGTGATGGTTTCTGATAACGGAGAACCCTCCCTGTCAGCTACTGTGTCTATTGAGGTGGTGGTGGTTGAAAGCACAGCTGACATCCAGACTCAGTTCAGACATTTGCCCATAAAGGAGGACAGCTTCTCTGATTTAAACCTGTATCTGCTGATCGGCATTGCGTCGGTGTCAGTGATCTTTCTGCTGAGCCTCATCAGTTTAATAGCTGTCAAATGCCACAGGACAGACGGCGGTTTCAGCAGGTACAGCGCCCCAATGATCACCACCCACCCTGACGGGAGCTGGTCTTACTCTAACGCTACTCAGCAGTATGACGTGTGTTTCAGCTCAGACACACTGAAGAGTGACGTAGTAGTTTTCCCTGGACCATTTCCTCCTGTAGATGGTGAACTGATCAGTATTAACGGAGGAGACACTTTTACCAGAACTCAGACTTTACCCAACAAAGACAAGGTAGGCTATACTTTGCATTCAACGTTTTAATAATAGATTTGGGATCAAAACAACTTCAGATGAAATCCAAATGTACTATTTGACTATGAGCCATGTTGTGATATAAAGTTGTATGCAGGCATGGACGAATATGGAGTCAATCAATGTATCGGCTTTATTAAGCAACAACCCGTTTTTTCATCTGTTAATAAACAACTAGTATCACCGTTCATGAACACACGACCAGACGTTATGGAATGCTGTTGTATTCCACGGAGATCAAGAAACTTCACTCAAATTAACATTCGCAACATAACTCGTTCTGTAAGAGTTTGTTATATTTTACTTGCACTCGTCTCCAAGCTACTCTCCTCACTGCACACAGAAAAAAAGGATTTTAGGGTACTATTTTAGACAACATCTTGGTCTAAGCATTCAAATGACCAAGTTGTTATTGTGTCTTATCAGACAATGTGGCAAAGTAAAGAGGAAATCGCTTGCTACTCTCTGAAGTGTTTTTTTTTATTGATGGGGGTTCATTTAAGATTTAGTCTGAGTTGAAACAGCGCTGACCATGGCGCTAGTTTTTACAAGCCTGGGCTTCAACACCATTGTGCCGCCAACCCGCTCTTTAATGCCCTCTGGAAAATTCTCAACAGTAGAGCAACGTGACCTCAAAAGCTCGTTGTTTATAGAACGCCTCGAAATTGTGCTCAAACAATCTTTGGTTTCACTGCCATTCTGCTCTTAAACATTATTTTACCACTGGACTGAAAATAGCTCTGACGAAATTAACATGTTGTTAAATGGCGCTCTCTGTGGTGCTGAAGTAAGGCTTGTAATATATGGTTTCTGCGGCGTTCTACTACGAAAGAAGCACATTTTTACGTATCATTGTTAGCATATTTTTCAGTAAAAATACGTTATATTGTATTTTAATCCCACGAGTACATATTTTAGTGATTGATGTTTTTTTGGGATCATAACAGTAACTTGGTGGTGGCTTGTCTGGCTTTGGAAATGTCCATTAATGGATGGTTGTTGCAGCATTTAACTAAATGTTAAACATTGGTAATGAAACGTGTATACGTGATGACATTGTAACTAATGGTTCATGATTTGAGGTCAATCATCATGCGATGTTAGACTGAATGTGGATCCCCTAACATTATTTGTGGATAAGTACATGGCACATTAACTGACCAAGCATAGATAAAACGTACCCACCATTCACCACATGATGTCGTTGGAGACCATAGATTGAAATGTCCCCGTATATCCAAGACTCCTCCTCCGTTGATGGTAAAAACGAAATCGTCATCGGTCATTTTAAACTCGGCACACGATGGTGTGACGAGATAGCTGGATCTTAAACGGAGCTATTTGCGTTTGAAGGACTTACTAATACAAAGGATTCATGATTTACTCGGCTCCGGTCTTTTATTGCAACAAGGATGTATGTGCGACAACAAAAGGAATACGCCTGGATTCATATTGTTGCGCTGCTTTGTCTTTGTGACTGGTCCGTCTCTCAGATATCTTACTCGATTTCCGAGGAGGTGAACAAAGGCACCGTGGTGGGGAACATCGCAAAGGATCTGAACTTGAATGTAGAAGAAATAGAAAACAGGGACCTCCAAATCGTATCGGGTTACAAGAAGAAATATTTTGATGTGAATTTACGCACCGGGAACCTCTTTGCTGAAGAAAGAATAGACAGAGAAGAGTTTTGTCCTAATACGGTAAAATGTACCTTGAAATTGCAGGCCGTTCTAAAGAATCCAATGAATGCACAGCGTATTGAAGTAAATGTTTTAGATGTAAATGATAACTCGCCAGTATTCATTGATCAATCGCATTTACTTAATATCTCAGAATCGTTGTCACCGGGAGAGCGATATCTTCTCCCAATAGCAGAAGATGCAGACATAGGAAGCAACACAGTGAAGACGTACAAGCTGAGCCAAAATGAATATTTCTCGCTTGATGTGCAGAGCGGTGGAGAACACGGAGTGTCTGCTGAGTTGGTGCTGCAGAAAGCTTTAGATCGAGAGAAACAGTCGGTGATCACACTTGTCTTGACAGCTGTTGATGGGGGAAAACCTGCTAGATCTGGAACACTGCAATTAATTGTTAATGTTTTAGATGTCAATGACAATACACCCACTTTCAGTAAATCTCTTTATAAGGCACGTGTTAATGAAAATGATAGTCCTGGAACGCTAGTGATTAAGTTAAATGCAACAGATTTTGACGAGGGCATGAACAGTAAGATCATTTATTCGTTTATCAAACGAGGAAACACGGATCCATCAAATGTTTTTGATCTAAATTCAGAAACAGGAGAAATCACAGTGAAGGGCACATTAGATTATGAAGAGACGGCTGCTTATGAAGTTAGAGTTCAAGCAACTGATCAAGGAACCACTCCTCGTAGTGCGCATGCTAAACTACTGATAGAGATAATTGATGTGAATGACAATGCCCCAGAAATATCTGTGACGTCACTCATGACACCAGTAAAAGAAGACGCAGAATTGGGGACAATCGTTGCTTTGGTTACAGTGAGTGATAAAGATGGAGGAAACAATGGCGTGACTAATTGTAGGGTAGTTGGGTCTGTTCCGTTTAAACTGAAGTCCAACTACAAAAATGACTATTCATTAGTAGTAGATGGACCACTGGACAGGGAAAACACTTCTCTTTATAATGTCACTATTACAGCGACAGATGAAGGAAGTCCACCTCTGTCCAGTATCAGGGTCTTTACTGTTCATGTTTCTGATGTCAATGATAATGCACCTCGATTTATGGAGCCTGTGATTCATGTTTATGTGAAAGAAAATAGTCCAGTGGGCTCAACTATTTATGCAATACATGCAGTTGATCCTGATCTGAACAGTAATGCAAGACTGACTTACAAATTGTTAGATAGTTCTCCAAGAAATATTCCAATTTCATCAATTTTAAACATCAACACTGAGACTGGAGACATAGTCAGTCTGCAGTCTTTTAACTACGAGGAGTTAAACACGTTTCAGTTTAAAGTTCAGGCCACAGACTCTGGTGTTCCTCCGCTCAGCAGCAACGTGACTGTGAACGTTTTAGTCCTGGATGAGAATGACAACAGTCCCACGATCCTCGCGCCCTATTCTGAGCACGGCTCCGTTAACAGTGAGAGCATCCCATATTCTGCTGAAGCGGGATACTTTGTGGCAAAGATCAGGGCTGTAGACGCAGACTCTGGATACAACGCGCTGCTCTCTTATCACCTCTCTGAGCCCAAAGGAAACAACCTCTTCCGGATCGGAACCAGCACCGGAGAGATCAGGACTAAGAGGAGAATGAGTGACAATGACCTGAAAACTCACCCCTTGGTGGTGTTGGTTTCTGATAACGGAGAACCCTCCCTGTCAGCTACTGTGTCTATTGAGGTGGTGGTGGTTGAAAGCACAGCTGACATCCAGACTCAGTTCAGACATGTGCCCATAAAGGAGGACAGCTTCTCTGACTTAAACCTGTATCTGCTGATCGGCATTGCGTCGGTGTCAGTGATCTTTCTGCTGAGCCTCATCAGTTTAATAGCTGTCAAATGCCACAGGACAGACGGCAGTTTCAGCAGGTACAGCGCCCCAATGATCACCACCCACCCTGACGGGAGTTGGTCTTACTCTAAAGCTACTCAGCAGTATGACGTGTGTTTCAGCTCAGACACGCTGAAGAGTGACGTAGTAGTTTTCCCCGGACCGTTTCCGCCTGTAGATGGTGAACTGATCAGTATTAACGGAGGAGACACTTTTACACGGACTCAGACCTTACCAAACAAAGACAAGGTAGGCCATATGTGCTGAATGCTTGTAGAACATAATAACCCTATCAAACAAATATAATGTCATGTCATGGCTGCTTATGAGTCTAACGATTTACATTATTTAAATATGAAAAAAGATGTGTACAACTTGAATCGTTACGTTTTATGTAAACAGCTCGCATTTTAACATGGGAATACCAAACTCTAATGGTAGAATGTAGATATAGCTCTCCTTGGTGCTGTTTGTCTGCAATTCAGCTGCAAAACCTGCTGATGTTATGTCTGTTGAAAGAAGGCCATTAGTGATTTAATAGGTCTAAGCTGTTCTTTACCTGAATTGAATCAGCAGTCAACATGGCTCTTAGTTTGCTTGGGTGTATGTCGCTGGTATCATTCTGCTGTGATCTAACATCTGCAACAGCTCCTGACATTGAATGCAGTCAGTAAAGGCGCTGTCCCTGGTGCTTGAATTTGTGTTGACAATACCTGGTTTCTGTATTTCATTCTGCGTTGAATCAAACTCGTTTCTTTAATTCATGATTCTTTCCATACTCAATGTTTGAGTATGGAGAGTACTTAATTGTACATTAACAGATCGTTTAGCAGTTGAAAAATTCATCTTCAAAGTCGTTGCACTCTGAAACACATGTTTAAACCAGACTTCATGTAATTTATCATACTTGAAATTATATAACTATGCAATACAATGGATTGTATTTGTATACATATAATTCACCACATGATGTCGCATGAGACCATGAATGAAAGTGTTTGTACTTCCAAAACTCCTCCCTGCATGGGAAAAAATGAAACCGCGGCATCGGCCATTAGTACACCCGTGGAAGGTGCCGTGGCGAGCAGGACAGGAGCTTCTCACAACATTTTTTCTTTGGACGGATGTATACCGAGGATAGCTGATCGATTAGGTTCAGGTCTTTTGTTGCATCAACAATGTATGTTCGACGGCAAAAGGAATGCGGCTGGATTCACATTGTTGTGTTTCTTTGTCTTTGCAACTGGGCGGCTTCGCAGTTATCCTACTCGATTTCCGAGGAGGTGGACAAAGGCACCGTGGTGGGGAATCTTGCAAAGGATTTGAACATCAATTTACAGGAACTAGCGACCAGGGACTTACGTGTTGTTTCGAGTTACAGTAAGAAATATTTTGACGTAAATTTGCGGACCGGGAACATCTTTGTTGATGAAAGGATAGACAGAGAGGAGCTGTGTCCGAGTGTGGTTAAATGCTCGATCAAAATCCAAGCCGTTTTAAACAATCCGATGAGTGCGCACCGCATAGAGGTCAATGTTTTAGATAGAAACGATAATTCGCCAGCATTCATTGAAAAAACGTATTCTTTGAACATTTCAGAATCATCTTTAAACGGAGAACGATATCTTCTCCCAATAGCAGAAGACGCAGACATAGGTAGTAACTCAGTAAAGAGCTACAAGCTGAGCCAAAATGATTATTTCTCGGTTGATGTGCAGAGCGGTGGAGAACACGGAGTGTCTGCTGAGTTAGTGCTGCAAAAAGCTTTAGATCGAGAGAAACAGTCGGTGATCACACTTCTCTTGACGGCTGTAGATGGAGGTAAACCTGCTAGATCTGGCTCTTTACAAATACGTATTAATGTATTAGATGTCAATGATAATATTCCCATTTTTAGCAAATCGCTGTATAAAGTGCGTGTCCCTGAAAATACTGCTCATGGAACGGTGGTAATTAAGTTAAATGCAACAGATTTAGACGAGGGCATGAACAGTAAGATCATTTATTCGTTTGTCAAACGAGGAAATACAGATCCATCAAATATATTTGATCTAAATTCAGAAACAGGGGAAATCACAGTGAAGGGCATATTAGATTATGAAGACACGGCTGCTTATGAAGTTAGAGTTCAAGCAACTGATCAAGGCACCACTCCTCGTAGTGCGCATGCTAAACTACTGATAGAGATAATTGATGTGAATGACAATGCCCCAGAAATATCTGTGACGTCACTCATGACTCCAGTAAAAGAAGACGCAGAATTGGGGACAATCGTTGCTTTGGTTACAGTGAGTGATAAAGATGGAGGAAACAATGGAGTGACTATTTGTAGGGTAGTTGGGTCTGTTCCGTTTAACCTGAAGTCCAACTATAAAAATGACTATTCATTAGTAGTAGATGGACCACTGGACAGAGAAAACACTTCTCTTTATAATGTCACTATTACAGCGACAGATGAAGGAAGTCCACCTCTATCCAGTATCAGGGTCATTACTGTTCATGTTTCTGATGTCAATGATAATGCACCTCGATTTATGGAGCCTGTGATTCATGTTTATGTGAAAGAAAATAGTCCAGTGGGCTCCACTATTTATACAATAAATGCATTTGATCCTGATCTGAACAGTAATGCAAGACTGACTTACAAATTGTTAGATAGTTCTCCAAGAAACATTCCAATTTCATCAATTTTAAACATCAACTCAGAGACTGGAGACATAGTTAGTCTGCAGTCTTTTAACTACGAGGAGTTAAACACGTTTCAGTTTAAAGTTCAGGCCACAGACTCTGGTGTTCCTCCGCTCAGCAGCAACGTGACTGTGAACGTTTTAGTCCTGGATGAGAATGACAACAGTCCCACGATCCTCGCGCCCTATTCTGAGCACGGCTCCGTTAACAGTGAGAGCATCCCATATTCTGCTGAAGCGGGATACTTTGTGGCAAAGATCAGGGCTGTAGACGCAGACTCTGGATACAACGCGCTGCTCTCTTATCACCTCTCTGAGCCCAAAGGAAACAACCTCTTCCGGATCGGAACCAGCACCGGAGAGATCAGGACTAAGAGGAGAATGAGTGACAATGACCTGAAAACTCACCCCTTGGTGGTGATGGTTTCTGATAACGGAGAACCCTCCCTGTCAGCTACTGTGTCTATTGAGGTGGTGGTGGTTGAAAGCACAGCTGACATCCAGACTCAGTTCAGACATGTGCCCATAAAGGAGGACAGCTTCTCTGACTTAAACCTGTATCTGCTGATCGGCATTGCGTCGGTGTCAGTGATCTTTCTGCTGAGCCTCATCAGTTTAATAGCTGTCAAATGCCACAGGACAGACGGCAGTTTCAGCAAGTACAGCGCCCCAATGATCACCACCCACCCTGACGGGAGCTGGTCTTACTCTAACGCTACTCAGCAGTATGACGTGTGTTTCAGCTCAGACACACTGAAAAGTGACGTAGTGGTTTTCCCCGGACCGTTTCCTCCTGTAGATGGTGAACTGATCAGTATTAACGGAGGAGACACTTTTACCAGAACTCAGACTTTACCTAACAAAGACAAGGTGAGTTGTTTGCAGCCTTTTATTCCTCTCGCATTCACTAACATATTACTGTAATTACATTTTCAAAAAGTTGCATTTCAAGACATAACAGGTTTGGATTGAGTTGTCAAATAGTGGCCATATCCTGCAAGTATAGGTCTGCAGATTTGTGCTTTCCATGGTGCTGAAAATATATTGGTTCCTTGTCCTCTAGGGTTACAATCCAAAAAAACTTGTGAATTTTGCTCTCACGTTTTATTACTTAGGCATATCATTCATAAATTACTCTTGCTTGAAAACAGCTGAATTTCCTTCAAATATTGGACCGTGGCAGTACTGTTTACGTCTGTTACCTATCTATACCAGAATATTGTTGATGCATCTTTTCCATGTGCTATATTAATTTCAGATAGTTCTCACAGTAATTGTTCTGCAGTAATCAAATACTATTTAGCCCAATCTGTTCCTCTTTGGTAAAAGCTAACTTTTAGTCTCTCCTCAAAACCTTCAGGTACACAATGTATTACACGTGTTAGACATACAGGATGTGCAACTCGATTTAAGAAACTATTGTCATGTCCACGTTGTAACGCGTGGGGTCGCTGATGACCACGTGTTGTTGTGAGCTCGGCGTTTTCAGTCTCCTCCTTCCCGTGTGAAGCGTCAGCAGACTGCGAGTGCTTTGTGCGAGGAACACGAGCGGCGAGCAAAAGGAGAGGACTGGAGTGGATGGGATTTAAATTGTTGCCCGATCGAGTGGCGTTTTATGGATGAATAACATTGTATCGCGTCACTTTCTTTGAAAGCAGCGATGGGCCGTGGAAGGAATAACGGGATACTCTGTTGGCTGTTCATCCTGTTTTTATCCGACTGGTCTGCTGCTCAGATATTCTACTCTGTTTCCGAGGAGGTGGACAAAGGGACTGTGGTTGGGAATCTCGCAAAGGATTTAAATGTCAATGTTCGAGACCTGCAGACGAGGAATCTAAATATCGTGTCTGGGTACAGTAAGAAATATTTCGAAGCGAATTTCAAAACGGGGGATCTTTATGTCAACGAGCGACTAGACCGCGAGGAGCTTTGTCCAAACACGATCAAATGCACACTAAACTTAGAGGCTATACTGAGCAATCCTATGGTCCTCCATCGCATTGAGGTGGTTATTGTTGATATGAATGACAACGCACCGGCCTTCGTTGAGAAGTCATATACACTTAACATATCAGAATTATCACCTACGGGCGAACACTTCTTGCTTCCACCGGCTCTTGATGCAGACACGGGAAGCAACTCAGTAAAGACTTACAGACTGAGTCAAAATGAATACTTCTCCCTCGATGTGCAGGGCGGTGGAGAACATAGTGCATCTGCTGAATTAGTGCTACTGAAAGCTTTAGATCGTGAAAAACAAGCTGCCATTAAACTATCGCTGACCGCTGTAGATGGAGGAAAGCCTCCTAAATCCGGAACCTTAAACATACATGTTAATGTTCTAGATGTCAATGATAACACGCCGTCATTTAGTAAAACACTTTATAAGGCGCAGGTGAATGAAAATGCGCGAGCTGGATCATCGGTGATTCAACTGAGTGCGACAGATTCAGACGAAGGGGACAACGGGAGGATCACTTATTCTTTTGTCAAGCGTGGAAATTTCGATCCTGCAGATATGTTTGTCATGAACGCAGAAACTGGGGAAATCACAGTTAAGGGTTATTTGGATTACGAAGCACAGTCAGCGTATGACATTCATATTAAAGCAACAGACCAGGGTGTTTCGCCTCGGAGTGCAAATGGAAAGCTGCTGGTGGAGGTAGTGGACGTGAACGACAATGCTCCAGAAATTGTGGTGACGTCACTCATGAACCCGGTTAAAGAAGACGCTGACATAGGGAGCGTTGTCGCTTTAGTGACAGTGACTGATAACGATGGAGGAAAAAACGGTCAGACTCGCTGTACACTTGTTGGTTCTGAACCTTTTAAGCTAACTTCCAACTATAAAAACTATTACTCTTTAGTTGTAGATGGAGCTCTTGACAGAGAAGGACACTCGTTTTACAATGTCACGATTACAGCTGCTGATGAGGGGACCCCGCCTCTATCCAGCACCAGCGTTATCACTGTTCAGGTTTCTGATGTCAATGATAACGCGCCTCATTTCCTTGAGCCCGTGATTAACATTTATGTAAAAGAAAACAGTCCAGTTGGAGCTCGTATCTATTCGATAACTGCAGTCGATCCTGATATACACGAAAACGCGAGAGTAACATACTCATTAGATGGAGATTCAAAAAGTATTCCTATAACTTCTGTTGTAAACATAAACACAGAGACTGGAGACATAGTCAGCCTGCAGTCGTTTAACTACGAGGAGTTAAAATCGTTTCAGTTTAAAGTTCAGGCCACAGACTCTGGTGTTCCTCCGCTCAGCAGCAACGTGACTGTGAACGTTTTAGTCCTGGATGAGAATGACAACAGTCCCACGATCCTCGCGCCCTATTCTGAGCATGGCTCCGTTAACAGTGAGAGCATCCCATATTCTGCTGAAGCGGGATACTTTGTGGCAAAGATCAGGGCTGTAGACGCAGACTCTGGATACAACGCGCTGCTCTCTTATCACCTCTCTGAGCCCAAAGGAAACAACCTCTTCCGGATCGGAACCAGCACCGGAGAGATCAGGACTAAGAGGAGAATGAGTGACAATGACCTGAAAACTCACCCCTTGGTGGTGATGGTTTCTGATAACGGAGAACCCTCCCTGTCAGCTACTGTGTCTATTGAGGTGGTGGTGGTTGAAAGCACAGCTGACATCCAGACTCAGTTCAGACATGTGCCCATGAAGGAGGACAGCTTCTCCGATTTAAACCTGTATCTGCTGATCGGCATTGCGTCGGTGTCAGTGATCTTTCTGCTGAGCCTCATCAGTTTAATAGCTGTCAAATGCCACAGGACAGACGGCAGTTTCAGCAGGTACAGCGCCCCAATGATCACCACCCACCCTGACGGGAGCTGGTCTTACTCTAACGCTACTCAGCAGTATGACGTGTGTTTCAGCTCAGACACACTGAAGAGTGACGTAGTGGTTTTCCCCGGACCGTATCCTCCTGTAGATGGTGAACTGATCAGTATTAACGGAGGAGACACTTTTACCAGAACTCAGACTTTACCTAACAAAGACAAGGTGAGTTGTTTGCAGCCTTTTATTCCTCTCTCCTTGCTTTCAAATAAATGACTTTCAAACCTGACAGAAACTCCGAAATTGCAATTAAGAATGTTCCATTCACTAAAATATTACTGTAGTTACATTTGCAAACAGTTACATTTCAAGAGATAACAGCTTTGGATTGAGTTGTCAAATAGTGGCCATATCCTGCAAGTAGGTCTGCGGATTTGTGCTTTCCATGGTGCTGAAAATATATTGGTGCCTTCGTTGTCCT
Source organism: Pholis gunnellus (assembly GCF_910591455.1). Taxonomy (NCBI): domain Eukaryota; kingdom Metazoa; phylum Chordata; class Actinopteri; order Perciformes; family Pholidae; genus Pholis; species Pholis gunnellus. The sequence goes on from NC_136537.1 coordinate 13,350,211, forward strand.
AGGGTTACAATCCAAAAAACTTGTGAATTGTGGTCTCATGTTTTATGACATAGGCATATCATTCATAAATTATTCATGCTTGAATTGCCTTCAAATATTGGACCGTGGTAGTACTGTTATCTACACCAGAATATTGTTGATGCATCTTTTCCATGTGCTACATTCACTTCAGATAGTTCTGACAATAATTGTTCTACAGTAATCACATACTATTTAGCCTGATCTGTTCCTCTTTGGTAAAAACAAACTTTTAGTCTCTCATCAAAACCTTTATTACAAGTGTTACATACAGGGTGTGCAACTCGATTTGAGAAACTCTTTTCATGTCCATGTTGTAACGCGTGGGGTCGCTGATGACCACGTGTTGTTGTGAGCTCGGTATTTTCAGTCTCCTCCTTCCCGTGTGAAGCGTCAGCAGACTGCGAGTGCTTTGTGCGAGGAACACGAGCGGTGAGCAAAAGGAGAGGACTGGAGTGGATTGGATTTAAATTGTTGCCCGATCGAGTGGCGTTTTATGGATGAATAACATTGTATCGCGTCACTTTCTTTGAAAGCAGCGATGGGCCGTAGAAGGAATAACGGGATACTCTGTTGGCTGTTCATCCTGTTTTTATCCGACTGGTCTGCTGCTCAGATATTCTACTCTGTTTCCGAGGAGGTGGACAAAGGGACTGTGGTTGGGAATCTCGCAAAGGATTTAAATGTCAATGTTCGAGACCTGCAAACGAGGAATCTACATATCGTGTCTGGGTACAGTAAGAAATATTTCGAAGCGAATTTCAAAACGGGGGATCTTTATGTCAACGAGCGACTCGACCGCGAGGAGCTTTGTCCAAACACGATCAAATGCACACTAAACTTAGAGGCTATACTGAGCAATCCTATGGTACTCCATCGCATTGAGGTGGTTATTGTTGATATAAATGACAACGCACCGGCCTTCGTTGAGAAGTCATATTCACTTAACATATCAGAATCGTCAGCCACGGGCGAACACTTCTTGCTTCCCCTGGCTCTTGATGCAGATACGGGAAGCAACTCGGTAAAGACTTACAGACTGAGTCAAAATGAATACTTCTCCCTCGATGTGCAGGGCGGTGGAGAACATAGTGCATCTGCTGAATTAGTGCTACTGAAAGCTTTAGATCGTGAAAAACAAGCTGCCATTAAACTATCGCTGACCGCTGTAGATGGAGGAAAGCCTCCTAAATTCGGAACCTTAAACATACATGTTAATGTTCTGGATTCCAATGATAACACGCCGTCATTTAGTAAAACACTTTATAAGGCGCGGGTGAATGAAAATGCACGAGCTGGATCATCGGTGATTCAACTGAGTGCGACAGATTTAGACGAAGGGGACAACGGGAGGATCACTTATTCTTTTGTCAAGCGTGGAAATTTCGATCCTACGGATATGTTTGCCATGAACGCAGAAACTGGGGAAATCGCAGTTAAGGGTTATTTGGATTACGAAGCGCAGTCAGCGTATGAAATTCATATTAAAGCAACAGACCAGGGTGTTTCGCCTCGGGGTGCAAATGGAAAGCTGCTGGTGGAGGTAGTGGACGTGAACGACAATGCTCCAGAAATTGTTGTGACGTCACTCATGAACCCGGTTAAAGAAGACGCTGACATAGGGAGCGTTGTCGCTTTAGTGACAGTGACTGATAAAGATGGAGGAAAAAACGGTCAGACTCGCTGTACACTTGTTGGTTCTGAACCTTTTAAGCTAACTTCCAACTATAAAAACTATTACTCTTTAGTTGTAGATGGAGCTCTTGATAGAGAAGGACACTCGTTTTACAATGTCACGATTACAGCTGCTGATGAGGGGACCCCGCCTCTATCCAGCACCAGCGTTATCACTGTTCGGGTTTCTGATGTCAATGATAACGCGCCTCATTTCCTTGAGCCCGTGATTAACATTTATGTAAAAGAAAACAGTCCAGTTGGAGCTCGTATCTATTCGATAACTGCAGTCGATCCTGATATACACGAAAACGCGAGAGTAACATACTCATTAGATGGAGATTCAAAAAGTATTCCAATAACTTCTGTTGTAAACATAAACACAGAGACTGGAGACATAGTCAGTCTGCAGTCTTTTAACTACGAGGAGTTAAACACGTTTCAGTTTAAAGTTCAGGCCACAGACTCTGGTGTTCCTCCGCTCAGCAGCAACGTGACTGTGAACGTTTTAGTCCTGGATGAGAATGACAACAGTCCCACGATCCTCGCGCCCTATTCTGAGCACGGCTCCGTTAACAGTGAGAGCATCCCATATTCTGCTGAAGCGGGATACTTTGTGGCAAAGATCAGGGCTGTAGACGCAGACTCTGGATACAACGCGCTGCTCTCTTATCACCTCTCTGAGCCCAAAGGAAACAACCTCTTCCGGATCGGAACCAGCACCGGAGAGATCAGGACTAAGAGGAGAATGAGTGACAATGACCTGAAAACTCACCCCTTGGTGGTGATGGTTTCTGATAACGGAGAACCCTCCCTGTCAGCTACTGTGTCTATTGAGGTGGTGGTGGTTGAAAGCACAGCTGACATCCAGACTCAGTTCAGACATGTGCCCATAAAGGAGGACAGCTTCTCTGACTTAAACCTGTATCTGCTGATCGGCATTGCGTCGGTGTCAGTGATCTTTCTGCTGAGCCTCATCAGTTTAATAGCTGTCAAATGCCACAGGACAGACGGCAGTTTCAGCAAGTACAGCGCCCCAATGATCACCACCCATCCTGACGGGAGCTGGTCTTACTCTAACGCTACTCAGCAGTATGACGTGTGTTTCAGCTCAGACACACTGAAAAGTGACGTAGTGGTTTTCCCCGGACCGTTTCCGCCTGTAGATGGTGAACTGATCAGTATTAACGGAGGAGACACTTTTACCAGAACTCAGACTTTACCAAATAAAGACAAGGTGAGTCATTTGTAAACCAAAAGTAGATTTATTTCTGTATTGTGTCATTCAATTTCTGAAAAACATGTAATAATCAGATTATCCGATTTCGGATACTTTCAACATTTGCGGGCTTTTCGTGATATATTTCATTTGTGGTTGTGAAAGCAAATTGATACAAAGTAATACTTTGGGGGATGTAGATGAAAATTATCAATTTTTGGACACATCTTTTCCAAAAAAAGTAATTAGCTACATGATGCTGTTTGTTGGGAGATTGATGTTGGATATTATTCGAAGCAGTTCCTGAACTTGCATGCATTCTAGTTGTGAAGTCGTTGGTCAAGTTTGATCTCTGTCATACTGCTGACCAGCGGGGACGCTGTCCATGGTCCTGAACTCTGAAATGGCGTTTTTACATGCATGGAAAAGCATTACTTCTTAAATACGGTGTGCCGTGGTAAAACCCAGCTGATATCGCTTTTACTAAACGCATTAGAACCTGCGTTTATTTTGAACGAGGTTTTATTACATTTTTCATTGGAATATATTTTTCATCTGCTTAGACCTTCTGCACATGTAGGCTATATGTATGTCTATAATATTCATGTCTTTTTGGTCTTTGTATATTAGCACCAAAATAACAGTTGATGTCGCTCGAGACCACACTATTCGTGAGGCTCCTCTTTTTCCCCAGGCTCCTCCTCTCCGTACGAAGCGTCAGTAGTCCACCCCTGCTTTGTCAGAAAAAACACACATGGTCACAGGACAGCTACGGGCTTCGTCTGTTCATCTTAAGTGTGGACATGTTTGAAAATGATTATTTCCTTCATTCTGTGGCAGCAATGGGACGTGGAGGACTAACAGTCACGATTTGGATACAAATAACAGCGTTGCTTTGTTTATGTGATGGGTCTACAGCGCAGCTCTCGTTCTCCGTTTCCGAGGAGGTTGACAAAGGAACGGTAGTGGGAAATATCGCTAAGGATTTACAGATTAGTGTTCACGACTTGGAAAAACGGGATTTAAGAGTTGCATCTGGCAATTCTAAGAAATATTTCGACGTGGATTTAAAGACGGGTGCTCTCTATGTTTACGATCGGATTGATCGTGAAGAGCTCTGCCCAAATACGGAAAAATGTTCCCTAAACGTCGAAGCCATTCTGAGCCACCCAATCACTCTGCATCGCATTGAGGTACAAATTATTGATATTAACGATAATGCGCCATCTTTTTATGAAAAAGAAAAGACTTTCAATATTTCTGAATCTTCTTTTACCGGCGAGAGATATCTCCTCCCAATGGCTAACGACGCAGACACGGGCAGTAACTCGGTAAAGAGCTACAAGCTGACTCCAAATGAGTATTTCTCTTTGGACGTACAGAGTGGCGGACAGCACAGTGAGTCTGCTGAGCTGGTGCTACAGAAAGCTCTCGACAGAGAGAAGCAGTCTGTTATCCACCTTACTTTAACTGCTCTGGACGGAGGAAAACCAGCAAGGTCAGGGACGTTAAAAATAGTGGTACATGTTATGGATATAAATGACAATGTTCCGGTGTTTAGTCAACCTCTGTATAAGGCCCATGTCAGTGAAAACGCTCCATTTCAGACACCAATACTGACTGTAACTGCTACAGATTTAGATGAGGGAATAAACGGTGAGATTGTGTATTCATTTATTCAGAGAGGGAACTTCAATCCTGAGGTTTTGTTTTCAATAAACCCAGATACAGGGGAAATATGTGTAAGGGGAAAAGTAGACTATGAAGAGAACACAGCTTATGATATCCGTGTACAGGCAAGAGATAAAGGTACGCCTTCTCGAAGTGTGCATGGTAAAGTGTTAGTGGAAGTAACTGATGTTAATGACAATCTACCTGAAATCATTATTACCTCTCTTATGAGCCCAGTTAGAGAGGACGCTGATGTAGGTACAGTGGTCGCTTTGGTGACAGTGACTGATAAAGATGGGGGTAAAAATGGTCTCACTAGTGCTAACATTCTCGGGTCGGTGCCATTTAAACTCAAGCTAAACTACAAAAACTATTATTCATTGACAGTTGATGGACCTCTTGACAGAGAGAGTGTTCCTCAGTATAATGTCACCATCATAGCTACTGATGAAGGCATCCCACCTCTCTCCAGCACCAGTGTTATTCCTGTTCACATTTCTGATGTGAATGACAACGCCCCATTATTCTCAGAGCCTGTGATTAATGTATATGTGAATGAGAATAGTGCAGTGGGAGCTACTATCTTCACTATAACAGCAGTTGATCCTGATACAGGAGAGAATGCAAAAGTAACATATTCATCATTAGATGGTAATTCGAAAACTATTCCACTGACTACTGTTATTAACGTCAACTCAGAGACAGGAGACATAGTTAGCCTGCAGACTTTTAACTATGAGGAGTTAAAATCGTTTCAGTTTAAAGTTCAGGCCACAGACTCTGGTGTTCCTCCGCTCAGCAGCAACGTGACTGTGAACGTTTTAGTCCTGGATAAGAATGACAACAGTCCCACGATCCTCGCGCCCTATTCTGAGCATGGCTCCGTTAACAGTGAGAGCATCCCCTACTCTGCTGAAGCGGGATACTTTGTGGCAAAGATCAGGGCTGTAGACGCAGACTCTGGATACAATGCGCTGCTTTCTTATCACCTCTCTGAGCCCAAAGGAAACAACCTCTTCCGGATCGGAACCAGCACCGGAGAGATCAGGACTAAGAGGAGAATGAGTGACAATGACCTGAAAACTCACCCCTTGGTGGTGTTGGTTTCTGATAACGGAGAACCCTCCCTGTCAGCTACTGTGTCTATTGAGGTGGTGGTGGTTGAAAGCACAGCTGACATCCAGACTCAGTTCAGACATGTGCCCATAAAGGAGGACAGCTTCTCTGACTTAAACCTGTATCTGCTGATCGGCATTGCGTCGGTGTCAGTGATCTTTCTGCTGAGCCTCATCAGTTTAATAGCTGTCAAATGCCACAGGACAGACGGCAGTTTCAGCAGGTACAGCGCCCCAATGATCACCACCCACCCTGACGGGAGCTGGTCTTACTCTAACGCTACTCAGCAGTATGACGTGTGTTTCAGCTCAGACACGCTGAAGAGTGACGTAGTGGTTTTCCCCGGACCATTTCCACCTGCAGATGCTGAATTGATCAGTATAAATGGAGGGGAAACGTTTACACGGACTCAGACTTTACCTAATAAAGAAAAGGTAAGGGCGATGGTACATAAAACACAAGGCGGCGGTGATCAAATGTTTGACTTTTTAACATAACGCGGTTATATTGGTAAAGCTGACCATTTCCGGACCACAATGAAAATAAGTCTTAGACTTTATTGTTTGTTCTTGATACATATTTGTGTACTTGTGTGTGATCCAGTGTACTTCTCATTAAACCAATTCAAGACTGCTCATCGGTACCGTAATTGAAAGGGTGGAACATTAAGAAATGCTTCAGTCTAAATTTGTTCCTCATGACCTGTTGGTCAATTATTTTAGCCCTTGTTTGGTAACCAACACTTTAGTTTCCAAAACATTTTTGATATTTACCCTCATGCAAATCCTGTTCCTATGGTTATAACAGGCTACCCACTCTTGCTATACTATCAACTTATGTGTATTGTTTTTTTTATTTGAGTTTAAGACGCTTAGATAGTTAAGCTTCAGATTTGATACTTCATCCTGTCTTTTTATTTCTTTCCTCTGACTTCAAAATTACCACAAGATGTCGCTATCAGCTCACAGAGGTAAACCCGTTTTTTCTATGCGACGCTCCTCCCTTTTAGTTTAAGAGAGAGGTTTGTAATTCTTTGTTCGTCGTGGCAGTGAAGCGCATTCTCACTGTATTGAGGGGCTCTGATCTGGATGTATCATTACTGAGCAATGTTGCCGCTGGAGTGAATTTCTCGACGTAACTTGTTTGGCAGGCAATGGGCAGAATGCAACAAGGGAATATTTTCAGGCATTGGATTGTTGTTTTGTTCCATGTATCTCGGATATGCAGTCTTGCAGCAGCACAGGTTGTGTATTCTGTTACGGAGGAATCGAGCCCCGGCACCACTGTCGGGAATTTGGCGAAGGACTTGCATCTGAATGTACACGAATTGGAGACTCGAGGTTTTCAGATTTCAGGACCAAATACGAGGTATTTCGAGGCAAATGCAAAGACTGGGATACTTTTGGTGAAAGACAGAATAGACCGAGAGGAGCTCTGCTCGCGTAATGTGAAATGTTCTCTGGAAGTGGAAGCCATCGCGAACTCCCCGCTGAATCTCTTTCGCTTTGAGGTTAAAATTGTGGATATAAATGACAACGTACCCTCTTTTCGGATACCGGGAATTGTTTTGAACGTGTCCGAGTCAGCGTTTCCTGGTGAACGATTTGCACTAGCAAAGGCCTACGATGCAGATGTCGGCAGTTATTCGGTTAAAGGCTACAAGCTGAGTCAAAATGAACATTTCACACTGGATGTACAGAATGGTGGAGAGCCGACAATGTCTGCTGATATGGTGCTGCAGAAAGCCTTAGACCGCGAGAAACAGCCACTTATCAAACTTACACTGACCGCTGTAGATGGAGGTAAACCTCCTAAATCAGGGACGTTACAAATCACCGTTAATGTGCAAGATGTAAATGATAATATTCCAATTTTTGACAAGCCGCTGTACAAAGCCACAGTGCTCGAGAACACGCCGCACGGTGCCAACGTGATTTCTGTGCATGCCCGGGACTTAGATGAGGGGCTGAACGGAGAAATACTGTATTCTTTTATTAACCAAGACAATGATAATGATGTTGATAAATTCTCTATTAATCACCAAACGGGGGAGATTACGGTAAAAGGTGAATTGGATCACGAAAAAAACAATGCAGTTGAAATCAGGGTTCAAGCAAAAGACAAAGGGGTAAATCCAAGAGCATCTCATTGTAAAGTGCTCGTTGAAATCACGGATGTTAATGACAATCCACCAGAAATATCAGTAACATCCTTAGTCAACGTAGTGAGGGAAGATGCACCGCTAGACACAATGGTTGGGCTTATAACAGTGAGAGATATCGACGCAGATAAAAATGGCGTTGTCCAGGTTATAATAGTTGATTCAGTGCCCTTTACCATTAAGAACACGTATAAAAATCATTATTCTTTGGTCGTATACGGAACTCTAGACAGAGAACGAGCTTCTCAATATAATGTAACAATAAAGGCGACTGACGAAGGGGTTCCGCCTCTTTCCAGTACAAGCGTTATTACGGTCCACGTGTCTGATGTCAATGACAACGCACCTCGTTTCAAGGAGCCCGTAATAAACATTTTCGTCAGAGAGAACAGTCCCGTAGGCGCCGTTATTTATACTATGACTGCAGATGATCCGGATTTAGACGACAATGCAAAAGTAACGTTTTCAGTGATTAATAAAAACCATAAAAACAATATAATAGGGTCAGTAATAAACGTCAACTCAGAGACAGGAGACATAGTCAGCCTGCAGTCTTTTAACTACGAGGAGTTAAACACGTTTCAGTTTAAAGTTCAGGCCACAGACTCTGGTGTTCCTCCGCTCAGCCACAACGTGACTGTGAACGTTTTAGTCCTGGATGAGAATGACAACAGTCCCACGATCCTCGCGCCCTATTCTGAGCACGGCTCCGTTAACAGTGAGAGCATCCCATATTCTGCTGAAGCGGGATACTTTGTGGCAAAGATCAGGGCTGTAGACGCAGACTCTGGATACAATGCGCTGCTTTCTTATCACCTCTCTGAGCCCAAAGGAAACAACCTCTTCCGGATCGGAACCAGCACCGGAGAGATCAGGACTAAGAGGAGAATGAGTGACAATGACCTGAAAACTCACCCCTTGGTGGTGATGGTTTCTGATAACGGAGAACCCTCCCTGTCAGCTACTGTGTCTATTGAGGTGGTGGTGGTTGAAAGCACAGCTGACATCCAGACTCAGTTCAGACATGTGCCCATAAAGGAGGACAGCTTCTCTGATTTAAACCTGTATCTGCTGATCGGCATTGCGTCGGTGTCAGTGATCTTTCTGCTGAGCCTCATCAGTTTAATAGCTGTCAAATGCCACAGGACAGACGGCAGTTTCAGCAGGTACAGCGCCCCAATGATCACCACCCACCCTGACGGGAGCTGGTCTTACTCTAACGCTACTCAGCAGTATGACGTGTGTTTCAGCTCAGACACGCTGAAGAGTGACGTAGTGGTTTTCCCCGGACCATTTCCACCTGCAGATGCTGAATTGATCAGTATAAATGGAGGGGAAACGTTTACACGGACTCAGACTTTACCTAATAAAGAAAAGGTAAGGGCGATGGTACATAAAACACAAGGCGGCGGTGATCAAATGTTTGACTTTTTAACATAACGCGGTTATATTGGTAAAGCTGACCATTTCCGGACCACAATGAAAATAAGTCTTAGACTTTATTGTTTGTTCTTGATACATATTTGTGTACTTGTGTGTGATCCAGTGTACTTCTCATTAAACCAATTCAAGACTGCTCATCGGTACCGTAATTGAAAGGGTGGAACATTAAGAAATGCTTCAGTCTAAATTTGTTCCTCATGACCTGTTGGTCAATTATTTTAGCCCTTGTTTGGTAACCAACACTTTAGTTTCCAAAACATTTTTGATATTTACCCTCATGCAAATCCTGTTCCTATGGTTATAACAGGCTACCCACTCTTGCTATACTATCAACTTATGTGTATTGTTTTTTTTATTTGAGTTTAAGACGCTTAGATAGTTAAGCTTCAGATTTGATACTTCATCCTGTCTTTTTATTTCTTTCCTCTGACTTCAAAATTACCACAAGATGTCGCTATCAGCTCACAGAGGTAAACCCGTTTTTTCTATGCGACGCTCCTCCCTTTTAGTTTAAGAGAGAGGTTTGTAATTCTTTGTTCGTCGTGGCAGTGAAGCGCATTCTCACTGTATTGAGGGGCTCTGATCTGGATGTATCATTACTGAGCAATGTTGCCGCTGGAGTGAATTTCTCGACGTAACTTGTTTGGCAGGCAATGGGCAGAATGCAACAAGGGAATATTTTCAGGCATTGGATTGTTGTTTTGTTCCATGTATCTCGGATATGCAGTCTTGCAGCAGCACAGGTTGTGTATTCTGTTACGGAGGAATCGAGCCCCGGCACCACTGTCGGGAATTTGGCGAAGGACTTGCATCTGAATGTACACGAATTGGAGACTCGAGGTTTTCAGATTTCAGGACCAAATACGAGGTATTTCGAGGCAAATGCAAAGACTGGGATACTTTTGGTGAAAGACAGAATAGACCGAGAGGAGCTCTGCTCGCGTAATGTGAAATGTTCTCTGGAAGTGGAAGCCATCGCGAACTCCCCGCTGAATCTCTTTCGCTTTGAGGTTAAAATTGTGGATATAAATGACAACGTACCCTCTTTTCGGATACCGGGAATTGTTTTGAACGTGTCCGAGTCAGCGTTTCCTGGTGAACGATTTGCACTAGCAAAGGCCTACGATGCAGATGTCGGCAGTTATTCGGTTAAAGGCTACAAGCTGAGTCAAAATGAACATTTCACACTGGATGTACAGAATGGTGGAGAGCCGACAATGTCTGCTGATATGGTGCTGCAGAAAGCCTTAGACCGCGAGAAACAGCCACTTATCAAACTTACACTGACCGCTGTAGATGGAGGTAAACCTCCTAAATCAGGGACGTTACAAATCACCGTTAATGTGCAAGATGTAAATGATAATATTCCAATTTTTGACAAGCCGCTGTACAAAGCCACAGTGCTCGAGAACACGCCGCACGGTGCCAACGTGATTTCTGTGCATGCCCGGGACTTAGATGAGGGGCTGAACGGAGAAATACTGTATTCTTTTATTAACCAAGACAATGATAATGATGTTGATAAATTCTCTATTAATCACCAAACGGGGGAGATTACGGTAAAAGGTGAATTGGATCACGAAAAAAACAATGCAGTTGAAATCAGGGTTCAAGCAAAAGACAAAGGGGTAAATCCAAGAGCATCTCATTGTAAAGTGCTCGTTGAAATCACGGATGTTAATGACAATCCACCAGAAATATCAGTAACATCCTTAGTCAACGTAGTGAGGGAAGATGCACCGCTAGACACAATGGTTGGGCTTATAACAGTGAGAGATATCGACGCAGATAAAAATGGCGTTGTCCAGGTTATAATAGTTGATTCAGTGCCCTTTACCATTAAGAACACGTATAAAAATCATTATTCTTTGGTCGTATACGGAACTCTAGACAGAGAACGAGCTTCTCAATATAATGTAACAATAAAGGCGACTGACGAAGGGGTTCCGCCTCTTTCCAGTACAAGCGTTATTACGGTCCACGTGTCTGATGTCAATGACAACGCACCTCGTTTCAAGGAGCCCGTAATAAACATTTTCGTCAGAGAGAACAGTCCCGTAGGCGCCGTTATTTATACTATGACTGCAGATGATCCGGATTTAGACGACAATGCAAAAGTAACGTTTTCAGTGATTAATAAAAACCATAAAAACAATATAATAGGGTCAGTAATAAACGTCAACTCAGAGACAGGAGACATAGTCAGCCTGCAGTCTTTTAACTACGAGGAGTTAAACACGTTTCAGTTTAAAGTTCAGGCCACAGACTCTGGTGTTCCTCCGCTCAGCCACAACGTGACTGTGAACGTTTTAGTCCTGGATGAGAATGACAACAGTCCCACGATCCTCGCGCCCTATTCTGAGCACGGCTCCGTTAACAGTGAGAGCATCCCATATTCTGCTGAAGCGGGATACTTTGTGGCAAAGATCAGGGCTGTAGACGCAGACTCTGGATACAATGCGCTGCTTTCTTATCACCTCTCTGAGCCCAAAGGAAACAACCTCTTCCGGATCGGAACCAGCACCGGAGAGATCAGGACTAAGAGGAGAATGAGTGACAATGACCTGAAAACTCACCCCTTGGTGGTGATGGTTTCTGATAACGGAGAACCCTCCCTGTCAGCTACTGTGTCTATTGAGGTGGTGGTGGTTGAAAGCACAGCTGACATCCAGACTCAGTTCAGACATGTGCCCATAAAGGAGGACAGCTTCTCTGATTTAAACCTGTATCTGCTGATCGGCATTGCGTCGGTGTCAGTGATCTTTCTGCTGAGCCTCATCAGTTTAATAGCTGTCAAATGCCACAGGACAGACGGCAGTTTCAGCAGGTACAGCGCCCCAATGATCACCACCCACCCTGACGGGAGCTGGTCTTACTCTAACGCTACTCAACAGTATGACGTGTGTTTCAGCTCAGACACGCTGAAAAGTGACGTAGTGGTTTTCCCCGGACCGTTTCCGCCTGTAGATGGTGAACTGATCAGTATTAACGGAGGAGACACTTTTACCAGAACTCAGACTTTACCCAACACAGATAAGGTAAGATGTAATCCTCCCCACTGAGTTGGCAACTAAATTTACTTTTGTATAATCTGTCTCCTCCAGTGTACATTACTAGCTCTGCTTAGTTGTGGAAGAAGTGTTCTCTAATATTTGTTTCAGTAGCCTACTTGTTCCTCCTCCTCCTCTGCCTGCCTGCCTTTGGTAGAAGCGCTATCCATGGTACTGAAATCGCCTGTTCCACCAGGACCGTCTCACAGAGCAGAACACTGGTTTATGTAGCGCTGCCAAAAACTATAACTTTATATCAACACGTAATAAAGTAAACGTATCCGTAGGTTAAATGAAAGACGAAGTACAATCGAGTGCTTAATACCACCTCACAGCCTAATAATTGTAGCTTGGATGTTTAGAAAATGTTAGAAAACGAGAATAACCTCACATATGTATGTATTATAAATTATAGGCGCAACATTATCAGACAGTATTGCTCTCAGTCGTAAGTACGGTGCTCTCGTGCACTAACCGTAAAGCAACGTTAAGAAAGGAGCGCTCGGTTTAGTTTCAAAGCCATCTGGAAACGTTTCTAATATATAGTCCTATATTTTTTCATTGATTTATGTAGTTTGTAAACTCCTCCACTAAAGCATACAATTGTTCACAGAAAACATGGTATTTTGTAAAAACAACAACACACAGAGACGGATGGCGTAGGGCAGGTTACTGCACTCGATACTGTGGGTCTGTATCACGAAATGTCGGTTAAGTAAGCCAGTTTTATAATCAGTAATCACCGTCAGTGGACTTCCGCCAAAAAGTTGCCGCTCAATCCCTCGGAGGACAGCAGTTTCACCGCAGCTAGCATGGATTCAAATGGCGACCCCGTCACTGAAGAACAGATAGTACAGATGTATTATAACATGTAGTAACTTCTCAAACCACTCGTGTATAATAACACTTCTCTAAGACATAGCTAACACACTACTTCCGCTTCCCTACGGGATACAGGCTGAGTGATTAATTAAGCAAAGCAGGGAATGTTTGGAATCGACTAAACACACTTTTAAAACGTAGAATATGGATTTTGTTGACTTGATATTATGGTCCATTGTGTTGAAAACATAAACTTACCGGATAGAAGTTGAACTGCTAAGCAAACACTCGGGTTCAATAAGTCGATGCCACGAGGACGTTAATGTCACAGAAACAGCTTGGTCTCAGTGAGGCCAAAAGATTCCCAGAAAGTAAACACGACATTTAAAAATCCAGGTGCTTCTTCTTCGCCCCTTTCCTGTTGGTCAACGGCACTGCGCTCAGTTCTGCCACTAACGGCTTCAAGCGGTACTGCATCCATTCTGATAGTAGCTAACGTTGTCTGTTGTCGTCCACAAGCGAGGACACGTTGTACCTAGCATGCATTGTATTGTCCTCCTGCTGCATGGGAATCACCTCAGTCCATCCGAGTAAGTGTTGACTTTGTTACTTCATAAGCGCCTGGACATGAGCATGTTGACCTTTGGCTAATTTCAAACCCTGCTTCTTGCACGTGAACAACCTCATGGCTAGGTTGAAAAAACAGAAGTAAACAGTGCTAGTGACCAGCTTTTTGATGACCTATAGTTTATTTGTTTGCTGATTGAAACCAGTGAGTAGAGCTGAAGATGACATGAGTCTTGATGGAGGGCTTCTGTGGCATTACAGGGATTATATACATGTATCCTGGTTCTGCATTCAAGCTGTATGAGTAAGAGTGCACTGTCTTACTCTTAAATTAACGTATTTCTCTCATAGATAAAATCACAGGGTACATATGCCCGTATTGCTCTCTCTCTCTGTGTCTTTGTGCATTTAGTAGCTTATTTTCTTTTATGTTTGTATTTTGTTCAGATTTTGGTGTAAAAGGTCATACACATCCACACAGGTTTTTTCTTCAGTTATTCTCAACTCAGGTTGAAGTTGGGAGGAAAATATTTGAGCTCACCAAACTACTTGCTGCAGACATTTTGACTTGTCATAGTAGGAAAAGCAGAAGTGTTATTACCAACATTATGATTGCTATGTTCTGTTCTTTGTCTCTGCAAACTGTCACAGTGAGCCAGGACCCTGAACCAGAAGCAGTTAAATCATTGAATTCAGCTGTCATGAAATGTATAATTTACACCTGTGCTTTCCCTACTGTGTTCATGTCTAAATGTATTCTGTGACGAAGGCCAATGAGAATGATTACGGTGTAATCTGTCCCACCTTACCGGGTACATCAGGGACGTGAGGGAGATGTTAATCAAGCACAATACATGCCCACACTGTCTTGAGCCGAGGTCGAATTCAGCAAAATAAGTGAAAACACCTCTGTGTGGATCATGGGTGTGATACAGGGACTATTTCATATCTGTTCAGACATATTTTTGTCTATCTTTGAAATTGCTTATATGTTCTACTCTCGCAATTGAATGGGTTTCTCCTGAGCCGTGTCTGCTTCTCTGGAGGCACACATTATTATTATTTGCGTTATTCACCATTAGAGCTTTTAACTCTCTCCCATTTGTACTGATAATATTCCTGCATTACCCAGAGCAATAACATACATACGTATTTAGTTGGTTCAGTAATATCCTTCTGAAAAATTCCCTGGTCTTATGTTTTTAACTTACTACGCCATTCCCCCTTAGCTGTTATAGGAATATAACTTGAAGTCCCCAGTGTATTGTTAAACACAGCACTTTTTGTGGATAGTGTTTGTATTTCTAGCAATATATTACCACCCTGAGAAAGGGTCACTGTTTGCCTCTGTCTTTTTACTTTTAATGTCAATGAATAGTGAACCAAGGAAATTATCTGTGTCCCTCGGATGCTTTTTCTCTGCTCATGAAATAAAAGTGCTTAAAAGGATTTAATTATTAAAACAACATACTCACATCCCTAGCATTCTACAGTGTGCAATTTGATCCACTAGTTATTATTCTTTCTCCTTTATTTGTCTTACTCTTGCCTGCTCTATTTCTCCATTTCTATTCCTCTGCAATATCTCTTCCTCCTCTATGCTGCCAGAACTCCCTCCCCTCCCCCTCTCCTTCACCAGCTCTCCCTGAGAAGGGGAGCAGCTGAGAGAACTAACAGGGAATTAATGTCCATCTCTGCAGACATGTGTGCCATCAGCCTTCGAGCGCTGTAAACACGATCTAATATATTTTCATTAACATCCCTAACGTGTGTACCGAGCACAGAGTCAACCCTGATCCACTAATGCTAAGTAGGACACAGGCGCTGTGTGGATTCTGTTTTGATTGAATTTGTCGGTAGTTAAATCTAGCTTTATTTGTGTGTTAGTTATGTAGCCTATTTAATGGTGTTATCATCGCTCCTAACTGCTGGAGTGTGTTCAGATATTTCCGGTGAAGCTAACAGGCCAACATTGTGTTGTGGTGGATCTGTGATGCTTTGAGTCACTCAGATGGTGTGACCTCATTTCAGGGAGTGGTCCGGCACAAACAGGCATGATGGCTGATCTGTCAAATCTCAGTTCGTTTAGTTGGTTCAGTGTGAAGGAGACTGAACCAGGGCTTCATGTGCTCTCAGACAGACTTCACATATTGCAGGCCTGTGCGTATAGGCCATGTGAAGCTCTTAAGTGGGTCAGCTTGTGATTTAAAAATGGCAGCACGCTTCATGCGTCTAAATGAACCTGTGTTTTCGTTGCCTCGCTCTCTCTTCGATACAGTCTCTGCTATATGTACAGGCTCTCCATACTGTGGTTCCTGAAACGATGCCTGGAGCTGTCTCTGCGTTAAAAAAAAAAGTGGTCCAGTATACGTTCTGTATGCTGCAGCTCCCTGTGAATGTGTGAGAGAGAGAGAGAGAGAGAGAGAGAGAGAGAGGGGGGAGGGGCAGGTACTTTTCCGCTACTCTCTGCAGCAGCAGGAAGCTTCGGCACCGATCGAGGTATCAGCTCCGCTCGGCTCAGCTCTCCCTCCTTCTCTGCTCTGCGGCGGGGCGGGGCCGACAACACCTACTGTCAATCACGGCCAAACCGGTTGGGGCGGGGCAAAAGCCAGGGCGGATGAGGAGGAGAGGCTTTTATCCATGCAACCATCAGAACACCGTGTTTCTGTGCCAGTGTGTTGTTGCAGGATATTTTTTTTTTTATGGAGATGCAAAACTCTGCTTTTTTTTTTTTTTTCTTCATACAGCAGATGTAGCCTGATGTGGGTGTTGTATAGAACCACGATGATAATAGTAGATACATTGAGGATCTTTTGGGAGAGCTATTGCATTTGGGCCGTGTGCATAACATGATGACTTGTGGTTTAGAGTGTATCTGATGAAAGCTTCTAACTCTGCCTTCCCCCGTGCTGCATTAAATTATTGATTCTACCCTAGGCTACATCATCCTGGTTGAAGCATGCAGCTAAGTGGTTCACAGCTCATAGATTGCACTCATTAGAGGCATTCACCTCAGTCATTTTGGTGGCGCACACAGATGGTTCGACAGATGGACTTAAAGCATTACGTATGAATGTCCTTACCTCACCAATTTTAATGCAACGACAGAGTAGCAGAGTGGTTAACACAGAATATATTCATTCTTCTTCTTCATCCCACTGTGCGGCTGTCATACACATCTTACGGAGCACTTCCTGTTTTTCTGCTTTACAAGGGTGTGTCCTTTGTGTGAGTGAGGTTAGCTGCTAGTGCGGTTACCATGGAGACTGTTCTGAGCCTTAATGAAATGATGAACTAGTCTGTTTCCAGGGAGCTGCCAGTATGTACCCGCCCCCACCCAGACCTCAGCATGTGATGTGAGATGCAAGCAGGAAGGAAACAGGGATTCACACAACGGGGGGCGAGAGAGATGGAGCGAGAGAGAGCGAGAGAGAGACAGAGACAGAGACAAAGAGAAAGATGGCAACCAAAGATGTGCAGCATCTTGAGCAGAAATGCCCAGTCAGACGGTGGGTAAAGGAAGTGAGCAAGCCAGGAAGAAGTGTGCAGGATTAGAGAACCAGTTCTAAAATGGGAGAGGGGTTTTAGGGAAAGTCACAAATACAGCAGCACAGCCTTCAGCCTTGAGCATGAGATAGTGAGAAAACTGGAGCTTCTGAGGATAAGATGGACAAAAAACACATTAAATACATGCCCTGCAGCTGAGTGAGAACATCACAGGCTTACAATTGGTCACAGATAAAAGGAAGAACTTATCACCACCCCCTCCCCCTCTCCCCCACTTCCACCAAACCGTCCTCCACCCATGCTCCCTCTTAGTGGCATCGGGATGTTCTTGCAGTCATTAGATTAGCTTTGTCATGCTCAGAACCACGGGTTCCGTCCTCTCCCATTCGGCAAGTATACAAAGCCAGGGCATCCTAAGAGGGAAGTATCCAAAGCCTGCCTGCGTTTTCTGATAGCTTTGTTCAGTGCCACAACAAGAATCTGTTTGATTTATGCACAGGCTGAACCAGGACAAACAAGGAACTGTTTAACCCATACAGGGCCCCAGAGGGGGGGGGGGGGGGGATTTGTGGCTGTTTTTAGTTCTCACATGCCCTTTATTTCTGAAAGCAAGGTACACAAGGGATCAGCACAAACAGGCATACCCAGAGAATGCAGTACTGTGCCCGCTTATTGTGTCCACCTGAGTAAAAGGATTTTGCTTGCCATGGGACTTTTGTTTTGGAGCTTTAAAAATTGTAAAGTTCTTGCAAGGAACGTGTGATGAGAAGGTACGAGAACACAACTTTATCATAGTTAATGAACCCATTTACAAAGTTACCATCACCAGTCTGTTTTTGCTAATACCATATACCCGTCTGTATTTTTCGGTTTTAGAAGGTTTATTTCCTTTGATTTGAAAGAGTGATGCTGACAAAGCGAGTGATGATACGTTTTAGTAGATGACCTTGGTTGTTTATTTCATTTTTTGGTGAGGGAGACAGTGTCCAATACATTTATGTGAAATGTATAATTTATTTATGATAAATATATACATGGCTTGCTCTGCCAATTACAGACAGTGATACTGTTGATTCTACAATCAGTATGCTTTATACTGCTTTTTCTCATCTCACCTCTGGAGGGTGTCTTGCCTTATGTCTTGCTTTATCCGTTGCGGTCACTGTATTGAAAACGAGAGAGAGAAAATGACTGCCACTGCAGTCTGACATCTGTGCCCTTCACTCTCTCTCTCTCTCTCTCTCTCTTTCTCTCGCTCTCTCTCTCTCACACACACATTCATGGCTGGGATTATCTTTTAGTGCTTTGGCTTAATGAGAAAGGCTGTGAGGATGGGCAGTGGGCTGATGATCACGTGTCTAACCCTTGTACTACCGATTTAATCCAACAGAGGGACCAATTTCACTGTCTCTCCCACTGCTGCTCCCTCTTGCTCAGTTGTCCTCTCCCACCCATAGGATTGCATTTGCAGTGCTATTTGCATTTGCTTCTTCCTTTTTTTTTACTGAAGCACAAATGCTAAATATAGCAATTGTGAGATTTTACTGAATATACTGTTTTGTTGTCATACCTATTTTATGTTTCGGTTTCAGTAGAAGCGATAACCAAAGGACAGCATTGTTATGATTGGCTGACAAATGTAAAAATATTTCCTCTTTCCATCAAAAACTACATTTTGATTTATACATCCCATAATAACACCTACCAAGGGAAGCATTCATCTTTCGAATACTTAACAGTTGTTGCAGATGCTGTTTCTGCTGTCTCTTCTTAGAACAGGTCTGTTTTGTCAGTGTCTTCGTTTCAGTGCATCTTTTTTATTTAGCTAAATCTGAAAGCACATTTCCTGACACCACATGCCGATGCCGCCCACCTACTCAACAGCCTGCAGACATTTCCTCCATTTTTCTCACTCACCTTCTTTTTGAACCAGCATGGAGAAAATGGAGAATAGTATTTGTGCCTCTAACATTCTACCAGTAGCGTAATCCATAATACAATGACATTGTGCAAAGTGGCACGAAACCAAACCTTTATGACATTTTGAATAACATGGATATGAAAACTTTCGGCCAGCAGTTTTGTTTATAGATGTAATAAATAATCTTTTCCCTCTTCATCTATCTAATGCTTTCAAATAGGGCACATAATGAAATTCATCTGTGAACCAGTAGGTGTAATCAGTCAACGTCAGTATAACCTCTCAGAGCCTGCATGTGCCTGTTCCCTGCAGTCAGTGCATCTGTTTATCAAAGCCCTTGATGGCTGTTCCTTGCCATTTAAGAATATAGGAAACAACAGCAAAAGATGCTTTGACATTCATTCAGACAAAATAGTGATGTCCTTAGATAGCGTTTGAGTCTTTATAGTTGTGTACACTGTGTGTGTGTTTGTGTAAGCTTGCATGCCTACAGGCACAAATGACCTTTAAGTTTGCATGACTGCCTCTGTTTATGTATGTGTTGACTGAGGGAGTGATGTAAGGAGTCCTGCTTCATGATAGCCCAGCCGTGACCCGTTTCTCTGTGGATCTCATGCTGTCATCTGACTCACTAAAATGGGGGGATTCCAGATAATAGACTCTGAGGCGAAGTAATATGAATGGCTTTTAGAGTGGTCGCTTACAGTATTAATGAGGATGAGTCTTAGTGAAGGGAATGTTATTAATATGGTGGCCGACCTGCATAATTGATGGGAGGGGGGTAAGTATTCTGATAGAGAGAATGGACAAAGAGGGAGTCTGAATTTTTTTTTTATTTCAATTATATCTCTTCCCCATAGCTTTCACAGAGTTTTATATCACCACTGATTTCTGTATCAGTCTGCAGAAGACATGAGCTGTTTCCACTTAAAACCCTAGTATGCCCCTCAGCCAGCTCTCAGCTGGAACTGCGGATGAGCAGCTGGAGACTCTCCAGATTGGAGAAAGTAGGTGATAGACGGTTGGGGAAAGTGAGAATATGGATGGATTTGGGGGGGGGGGGGATGATATACAGAATATGTCAAGGTCAGGTAAATGAATTGACAAGGAGGGAGAACGAATTTGACAACCTGTGTCTTTTTTAAGACAAGATAAACATTTAGGTCTATCAGCCAATCAGCTCCTTGAAATCTGTGTTTGTTGATGCGTAACAGGCGTCTGTCTGCAGGTGAAATAATAGTGATAGCTTTATCTGCAGAACCCTTGGGTGACACATGAAATAATCCACAGCTCAGCGGCGTGCAATTATCGCCGAAACAGATGGACGTATTTGAAACAGGTACGAGAGAGCTGTAATATATCCAACACATCGGAAGAGTAGAGGGCGAAAGGAGGAGAATGAGAGGGACGGGAGCAAAGTTCAGGTGTGAATCCAGCTCTGCCTTTGTTGTTGGCGAGATAAACGACTCTTGTTTTCATTTAGTGTCATTGCCAAACACAGAGGTCCGCATGTCCCACCGGGAAAATCTGCTAAATGTCACGGTTAGCGAGGCAGACTGTATACATGTAGAACCATCAGAGACCAGGTTGAAAGAAACTCTGTGTTGTCACCGCTGCTCAGTGGGATATAATGCAGAGAGAGAAGTGAATGCCAAATTATCTTGAAACAGTTTTGCCGAAAGACCGCAAATATCGGCAAAAAAGAATCTTAGATTTAAATGTACATTATTTTCTTACTGCCCAGTAGGCTGCAACATATTGTTATTGTGCTTTTAGAGGTATAAGCTACCACACATTGAGCGTTTTAGAAACAAACCGTATGCAGAAGGGGGTTTTGTTTACTGTGTGGCTAATCATTTGTCTTGCTTCAACGGACATTTGGCTGCTTCTCCAGCTCCCCCATTTCGCCACCTCCTCCTCGTCGCCTTGGAGTGTGAAGAGTCACTCTGTATATCTCCACATCCACTAGCATCCGAGTGAGTCACTGTCTTCTCCCCATCTCCCGGGATGCCAAGTGCTGTCATCGCCGTGGGCAGGCCGGGCGTGGGTGAGAGTGGCAGCGCACCAGGAGAGGAAAAAGATGATGTGGGCGGTGGACGGACACTCATCTTGGCCCAGTGGCCGGGGTGAATCGATACGGCTCAGGGTCTCAAAAGGCCTCTTCACAGCATATCATTTGTTTGAAGGGCGCTGATGGATCACATCAACACAGTTTTAATGTCGGTATACCTTACTGGATGCATCGTTGTTGTTTGTCAGACTAATTGCTATTTATATTCTGGGTGGCTCTCCAGGCTAACGCGAAACTGTGAACACTGGACTTGGATTGATTATGTTCTCCACCGTCGTGGCTCCAGTGTTAGGTTAAAATTGAATAGTATATCAGAAAATCTTCAGTTTCTCTCTGTCGTGTTGAACGCATTGCAATCCAATTAAAATCTGAATTCAATTTAAGGACATGGGAGTAATTACAGGACAGCCAGAGTCTGATGATTTGGGCGTTCATGTCACAACCTGCAAGGTTTAACCATGCACGCGCTGTTCTGTCTTCACGTTCCTGCCTGCAACATATTCTCTCACACGTTCGTGTGATATAATACGAAAAACGACTCCTCATTTCAAATTTAAGTAATGTGAATAAAAGTAATACGCTGAACATTACAGTTGATGCACCAATTCGCATGGAGTCTTTTATTATTTATTTTTTTTTACACTTGGTTTATTTGTTTATTTATGTTTTTCCTTTTATTAAAAAAAAATACATTCTGCTTGTATCAGGAATCTGATTATCTATTTGGCTCGAGGGTTCCCGATTAACAGCGGGTTTGCATTAGTGAGGAAATGGCTGGTTCATAAATCAGTTCCCCAGCGCACAATGAAAAGGGCGGTGGCGCTGACAAAAAGAGGGAAAACCATTGTGTCGAAATATTTTCCCTGAAATCACTGTGCCGATGAAATTGACCGCTCCATGCACGGCGTCCAGATTTGTAGATTAGATAAAACTCCGGATTCTTTGGTCTTTTTTATTTTTATTAGATGGTGCTCGATCATTTTATTCGGAGGTGCTGAAATGTAGCCAGCATCGTTTGAGCGAGTGGCTCCCCCTCCCCTTTTGCCCACAGACACCATCGCCACATCGCATGGAGAGAGAGAGAGAGAGAGAGAGAGAGAGAGAGAGAGAGAGAGAGAGAGAGAGAGAGAGAGAGAGAGAGAGGGGAGAGCAATAGGCAGCATCAGTGAAAAGAGCCAGAGCAATTTAAAAAACAGCAGCCAGCACAGACAAAGGAAAACATGGATGCACAGGGGAAGATTGACTTTACACAGGCACCAGAGGGGATGCGGTGGTCGTCCTGCACATAGTCGGAGTTATGCCCGGACTATTCCCCCGTCTTTAATGAGGCGGGTGGGCTCGCGCAGCAAGCTGAGAAAGCGGAAAGATTTCTCCAACCCGTCTGCAAATTCTGCCTGCCTGCGATGGCTGTAACGGTGCAATGCTGTTACAGTGTGAATGAGAAAGTGCCTTTTTCTTTGTATTTTGTTATTTTCGTACTCAGTGGCCTTACAACTGCACAAATCCGATACTCCATTCCGGAGGAGCTGGAGAACGGGGCATTGGTCGGTGACATTGTCCGGGATTTGGGTTTGGACCCGAGAAAACTTTCCACGCGACGAATCAGAATCACATCGGACAGCGGACGGAGATATTTTACCATCAATCACAAAACCGGGAAGCTGGTGGTGAGTGACCGCATTGACCGGGAGACAGTTTGCGAGTTCAGTGGCACCTGTTCACGCAACCTGGAGGTGGTCTTAGAAAATCCACTGGAGGTGCACAACGTGGAGGTGGAGATTTTGGACGTGAACGATAACGCGCCACAATTCCCTCGAGATGAATATCAGCTGGAGGTGTCGGAGTCCGCTCTCACCGGGTCCCGCTTTCACATCGAGGGAGCTCAGGACGCAGATGATGGCTCCAACTCTGTGAAGCAGTACCGCCTCAGCCCAAACGACCACCTCGCGCTGGACTCGATTAAGCCCTTTCCCAAAGATAAGCACATCGAGTTTATTCTCAAAAAGCCCTTTGACCGCGAGCAGACGCCCTCACATCAGCTAATCCTGACAGCAATAGATGGAGGCACCCCGCAGCGAACTGGCACGGCCAAAATCAATGTACGTATCCTTGATGCCAATGACAATGTACCTGCGTTCAACAGCTCCGTGTACAAAGTAAAACTCTCCGAAAACTCCCCAAAGGGCGCTCTCGTGATCAGGTTGAATGCAACAGACCCTGATGAGGGCTCAAATGGGGAGGTTTTTTACTCCTTCAGCAGTTACACACCAGAGAGAGTCAGACAGATGTTTTCCATGGACACAGACACAGGGGAAATTAGGGTGAAAAACAACATAGACTATGAGGAGACCAACTCATATGAAATGTACATACAAGCAATGGACAAGGGCCCGGCTCCTGTGGCAGTTCACTGTAAAGTAGTTGTAGAAGTTTTGGATGTCAATGACAACATTCCTGAGATTGTACTGTCTTCACTCTCCAGCCCTGTACGCGAGGATGCCCGGGCTGACACAGTTGTAGCATTAATCAGTGTGAATGACCGTGACTCTGGACCAAATAAACAAGTTACACTGGAGATCATGCCCCATTCGCCTTTTAGGATCAAATCTTTCCGGAACCACTACACCGTCGTCACATCTGCTTTCCTGGACCGGGAAACCATCTCGTCCTACAATGTCACCGTCAATGCTGTGGATGGAGGCACCCCACCCATGTCATCTCAAATGACCTTTAAAGTGGATGTTGCAGACGTGAATGACAACCCACCTCGTTTTGAACAAACATCATATACTGTTTACATCACAGAGAACAATGCTCCCGGTGCACCTCTGTGTGTTGTTAAGGCCACGGATGCTGATGCTGCAGAAAATGCACGCATCACCTATACTGTCCTGAATGACAACAACCATGGTATCCCTGTAGCCAGCTACGTCAGCATCAAATCTGATAAAGGTCAAGCCTATGCCCTGCGAGCCTTCGACTTTGAGAAGCTGAGAGAGTTTCACTTTCAGATCAAAGCCCAGGACAATGGTGTGCCTCCCCTCAGCCGTGTGGCCACAGTGTATGTTTACATTATGGATCAGAATGACCATGTGCCCAGGATAGTCTACCCACCTGCCAATGGGAGCCGCACCACAGAGACGCTAATGAAAAATGCTGAAGCAGGAGTGTTGGTCAGCAAGGTGATGGCGTGGGATGGCGATGCCGGGCAGAATGCTTGGCTGCTCTATGCCCTGGAGCAGACCAACGCAGACTTCGACCTGTTCAAGGTGCATGAGTACACAGGGGAGATCCGCACCACAAGGCGCGTCATTGAGGACAACTCCACCTCCTTCCTTCTGACAGTGCTGGTGCACGATAGCGGCTTGCCACCACTCTCCTCCACGGCCACCATCCATGTGCATGTGATGGAGCTGCCACCTAAGTTGACCCCTGACCCCAAGCGCATCATCAGGCCCAACAGCCCCCTAATGTTTTCCAATGTCACCCTCTACCTCATCATTGCCCTGAGTGCCACAACCTTCGTATTCCTGGTCACCATCTTTGTTCTGGCCATTGTGCGTTGCCATGCCTACTGCACCCAGCCTGGCTCCTGCTCTCCATGTTGTGTATCCAAGAAGAGTGTTCCAGAGGGCGGAGCCTCAGCCGGTGGGGGTGGAGGTGGAGGAAGAGTTGCAGGTGGAGGAGGTGGAGGTGGAGGTGGAGGGCAACCAAATGACAATGTAGCCTCGCGCCGTGACCTCAAAGGCGAGCCGCATTATATTGAAGTGCGGGGAAATGGGTCTTTGACCAAAACGTACTGTTACAAGACATGCCTGACCGCCACGTCAGGAAGTGACACTTTTATGTTCTACAACACGGGACGGCCGCACAGTGGCACCTGGGGCTCAGGGTACGTCACCAGCCACAGCGGACAGAGCCAGTTATTTGTACGGCGTCTCAGTATGCCAGATGCAACTGCCATTCAGGTGTGTGTCTGGTGTGATGTCTGTGTTTGTTATTTCAGATTTCCTCATAACAGTAAATGACACACAAAGCACAAGCCATAAAAGGAAAATTCTCAGAGTTATGGTTCAGGTTTTGCTCTAGGGCGGTGTTCTTGCAGTAGGATTGCAGTTGACATTTACGGCTTTGGAGCTGTTAAATCCTTTCATCTGTTCTCTTGGCGTGTGATGTCTTAAAAATGTTTATTTTCTGACTGCTTTTTTAGACGGATGGTTATTCTTGTACAAAGAGGCATATTTATTAGGTTCATCTCTTGCATAGAAGACGTCTTTGGAAAAATAGGTTATATTCATATGTCACTAGGATCTGCTTAGTTTTTTTAAGTTCTCTCAAACTCATTTATACAATCTGTGAATGTGTCTATCAGGATGTAGAAAGATATACCACCATTGTGTTTATGTAAAGGCTTCCATTATTACATCTACTGGTCTTTATGTTACGTTCCATCTAACTTGAGGTCAACATCAAACCTGGCATACACAAGTGTGGGTAGTTTCTCTGAGCTGTGTGTTTATTTGAGTGGTGGGTGCACTCTGATTTGCTGGATGTGGTAGATGGTGTCTTTGTGTGCGTTCCACGCTTGCTAAAGACCAGTTGTTTGGTGATTCAGAGTATGGAATGTTCAAGTGCACCTGTCCTCCACAGTTCTGCAAAACGCTGTTATAATATTACAATTTTTGTCATGAACCATCTCTCTCACTCTGTCTCTTTCTCTGCTCCATGTTACTAACTGTCTTTTCACAACAAACCAGTAGCTTTCAGCTTGTTCACCTATGACCCCACACAGCCAGTGTCATTTGTCTACTGTGGGCAGAGTGCCACAATATTCAAGTCCAGTAGGTCCAGAGGGCATTCAGTGGTCATCTCTATAGAGAGGAAGAGTCTGGGAAATAGTGCAGCCTTCTCCGGCTGTGAGAGCCACCAGTCCCACTGCACCAAAATATCCTCTGCTGGTCACGTACCTCTCTGGTACTGAGCAGTAAGCCAGGGTTTCGAGATCTGTGTAGAAAGCAGGAATACGGCAGATACCAGGTCTGAGTTTCATTAGATTAGAGCTTCATTTCCTGGTATTTTTGCCATTATAAAAGATTGATGTCAATATGCACATAATTATTTGCAGACGTTTTGGTTGTAGTAAAACAAAGCAACCATTATTTGTTTTCTACGTGGTTGTGTTTGCCCCAGAGCATCTCTGAGTCTGTCTATGCAATGCAGAAAAGAATATTAGAGTAAAATATGTGATGAAAAGGACTAAAGAAATGTTATCACTTGAAGTCTTCCTCATTAAATGCCAGTCATGTTTGTTCTTGCCATGTAATTAACTGGCAGTGATGTGCTTCTCTGTGCTGTGCGTGGATTGGCTCGCTCTGCGCAGTCAAGGCGGGGGAGGAAAGGTGATTGGACACAGTGTTGATGGCGGAGGTGTGAGCTCTGTATCCATGCTAGGGAGTGTTCACTGAGAGAGAGAGGGAAGATTGGAGAAAAAGGCGTGAAAAGGGTTGAGCGGTCAAATAAGAGAGTTCTATATTGTCTGATTTACAAATTGCAAACGGGCAAGGAAATGAATACGCAATAACTGGTTGTTCTATTTCTACTTAATTTGGTTTCTCCCTTTCAAATTATGAAACAGAATGCATTGATATCTCATCCTCCGTATGAGTCACAATTATTTTTGTTTGTCTGTTTACATTTATTACGTGAACTGGTAACATCCTAGTTTTGCACGTATGTCTTCCCTTGAGAGTATATCAGACTGTGAACATGTTTAGGTTCCAGATGCTTGTATCTAATGTGTGTATGTGCGAGTGTGTGTGTGTGTTTTAATTTACCCCCATAAACACCATACGACCAAACAGACCTCTCCCTTCGGCCACAAACGTTTAGCAAAGCCGTTTAGTCCCATTTGTGGACAATCTGGTCTTATTTTAATGTTTTTTGTATCACTCTCTTCTCACGTCTTGCGCAGTAGGCAAAACTAGAAAAGAAAAAGAGCTTTTGTTTGACTGTGTTTTTATTGCCATACTAACACCTTTTTTCCCTTTTAGTATAACTCTAAACTATCAGACTGATTGTTTTTTGAGGAGGGATTATCTTCGAATAACCAAGTGCACCCTTTGTTTTCAGTACGGATAAGTGTCTCCGATGCCACAGTGCTTTTTATCCCTGTAGACATGCTGCTCTGTTTGAATGACTCCAGTATGAATACCAGGCTTCTCTCATTAAGACCAAATATTGGATTTACAGGGTGATGAATGTCCACTGCAGACTCATAGAGGTCAATGCAGCTTCATCAGCAAGTGAACATCTGTCATATTTGAAAGGAAACGGGATTGCAGATGGGTCTCTTATGAACTGCATGGCCAAGCAAGGATAATTAATGTTCTCAGTCAGATTGGTATAGCTCTTTCCGTGGTTTATGGTGAAATTAGAGACAATGCAATCTTATCTCAGTTATGTGCTCAGGTTAACTGCACCGTGAGCTGCATCACTACTGAATTGTAGTCCTCTAACCACATTTTGTCAGTTATTATAATGTAGTGTCTTTATATATTTGTGACAATATAATTAATCTGAAAGAACTGAAGTCTCATTTTCGAATGTTACAATTTAATTTAGTCACTGGCAGACAGGCAGAGGTTACAGTGGTGTAGTGTCCCTTTGTGTCTGTTCTGTTGTGGTGTGTCTGACCCCAGATGCAGGGCCGAGGGGGTTAATCTGATATCTGCCCTTCCCCCTCCTTCCTCCACCTGTGACCTTCACATGAGTGAAATGACAAAGGGCGGTGGGTGGAGGGTAAAACGTAGACTGAGCTCTGCACAGTTACCATGGAGAGATGTGTCAGACTGACTCGGGAAGAGCGTGTGCCAGTGACACTCAAGGTTTTGATCAGTGTTAAGAGGATTTAACGGGGAGAAAGAACTCAACACCGCAGGAGAGCGGGTCGAGAATATACAGTGGCAGAGCAGAGGAAAAAAATACGGCAGACGATGCAGGTGTTTCAGAAACCATCGAAAAACATCTTTATATTTCAGTAATGTTGTACAGACTGAGTTAGACATTTTAAAATATTATGATAGAGTGATAGAGAATGTAGAAGAAGGGATGGAGAGCATTATAGGTATAAAACTGATGCTTTGAATTGAATCAGTCATCAACACATATGAGAGAGTATATGAGAGTACTGCAATGTTTCCATAGTAATGGACTGTACCACAACCATCTTGGAACAAGTGGACTAACCCCAGACGTGTAGCCTCAGGGCCTGTGTATCACAGTACCAGGGTCAGTGGGCCGCTGCAGTGAAATCTCTCAACGTTATATTTTTTAGAGGACATGGCTGGAAGAAGGGAAGGAAGAAGGGAGGGGAGAGGAGCGGGTGTGGGGATGGATGGGAGGAGTGCACCAACGAGCTTTAATTCATCATTCACTTCTCTCCAAAGGCAGCGGCAAGCTGTCACTGCTTGTGTGTGTGTGTGCGTGATGTTTTTTTAAGGTTTGTGTGTTTGTACGTGACGCGCATGCACTACTAGCACTTCTCTCCATGACTTATTAATGAGACGGTATTAGCTTTCACCTGTACTTAAGGCTCAATTCCTCTCACTCTCTCTTGCAGCCCAAAGGTCCGACTGCCGACTGGAGATATTCAGCCTCCCTGAGAGCAGGAGGTGTAATGCAGAGGTAAGCATCTCATTTTTTATTTAATTTCACCTCACCAATCAACTTCATTATGTTTTGTTAAAGACCAAAAGACGTTCACACTATACTCCCACCTAATAACATTCGCCCATCTGATTACCATTCTCTAACTGACTGATCTTAAACATCACCAAATTCTTCATTAAGAATGATTGCTATCTTTCAACAAAGTTTCATTTATCCAGCTATCAGTCATGTAACGTATCCTCAAATAGTCTACAGAAATGGCCAATGGAGCCAAACTGTGGATTTAAGATGTGAAATCATATGAACATAAAATGGCATGCAATTATATATTTAAGTTAAATGTAATGCAAAGACATTCTTCTGTCAGTTCAAAGGAAGAAGCCTTGTCATCCTGCTGTGGAGACCAAAGATAATAATTTCATACTAGAAGTAATCCTCTGAATCTGTTTTATTTTGTTGAATTGAAATATAAAAACTAAACATACAAAGGGTATAGAGTGTCCCTGTGATATGGCTACCAGGCAATATGTTTCTTTATAACCCTACCTATCTGTGCACCAGAGTCAGGTGAGGCATATGGGTCCATTCATTGGCCTATTCCAGTAAAGATGGCGGAGATCACCTGCCAGCTCAAATGTCATTACAGTTATGAGGGAAAAGGACTGGTACTTAGTATCAGGCTTTTCCAAAACAGAATTATCTCTATCTTGTTTTACTCAATCACATTTATATTCATCAATATACATTCATTCTATTAAATATACAGTTTCGGTAAATTGTGAGAAAATCCTCAATCTCAATCTTATTTGATAGACATCAATTATTTATTGTATAATAATCATTGGAAACATTGGCATGTGAACTATGACAGAAGGGCCACAGTGAGGAGAAATGCACTTGGAAATGGCTCACTTAACCACAGACAGATGGAGAACTGACGGGAGAGAAAGGCAAGCAGACAGGGGGTCAGTGATGGATGAAGGGCAGGTAGTCAGGTGGAAAGATGGCCTATCAGGGATTGCTGCATGACCACACCAATGATCAAACTACCCATAAGACACTGGGCACCTGCTGTGGGATCAGATGGGCCCGACCAAATCAAGGGTCATGCTAATGAGATGACACCATAATTACAGTAAATATCAGGCTTAATGAGTTAGCCATGATATCTTCATCTATCATTATCATATTCAACTAATATATCCACCTCCTATAGATAGACATGGCACAGATGGATAGATTTGAGAAACTGGCCTTGAACAGACAACAACAGGCTTTCCAATCTCTATGTCAGAGAAAATATTAGTATTTCTCTGTAACACCCGAACCCATAAAATGATAATAATTATACTGTATGCACACACATATAGCAGTTAACCAGATTCTAAAATGGACTGGACAAGTCTTTCGCAGCTCTTCTATTACTCAACATTGACGCGAGTCTCCTAAGGCCCAAGTTTATTTGTTACATTATATGTATACCGTAGATGCACATACTGTGCAGTATATATATGTATTAATGTGTGCACTCTGATGTCCATGTCAGAATGATAACTGTGTACCATCTGAGTGATTAATGTTACACAGATTCCCTCATAATTACAGCAGGGATTAATGAGCATCGTGTGCTTATGTGAACCAGTCTAACATAGTAAATCTATCTCGTGACTCACTACCTCTGATGTGTTTTAAGTTGACTATCCCCCATGTCCCATTACCAAGCCTCACTCAATGTTCATTTATAATCACAGCTTGTATAAGAGATTTTGGATATCAAACCCAAACACCATGTAATGGCACTGACCTATTTACTTTAATTTAATCTCCGATGAAATGCACATGACTTCCTACTAATTGTGTGATCAGCATAGTTATGATTTGAGACAAATAAATCTAATATTGCGAGAAAGTATTGACGCTGGAAAATGATGAAGAAGCATATGTTTACAGACAGTTGGAGAAGATGAGAGATTAGGAACGGTAGAGAAGGATATTAGCTGAAAAGTGTATTATCAGCACAGTGTTTGTCATCAATATTTGATAAGTGTGCCTTGATGGTGCTGGTGCTTCACAGCATTTAAAATTACCTCCGTCACCGAATCACTTTTGTTCCCTTCACAGAACCACTGTACATATGGATCTAGATTCATACATGTTTGAACAGTTTTTAACATTTTTAAAGTAAAGATGTCAAAACAATTATATTCCAAAATGACCTGGTTCCCAAGATCTTTTATAAAGAATGAAAGCTTCTTGTTTGCAAGAAGTAAACCAATTATTAATGCCTAAAAGTCACACAGACTATAAGAAATAACAGATCACACAGACCTCAGTAAAGGTTTTTACTTCTAAAAACCTAGTTTTTCACTCGGGGACAGTGGGGAGAAGAGTGGACAGGGGGATTAAAGTGGAACAGCAGCAGGTAATGATTGAGAATCAGAGTATTGGTTTTGTCAGAGCTAGAAAATATAATCTGTCTCTTTTAAAATATTTGGTTGAAGCAGTGAGAGAGAGTTGTGGTTTGTAGCAGCATTTCTGTTCTGTTGGTATAGTTCAGCACGACAGAGACTGGTGTTTTTCAGTAGAGGGAATGGTGCTGAAATCCCACAGAGTGTGTGAAAATGTAAGAGCGGCCAGCTGTAATCCATAATCCAGAGAATATCAGAAAAATGTAGGGTGAATACTTTAATCCTAATCTGAACGGTACATTTTCTACCAAGGTTTAGATTTGTAATATTGTGTTTTATAGAACACATATGGAGACAGGGAAATTAAATATGTGGGAGCTTATATTTAAATCACGAGAAACAATCATAAAATAGAGCTTCACAAAGTATTAAATAATGTGCATGGATTCCTTATGTTGTGCAGTTTAATTTAGCATGACTTAGTATATAATATGTGAGAGAATGCCTTTCCAGTGTGTAAAATGTGGATGTTTTTTTTTTTTTGTGTTTCAGCTCAGTCCACATGGAAGAGTCCTCAGTAATGCAAGGAGCCCAAGGTGTCCTGGTTCAGAACTGGCCCACTGCATCCAGCGCCGCTGGTAAGAATCAGTCATGCTACTCTAACCTAAACCAATCACAACTAACACTGTCTTAGGCACAGTAAAAAATATAAGTAAAAGAAATGCAATAAAGTAAGACATACACACATGTGTAGGCACACGTGGACCCTGTCTGCACCTAAATGTCTCAAATAGTAATAACCATCTATAATATAGTTTCATTACAAATATTCAGACAAAACCAGCAAAGCCTATCTTATACTAAAAACTGTAGATTCCTCAAGAGCTTATCGAACCACGAGAGAGTAATAAAAGGAGGAATACAGGATTATCAGCTATGTGATCGCCCCGGCCCACTCCTACCACTTCCCACTGCTGCAAGGAGAGGAAATGACACATTCTACGTAGGCGTAGATGGATATCTCTGCTCTCTGTTTCAGGAAGGGAGACAATTCAGACAAAAAGAGGGCGAGCAAGAGCCAATAGTGAGTTGGATCATCAGCGAGATGTTTACAGAGGCATAAGCCTCTGTGGCGCAGAGAACAAACATTGAAAGAAAATGAGAGAAGAAGAATAAAACAGTTACATTTCCTCTCCTTTTAATATGGATCTTTAAAAGTCTCTTTATACGTGTCTGAGAGACTGTATTTTACACACACACACACACCCACTCACAAAGACCAAGATTAGGGGCGGTGATGTGGGCAACTAATCATATTATTTTTAAATATTTTAATATGTTTGTAAGCTTTCATAATGTTATATAAAATATGGACATTTAAAGTGATGCATCTGTGCATTATATAATTAAATTGTGCCTTAAATTTAACAAGCAGTTAGACATTGCAGTTGCAAGACAGCCAATGAAATTGCAAATATTATTCAAATTCACAGTTTTGTTCAAAACAGAATAGTGATTGTTGGCAGTGCCTTTACTGTGAAGCAGCTGCAGGAAAGTGACGCACATGTAAGTGTCAATTTCAGCTTGTTGAGAATCATGAAGTCTAAATTTAACATTTTACACCATTTGCCACATTGTTGTTATCAGATATGCTGAATTATTGCAAGGCGACAACATACTTACTTGTACAGTTTCCACTTTCCTCATGAAGATTGGTACATTGTCCTCTTTACTATGTGAACTAAAGATGACAGGAGAGCATGCAGCAGAAGTCATTTTATTTATAAAAGACAAAACGTCTTTTCTCTATCAGGGTGAAAAAGAACTCTCAAAGGCTCAAACAAAGGACTGCAAAGGATATTATTAGAAAACAGTGTTAGCTGAATCGAAAGAACAGCAACACTGGAGCAAAAGAAAACTCTAAATGACAGCATACTCAATGTTGGATGACATTTCACGGACATTGTAATGTGAATGTCATTGCATACGATGCCATATTCCCTTCCCTTCACCAAGATTTATGACCAAAGATTCACTGCGTACAGGAGAATTCAGTTGTCTACTCTTGACTTTCTTCGTGATGACAGGGAGGTGGGGTCAAAAAGGATTAAGATTGAAGCTGAGAAAACAGTGGCCTGGTAGAGAAAAAATGAAGGAGGAGCAAACTTGAGCGAGAATGGCAGTGTAATTAAGTTTAGATAAAGAGGTGATTTGTTTTAATTAGGAAAGTAGAGATGGCTTGGACTGGTGTTTTTTATAGACAGGAGGCGGTGGGCTGGGCAGGCAGACAAGCTACCCACACAGTAACTACTGTCTCTTCCTATCCACAAGCACACACACAGCCTCCTCCGCTCTGCCATTGATTTGTTGCTGTGGCTGAGGACTTACAGCCTGCAGGCACTTCAAAACATGAGAGATGGGGAGAGAGAACCGAACAGGCTGTAGTGACGTCTTCAGGGTGGGTCAGTGGTAATAAGATCAGCTGGTGAGGATTTAAGGTGGTCTAATTGTGGCAATTTAAGAACAACACATTGTGCACACGCTAATCTTGCTTTGCCTAAGGGCTAACTGTCCCTTCTTTATCTCATAGTTAGGCATGCTAAGAATGGAAATATTAGCTGGGGGCTTTATTAGCTTCAGGTCAAATTGTAGGGTTGGATTAAGGATAATTCTGGGTTAAGAGTGTTGGATGATATGAAAAGCGTGTATTTCTAAAGCTCCCTGAATGGAGGACAAGATTAGGAAAGATTTGTGTTCTGACTTTGAACATGGTTTTGTTGATCATGTCTCAGAAATGAGAGAAATGGAGATATTGATTCAATGTGGCCTGTCACATCACTATGAGTCACAGTCTGTGCTATTTATAACTAAATCATCATGCTTGCGAGGCAGACTGAGGTCCTGAAGGTGGAGAGCAGGAGTATATGGGAGTTGGGTTTGTTGAGGGAATTGTTTCAGTCTGGGTGCTGTGCCAACATGGTGATGTTTTACCTCACAGTCTATTTTTTGCTTCGATGTGAGACACGGAGGTACATCCGACAACGCCCCTGTTTCTATCCCTTAGATTCAGAGCGTGTGGATTTGTGTGTCTGTGTCGTTTGCATCTTGTTTAGTGTTTCCGTGTGAACGTGCATGTGTGCTCGCTCGGCTCTGTTTCCGAGTGTGTTTTGGCTGCCTGCTTTGTGTGCTGCTCCTGCTGTGACAGATGGGGCGCAGCCCACGCCCAGATTAACAGACGCACATTAATGAAATCAGGGTTCTGCTTGCTGTCTGACTCTCTCTCCCTATCTGTTTCTCACTCCCTCTATGTCTTCCTCGTCACAGCTAACCCAAGGCACACAGGTATTCAGAGAGAACTGTGCAGTATTGCATTAGGGATTGAAAAAGAAACAAGGGATTAAGCAATAAAGGATACGGTGGAGAGGAAGGTAGAGAGAGACGATGAACACAAACAGTTTGGGAGGGAGTGACAATGACTAAATCAGAGTGATTGACTGTAGCGAGGTCTGCAAAGGAAAGAGAGGAAGCGGCGTGAGGCTGCTGTTGCTAGGGGAGAGTGGTTAGACTAAACACATCGAGGAAGGAGGAGGAGAGAGAGCTTGCAGCATTATTCTCCATCAGCACAAGCGCTGTCACCATGACTCCTACCAATACTGCTTCACTGGAGGACGTAGTTTCCAAGGCAACCATTCATGGCCCCTTATACTGGCAGGAGAGAAGAAGAAGGAGGGGGGGGGGGCTGTTTATATAGAGGGGAGTGCAAACATATGGTGTGGGACAAAAGGTGCTGAACCAGGGGGGGGGAAGGGGGAAAGAAAAAACACAGACTGGCATCAGGTGAAGGACAAGACAAAGGGAGGCTTTGGCTGAAATGCAATGAGCACAAGCTAGAACAGGTGGGATGAGGTGATAGAATTAAAGGAGGGATGGATGTGTTTGGAAGGTGAGAGTTGGCGGTAAGAGGTGTAAAGGGAAGGAGAGAGCAGAGGAGTGAGTAACAGAAGGAGAGTGACCTACATTCACTTGGGCGGTGGTGTGCTGCAGAGGTGGATGCAGGTCTATACTGTTTTCTGCATCACCCCAGATCGCGCACACACACAAACACACTGGAATGTATACACAGAGAAAGACAGATTTGATGCGAGTTAACGGTAATCAACTGCAGCAAGCATTTGCCAAGGCAAAAATAGACTAAAGGGTGGAGGCAAAATGCCAAGAGAAAAAGGTGGACAAGAGGACACTCTACTGAAGATTTATGCTTCATTTTGCTACCTCAATGCCTCAGGCCTTGACCATATTGTGATTTGATAATTAGCATCTAGGACCATGACCTCATGCATTTACAGTCAATGCAATTGTGTCAGTGTCGTGAGGAAGGGTAGGTGCGAGTACGTTGTATGATATTTCTGTAGTGGATAAAAGGACACAAGGAGGTAGGCAAAGAAGAGATAGACATAGACTGTTTATTCAATTCAAGGCTATATATATCTTACTTTAGAGATGCAGTCTTTTAGTTGAAGTGAATTTGATATGAAAATATTTTTGGCACAATCAGAAAGGCAAGGTAAAACAGTCGAGAAGCTGTCAGGGACTTTTCACATGTTCTAAATCCCTCCGCCCCATCTGTTTCCATTTCTCGACTTCAGTTATTTGTTTTTTGTTCCTATCCTGCTTTCTCCAAGTCTTTATGTATCTTGCCAGCTCGCTCCATCTCTTTCTCTTTGGAGAATAAATCAATGTCTCCTTTGCCATTTTTTTTTACATAGCACCTACACATACTGGCATACAATAAGCATACACAGATACACCGATAACAACTCAAACTCCCACACATAGAACTACATTCAGTGTTATTTTTATTGTGTTAAGCCCTGTCACTTGGGATGCTTGTGTCCACCATCTGCAACATGATCCAGCTGGGAGCAGACAGCAAGGTGCTTGCCGGGGCATTAAACCCAAAGAGACACACATACACATACACAGACACACAATTGTATACTCCAATATGCATATGCAGAGGAATAATTGCTCTTAAAAGCCCACAACCAGCCATCATTATTGTATTATTACCCACTACAGTTATCTTTCTTCATTCCATTTACTGTTAGCAGATTGTGGAATATATGGTAATTTATGCAGACACACAATGTATTCTTCTATCACCAACAAGGCATAGCAGTGAAAACACAGGCACATGAATAATAATTAGGTTTTGAATAGACAGCAACATCACATTTTGTTTCTATCACAATGAGCACACACTGCTCAGCGCTCTAACAAACACAGTGTTTATCTTGAGGAAGGGTGTGGTCCCACTAACTGTTTGCTATCATGACAATCACATATTTCTTTACCACTGCAGTATAAGAGAGAAAGAAGAAAAACAAATCACACCTTCAGGATCTTTTCATCCTTTTTTTCCTCCTCCCACCCTCCGTTTTGGTGGTGAGCATCATGTTTCATATCTGCATCCCTGCACTCCCTGGCCCCTCTTCTTCTTCCTCCTCCTCCTCCTCAGCTAGTTATGTAACGCTGCACTGCGCTCCACTGCGCTTCTGCCAAACTGGACGATGGTAGGGCGAGACAAGGGGATGAATAAAGTAGACGTGGCAAAATGGAGCTTTGGTGATTTAAGTGGCTGTGAAAACCCTGGGCGGCAACAGGGGAGCGATGGGACATTCACACGCAGAGATTCAGGGTTGAAGACTCCAGAGATCAAACTCAGGGGAAGATGCAACATTATTGATTTCAGTGACTTGTATCACTCTAGTATTTCAAATACAGTGGGTTTAAAATTCTGCTAGTTGAAGATACATTGAAGAAATGAATTGAGCTCAGGCAAATAGGAAACAAATAACCCATCCTCCTCTCTAATGTGCCTGGTAGTTATCATTGATGGACAAGCTGTTTAATACCCAATCACATTAATGTTACCATAAGCACTGATTGGCATGATTAAGACGTGTCAATAACTGTGAGGGACGGGTGTTGGCTGGCTGAGTTTTCACACAAGATTAGTAGAAAGGTCAGGGGAGAGGATAGAGAGAGAGGATGGCAAGGGAAAAAAAAGGAGGGAGGCTGTGCAAGAGGAACAGAGTGGAGTGAAGAGAGGAAGTTTTGCTCTGCAACAGCCATCGACAAATCAGATTGAAGCAATGGCTGTGTGGAGAGTTGGGCGAGATGAGTCTGTTACCATCGTGAAGGAAGAGACACAGGGAAGAGAGAACAGTGTGAGAAGACCGATAAAAGGGGTTCGACATCGAGGGATTGGATGCACAGCTGGCATCACAGGTCAAATCTCATATTGTCAATGTTGTCTGTAGTATCAAAATGACACATTTAAGAAAAGTTTGGTAAAAAAGAACAAAAAGAAACTCCCAAAGCAGCAAAGGCTATTATGACCTTTTACGTTGCACCACTTTAACACAGCCAGACAACAGTGTGTCCCATGCTTTGTCTTTTTTTTTTAATCTAGCATAAGACATTGACCCTTTCAAGAGAGTTAGCATGTCCTGCCCTGCATGGCCTTACCCTTTTCCATCTGTCTACCCTCAGCATGACTCATCACTCTCCAGGGTGTTGCTTTGTTTGTGAATGTAATTTTGCATGGGGGCACTGGTGTCTCATCAACTCCCCTCATTGAGTTAGACAGGTCATTTCTTTGAGACAAGAGAGTGGACACTTTAGAGCAAAGCGTTGCCAGCTGCCCAGTGTTCTGCATTTTTATCGAGTATTTTTTTTTTTGTGCTCCTTTCCTTCTGTTTCTACCTTTCTTTTAGGATTTTAGAATCAGGGTCATGTTTCCTCTTGGGCAGTCAGATGAGGACTTATCATCTGGGGGAAGACTCTCGCCTTGTAAATGAATATGACTGTAGCTGTCTCTGTGTCTACATGTGGAGGAAGCAGTGACTGGATCTAGCCTGTCCTGTCCTAATCCTCTCAGTCTCTTTGTCAAATTCAGTCTTCTCTCTGCTGCTCTTCCAGCTGTGTTGTCGCAGTCGGTGAATGATAGCTTTTTGGGGGATTGTAATGGGGAACAATTCAAATGCATAACCCAAGTAATTATTGTACGGGGGTCCCAGTCTGATTATACCTGGAATTAAATATGAAGTTGAAAAAGACAAAACAAAAAAGGGGCCGCAATTAAGAACTATTTTCATTACTGAACAACCTGCCAATTATTTTCTCAATTTATCATTCAATAGCTTGGGCTATAAAATGTAAGAAAATTGTAAAAAGTATTCATCACTTTTCTAAGGACAATGTAACATCTTAAAATTAATTTATTTTTTCCCAACCAACAGTCAAAAACCCAAAGCTATTAAAATGCAGTGTGATTTGTTAATCAACTTATCATCTTCAGACTGAATCTGTGTATGTTTAGAATCACAGACATTTATTTTAGCCATTTTCTGCCTTGACTTGGATAATTTCCCTGCAGAAGAAGGAGCTTTGCAGCAGTGCGTGTGTCTATGACTGATTGGATTGTATGCCAAGCAAGAGACGTCATGTTTGCCATTTACTCCATGAATCCTTCACTGTGAGCAGATCTCACTGAGAGCTTGTAATTGAAACGGGTCAAATGTGGAAAGTAAAACAAGTAAGAAACAAAATATGAATGAAACAGGAATCGACTCTTGAATTAAAGCTTAGTAATGCCAATGGGCCATTACATAGGGCTGACACACTAACTGCATATGTGGCTCTTGTTTTGTCTCAAAGATGTAATGGAGAATTAACCACCATCTCTTGTACCAACCAGATCATCATTACTGAATACATTTACGCTTATACCCGGAGAGTACATTCATAGTTTTGTCAGAACTAGTTTGCATTCACTATTTCCAACTTTATTTAGGATGACAGTTCATTTTGTGTAAGAGATGCAGCACGAAGAAAACTGAAACCAAACATATAGTGTATATTTTGAGGCTGCCTGGGAGGATGGTATTCTCTGCCCTGGCTACTGTATGAGGTCAGGCTTCTTCCAGACACTGTTCCTTCTGGTTGGATGGAGCCCTCCTCAGTTAATCTCCCCTTTGGAAAGAATCTCAGAATAGGAGTCATAGAAATAAAAGGAATATGTGGCAAGTAGGTCATTGCTATGAGGAAATAACCAAAGTGATTGGGTCTTCTGCTGGTAGACTGTGCATATGTTATATACTGCATTTAGACATTCATATAATGATACACACCCATACAATGAAGTAAGGGAGTCATCTTTCCTTGATGCATGGTCAGATTGGTTGCTACAGTTAAATACAGTTAAACCTGCCGCTTTGTGCCCACTTTTGTTGCTTTTCTTGCAAAAGATTTCAGTTAAATTCCGCTAATATACCGTATTACCTTCCTCAGCCATAACATGATGATGAAGGGCTTAATGTTTCATCAAATAGTGCACAGATGTTAGCTTTGGCCAGGAGGGAGCCTTTGATTCATTGCCCACTTAGCAGTTTCTTCTTGTAAACCTCCCATTAAGTTACATCACCTCCAACCTTTTGTAGCATGTCATGGCTGTTCCCTCAAGGAATGCCACTTATTGACCAATTCGAATTTTACAGTGGCTGCAGGGGATATCAGTAAACTCTTCTTGCAGCCAAAGTTTTGACACAGTAGGCCTGATTTATGTATATAAAAGTGCAGGGGACTCACATTATGTGAGCTCAAAAGATGCAGTTCAGTGCAGGGATTTATCTGAGAAGAAATACAAAATGTGGTGATATTTACAGACTATGAATAATATTTATTTATAGAAAGGCTTGTGGAGCTAATTCCAAAGAGACAT
The DNA here is from genome assembly GCF_910591455.1 of Pholis gunnellus. Taxonomy (NCBI): domain Eukaryota; kingdom Metazoa; phylum Chordata; class Actinopteri; order Perciformes; family Pholidae; genus Pholis; species Pholis gunnellus. Next base: position 13,390,312 of record NC_136537.1, read on the forward strand.
TAAATATACATCTAATGAAATCAAAAAGAAATGGAAGGACATAAAATCATGCACAGTAGGAAAGCCTGCATATAGACAAAAAAAAGCTACCACTATGTTCCTGTCATCCTACGAATGTGTCCGTTTGGTGCAGTACCTGCTCAGCAAACTACATGTTGAACTTCATATTCAGCCATCCTAAATTCTATAGAAACCTGTACCAAATTTGTTTTTTAATGAATATCATGGTTTTAGAAAGATGTGAGATCACTATAGCCATTAATATATAAGTGAATTAAATATCTATACATGTTTCTTATTAGAACTTACAACTACCACTTCCACCTTCTTATATTTGCTTCTTAGAGACGGATACATTTCCACAAAAAACTGAAACTGTAAATCAGGCAAAGGTTTGTAAATCCATTATATCATCTCCTAAATGTGCATGCATGAAGGACAAACACAACTTGTACGTAAGATGACTGGCAAATTGTCCTTCTTAACTGGTGTGTTTCATAAATAACCAAAAGTGCAAAAGGCTAAGTAAATCTTCCCTCTGTGTCTAAAGAATTCTTTACATTACAATTCTGAGAGTATGAGTCCATCAAAATCAGTCCATTGATGACATAATATTGTAACATAACCTCATCTGTTTGAAGCAAGTAGATAGCAAATAATAACCCATCATCCATCTCTTTCAGATGCTGAAGGAGGAGAGGTGTCCCCCCCAATGGGTGCTGGAGTAGACAGCAACAGCTGGCACTTTCGCTATGGCGCCGGTGGGCCTGGTGCACCCCCACAACACCTGAAACCTGGCGATGTTCCCCCAGAAGCCTTCATCATCCCCGGCTCACCCGCCATAATATCCATCAGACAGAACCAGGGAGGAGAGGACGACAAGAGCGATTTCATCACCTTTGGAAAGAAAGAGGAGGCCAAGAAGAAGAAGAAGAAGAAGAAGGAGAAGAAAGACAAGAAGGATAAGGGGAAGGATGATGGAGATGAGTAGAGGAGCAGAAAGAGGAAACGGCAAAGAAAAGGGCGTTGTTAAAACAGAGGTACCAACCAAAGTCCACTGGGCAAAAAGAAAATGTGAAAACTATTTCATATTTTCCAATTTCATTTTATTACCCTTTTTCACTGATAATATTTTGAAAAACCTGGCCTTACCAAGATTTATTTTACCTTCAGTCCGTTACTGAGGTAAATTGTTGATCTTGCCTTGATAAACAATAAAATTATTGATTTTGCTCCACGCCCCTATGTGCCTATACACCCTGAGTCAACTCAACTTTCCCAGTAAAAAATGACCACTCTTTGCCCTAGTCTTGAATATTTTTCTCTTTTAACCCACTGGGCACGTTGGCACCTCTGTCTTACCCCCTCCCCAACTGATGTGTAAACCGTTCTCTCTGAGAGAAGACAAAATACTTTGTACAAGAACAACAAAAAGCTCGGTGCCAGCCAAGGAAAAGAAGAACGACGACAAAGAAGATTGAGACAGATGCATGCCATCTGGAGCTGGACACATACTACTTGTAAATAGCACGGGAGTCACTGAAACTAAGGCTTACATGACACTGCTGCAGATTCCTCTGATAATTACCAACAGTGTTTCCTAAGATCTCAATGAAACCACATGCACACATACGCATGCTCACACATTCAAACATGCAAACACAAATACACATACTTACCATGACTAAATAGACATGGAGCGCACTTGAGACCTAGAGAGAGGGTGAGAAAAAAAAAAGAGGAGAGAAAATCAACTGACATCAAAGAAATGTGCTTAAAACTAGACACTGCAAGCGTTTTGTCCTGCACCGTCACCTATGTGGCGCGCATGTGTACATCAACTCTCTCAGGATGGAAGCAGCATCCTTTGCAACCACTCTGTATTTGCTCACTGCATTTGAAGGACACAGAGCTTCATCTCCTGCCAGAACCCCAACTGAGGAATGCAGAGAGCACCGGAGAGATGGGAGGATACCTCATGTTCTCCTGAGGATCGCCGAGGGGAGAGTCCAGCTGCGCTGGCTCGTGACTCCGCTTTCAGTCAGTGGACTCTGATGAAACCTTACAGAATATAAGGAGAGTCTTGAGATTTTGATGACACCGTCTCTTCTCCCCCTGCCGCAGCAAAAGCCTAATGCTTTCTGCTTTGAATGTTTGGTAGCAACCAGTCCTTACCTGATTCCTTGAGTTTACAACTGCTCACTTGCTTGCATTTGCCCCAAGCTGCCACGAGCCGTCCTCTCCTCCCCCAACTGCCTTTTTCCCTGGATCACCCATCCTACTGACTGCCTCTTCATGTAAAAAGTTTGTGAACTGGTTCTGTTGTTCATTTATTCTCTAAAGAGATTCCCTGTTACATACTCCTGCATTTTTTTCTTTTCTTCCTCAACGCTTTAACTGTTTTTTTGAGTGTCGTGCCCACCCCCATTTACCCTCAGACACTGCCCCTAACCCCTGCTCTGACCCCCTGCTCAGGATCGATCCTGGGAGTGGCCTGCTCTGAACATTGTGGTGTGCTGAGAACAGCATGGAGTAATGTGGATGAGGCCTGGGTAAGCCCAGTCGGGGGTCTACGACCTGAACTCTTATCAGATGTCTCTCGAAGTGCACAACGGTTCAGTGCTTTTAACTTGCGAATACTAGCGTACGCTGTTCATTTCCTGCGCGTAGCCACTGATGAGAGGGGACCAGGTGGGATGAAGCCGATTACAGCAGTGGAGGCCCGGGATAAAGTGAGGAGATAGGCGCCGTGGGCTGGCCCTCCATCTCCATGTACAAGAGAAGAAAGTTGTTCTCCAAATTGATTGTTTAGGATCGTTGAGTCACATATTAGCTTTTATCTACGCTGTAAATGTAGCGTAGGCTTTTCATAGATTGTCTCTGCATTAGTAATTGAAACCTGCTTAATATACGGGCATCTAGGGATTCCCATCCCACAGCTATATCCCACCAATCCTCTCTCAGGAGGTTTTGAAGAAGGGGCACACTCATGCCTCAAGGCCTGCTTCTGTTGGTTCCCCTCCCCTGCCTGTAACTTGTTGCCACGTCCCCAAAGTTTTGAGGCTCAGTATGACGTCACTCCATTAAGTGGCTGCTGCATGTACTGCTCTAAGGAAACACATACTATATAGAGAAATATATATATAAATAGATAGATGGCTATGATTTTATTCTTTTGTATCATCATTTTTCTTCATTACTTGCACAGGAGATATTTGTATGAACTTCTGTCTCTGCCCAACATCTATGTACTACAATCTTCACGCTCCACAGATGTTGTATGGCATCCACTAAACCTCTTTAGATATTTGTAAATGCTATAGTGTGATACCTTTCACCGCAAGTTTATAATTTTTCTTTTACCAACCATGATTTTTGTTTTTGAAAACAAACAAAGCAAGAAAAAAAAGAAAAAAAAATCACTCTGTGTCCAGCTTTGACATGACGATCTTACTAACACTGTAATATTGTAACTGAAATATGTATGATCCTATGATGAGCTATCACTTCCCTTTCACTCTTAAAAAAAAAAGAAAAATAACAAAAAAAATATTCCAGTGTATAAAAAGATAAATGTAGTGTATGCTTGTGTTTAGTGAGCGTTCATGCTGTCATTCTTTCCCAATGTATGGTGGTGAACTATGGTGGCAATGTGCTGTCCTAAATGGACTAGCCCAGATCTGTTGTAAAACCCTTTTTTTGTAGACCCGCTCATCAACTGTGACAGTGAAGTAGTGAATTTCATTTATTTCATCTATTCTTTGATTTTTTTATTTTACCTAAATGGATACAGTGGTAATGTGTTTTGTTTATAAATCACGAATAAAGTTTTCTTTCTTAAAATAAATTTGAATATATTGTCTTGGGGGCATTTGTGTGTGTGTGTGTGTGTGTGTGCCTTGACCTTTTTCTTTCTCTCTGTCTGTCATTTGAACAAATTTATCGCAATTCAATTAATTGGCTGCTGAAGAGTAGACATACAGAATGGGATTGAATTTAGGGAATAGCTTTCTTTAGGTTTTTATTGAAATGGTAAGTTTTTTGAGTACACAGTTCATCTTTAATTTGATAAATACTGTGTAATGAATAAGCAGGTTTTTAATTAAAATATAGCCTTGTGTAATGGAAACCTTAATTATAATTCAGGAGCAGACTTGTACTTGTTTTACAGTCGAGGCTTTTACCTCAGGAGAGATTTAAGAAAAGGGTCAATGTAACAGAGTGGGAACGAATGAATCCCTAAGAGAAGAAAGAGTACATCTCTTAAAATCAGTGAGGGCAGGACTGTCAAACTATCTACAGGCTGCTCTCCTCTATGCCACATGTTCACATCCCACTTCTTTATTTGCGCTGGCAAGCACTCAGAGCAGGACACAGGCAGAATGACCTGCCCTTGTTGAAAGCCATGGGCACAGATGGTCCAAAGAGTCCCCTGTGAAAAGAAGCTTCCAGACACATTTTTTAATTTAATAGAGTGGCTAAGTAGATTTATTGTATCCCAGTGGGTGAGTTTGTAGGAAAAAAAATCACAATACAGAGACATCACTCATGCTGGCCTAGATAAAATGCAGCATAGATAATCAATACTTTTATCCAGTCATCTAGGCAGCCAGCTCAATGGTTTCCTAAAGGGTCATTTAGAGCTCTACAACACATCCTATTCAGTTGTTTTGTTTATCTGGAAAAAACAAACATTCAGACTTAATTCCAGTGTCTTTAAGCTAAAGCTCTTGAAATATATAACAAGTCTCCCTCTCTCCAGATTTGGCTTTTATCTTGCCTCTACAGAAGGGAGATGAGAGGTTCAAGAGTTCATGTTGAAATTATGCTTTTGAAAATGCTACACCCCAATCTTTATTTCATTCTCTCCAGGAGACAGACAAAATTGTTTCTATGGTTACAGCTATTTAGGGAATAGTCTCTATGGCAACAGCCTTATATATTTAGCAAACAGAGAAGGGTTGAAATGGTGGGTTGCTCAGGATGGGGTCTCATGATGGGGTGTGTGTGTGTGTGTGTGGATCTGTTCTTTCATATACCACAGAAGGCACAGAGTCTGATATTATGATGATGCAATACCACAAACAGTGTCTGTGACTCCTTGATGGCGTTTTACCAAAGAACAACACTTTTAATAAAAACAACTAACACCCACACATTTAAAATGCATACTGGTACATATTCCCATGAGCATTCACACAATGTGCTCCGGTCTCTCTGAATTTTGGTTCATTTCAGTCGTACAAACAAAATGATAAACAAGGAAATTGACTCAGTGTGCAGGAAAGTAGCCTGCAGTGTTTGGTCTGCAGAGCGGTGAATCTCTGGCTAATGAATATAGATATATATTATGGCAGAGTGAATAAAGCCATGCAAGCAGATCAGTGAGCCACTGTGCTCACGCTCTTCCTAAGACGTGCAGTGCACAGACACAGATGTAAACCAGTTTAAACACAACATAAACATACACTACATTGTATTGTGCAGTGCATGAGTCTATCTTCAACTATGTAATGTGGACTGAACAAACTAAGAAAGGAAGGCCAAATAGGGAAATATAAATAACTTAAATGGTCAAATAATGTGAAGAGGATCTACACACCATGAAACAAAACATTCAAGATACACTGGAGCTGAAGTGTGCATGTGTTTGTCTTACTGGGTGTGTTGGCTGGTGATGTTGCCAGCTGCAGTGACTCAGCATAACCATCATCCTGCTGAGGAAAGCAAATGGAGTGACTTGGAAGCAGCCAGGATGGAGATGGAGAGATTAATGTGCACAATAATTTTGGCCTGTGGCTATAACAGCACTACACATTACACTGAGACCCACAGTGTGTGTGAGTGTGTGTGTGTGAGAGAGAGAGAGAGAGAGAGAGAGAGAGAGAGAGAGAGAGAGAGAGAGAGAGAGAGAGAGAGAGAGAGAGAATGCAAATTTAGTTAATGAAACAGGGACAGTAAGTTGAGAATTTAGTAAATTAGTTTCAGCCTGCCTTGATAAATGCAAATGATCTTAATTGGTCTACGGGTTGCCAAAATACAAATGAAAAAGCATATATATATATATATTTATATATTTAAAGTATAAACTTTTTCTGCAGCCGCAGCCTCACTTGTTTCCATTTGAACAATTCCTATCTTTTGTTATGTAATAAAACACTAAAACTACAAGTGTTAATGGTGGGAGGAACACTTATGGTACACTTATTATCTTACAAAGCCCATACTGATCAAAGCCCATTGAAATTAAAAACAACCTCCATACTAACAATGCCAATAAGCAGTAATTAGGAGGTCATTGAGGGAAAATTCTTAGTTAGTGGCCTAGTAGTATAGAATATGGCCATGCATAATAAGGCATTGATAAGTGCTAAACAATGACTACAAAAGAGCCAATAGGTCACTAATAGTCAATGGTGACTGTGTGTACCTAAATGTAAAGCGTTACCAAATGAAAATACTTTTGATGAATAACAATCTATCTATTAAAAAAATGTACCTTTTATCAGGTTAAACAATAATTCATCTCCACCTTAATAATCTCTGCCCGCAGTAGCCTAAGACATGAAAACATGTTGCGATCACAATGTAGAGGTCATTTGATAGGCTATGTCAATGGCTGCACGAAGCGTCTGAGAGTGTGACAGAATTGTGTGTCGAGATGTATGTGCCATGATGCACTACGTGTGGGACTTATCCCTTAGGCCACTGCTTGAGACGCTCCATCATTTTCAGTTAGTTAAATATATCGCAGATGTTTGTGGATTTACAATGTCAGATTACCAGAAACTGTTGAGACTGAGGTCCATGTTATAAAACCGTACTCTCTGAAAATACTACGTGATGGCAGCACTTTGCCTTTTCCATTCATGTTGATCTGCTGCACCTGTTCTATCTGCGGGAGTGATAAGCAAAAGGCGCCATCTCCTGGATGAAGTATCACAGCACATATAGCCACTTGCCTTTTTTAATATTTTGATGTTTTTTTTAAGAATTAATTGTGGAATTCTAATTCTTAATATCATTAGTTTGTGTGGCTGGAATATTGATTAATTTCTGTTCACATCTGCTTTCAAATCAATTTAATTTGCCAAGAGATTACCTTTTCATTCATGGTTAATACAGATGATTATTTTCTACATACTGTAATCATTCAATAACCCCAAAAATATGAAAATAAAAGGATTGCAACATTGGATGACAATAAACACAAAGTTTGTAATCTTGCACTGTTGGTGTAAAAACGTACAGCACTTTTACTAAATTAGATAGACAATCACATCCATATTGGAAATACACATATTGAGTTTGCCTCCTTTCAAATTGGGCTATCACCTTAAGCAAGGTTGATGCTTGCTCATACTGTAAAAACCTGGTTCTGGAATAGAGTTCCTTAGGTGGCCTCCAGTCATTGAAATATATGTGCCAGAGTTTGAGATCAGAAAAGTTAAGTATGACAATTATAATCTTCACCAGCTTTGTCTGTAACTATACTCATGAATTTACTAAATGCCATTTAGCTCAGGTTAACTAACAGTATCAAACAAACAATTCTGAAATGATCCTCAATAATGGATGATAAACTAATCCCTCTGTGCCTGTGTGCAAACAGCAGCATGTTGATGAATGCAATCCTCATAATCCAGAATTAAGAAGAAAACTTCTCAACCATCTCTTTTCTACAACTCAAAGCTTAAACTACCCATCAAACCATATTCCAAGATGTAACCCATTGAATATTAAACTGGGTCATTCAGCTGATATGCAAATTGTCTGTGAATCTTGACAATAGTATTGATTGTGTGTCATTTAAGTTAACTATTAATGTAATATTAGTATAGAATTCAATACAACACTCCTCCAAAGATAACACTAAATGAAACATGATAACATATTTAAAAGATGTAAGGGGGAATAAAACAATGATCAGAACTTCATATATTTCTTTTACAGATTCAACCCTTAGCTTTATAAACAAGTCCTGTTTCAATGAGCTGCTAGTCCCATGGGATAGAAAAGTGGGGTTGGGGTAAAGCACTGATGTAAGGGTGTGTTTTGGGATTAGGCACTGTAATGGGGGTGTGGTTAAAATAAAGGTGCATTGCATTCTCATTAGCCCTACATTCAAAATGGGGGAAGGCCAGGAAAATGCCAGCCATGTTACCCAAGGTCCCAGCCATATGGACAGAAAGCTAAAGGGTTCAGAGACCAAGGTCACCAGTGGAAGGACTGCCCTACCAATCTCTAGGTAGTAATGAGGTAAGTGTGTCATACATTGCATTAAAACTGAGTGATTATCTAATGTTTCATTGGTTTTATTGAATACAATCAGAAAGTGAGTAAACTTGTCTTGTCCACATAAAGATACATTTAACACACGAAAGAGACAAAACTATTCATTGGCATTGTAAAACAGATAGGGTGTAGTGCTACACTTATACAATCGTAATCCTCGCAATATATATGAGATGGGGCTTTTAGATCTCCAGCAATATGTTTGTGAATGTGTGACGAATCTGGCAACAGAGGCAGAAAACAGCTGCTGCTGTTACCAAACACAACACATGCACGGAAGGTAAACCAGTAGGTTTGAAAACCAGTAGGACCGGCACCCACTGCATGCCCAGTGTACGTGAATAGTCTTGTGATATTCGTTTTCAGGCGTTTAAGTTTGGACGGATATCATCTCGAAAACGATGCTTAAACGCCGTGTGGACGGAGGACTCAGGGATCCGCAACAGAGGGGCTAAAGAGCCGCATCCTGCTCCGGAGCCGTGGGTTGCCCACCCCTGGCCTAACCTAACCCTACAGCAGTGGAAGTCAGAGGCTATAGGCCTCTATTCCAGCAGTGGCTCAGGTATCTGGGGAAAGTACTTCATGTCGAGAGACTGAGCGAAAAGTTTACTAACAGAAACATCATCTTCCTGAAAATTTAATTTAATTTTGATTTAATCCGATGTAAACTGAAACACATTGTACATCATGTTGGCTGTCAACAAATATGTCATTCCAAATGCTGATGTCTTTGTTTCTGTTGTTTCTTTAATAAACTTTCCACTTTTGTTTTTTTTGTTAACAATATATATGGATATATAATGTTACATAATGTTACATATTTGTAAATCCTGAACAGGTGTGGCAATGTAAGTGGTTGATTTAAACGTGGTAGGCCTACTTGGTAAAGTGAATATTTAAATTACTATTTAAATATTAAAATTAGTGTTTCCGGATAGCGGAAGTAATTAGTTCCGGTCCGTTACACTAAAGAGTCCCCTTAAATGAACGAAGCTCTCGCTGACTCCGTTTGCCTCCTCCTCTTTTTCCCTTCCAATTGTCGTTTAATTGTAAGAGTGGAACACCAGCACTTTAACCGAAACTAATAGAAAATCCCTTCTCAGTAGTTCAGGACTTCAGCAGCAGCGAATTTAACTTCACTATTACTCGATAAGTTAACTTCTTCATCAAGTTAACGTTAACAACACGGTGTTACGGTTCAACCAGGGACCCTGTTAACTGGTGACCTCCAGCCGAATGCGTCTGTTGTTGTCCTAGCTACGGCAGCTGTTAAAAACGAGAAGAGAACACGTAGCTGTCCTCGTGAATGCCGCATTGTTTAGTTTTGCAATACAGTGTCAAACCTTCTCATTCAAGTTGATCTGGTTCCTCTGCTCTTAGGAGCGACTGCTGACTGTGTTTTAGATTTCTATGTATGCCTCTAATCCATACGTCCTGCCTATCGTGGCGTAATAACACTGCCTCCGCATGCCAATTATTTTTCCACTCAATGATATGAGTTCGAATCCCGTATATACCTTTTAATTAATTTATTTGTATTTTTTTAACTGTGCTACAGAGTTCTTTTACGTAACACATGTTTCCACAAAACAGGCTCCAAAGACGATTATATGTTTGTTTGTTTTCATACCAACTTTATTATTTCAAAGGAAGGGAAATTTGCTCCCTTCCTGTTTCAACACATAAACAACAAGCAAGCGACGTTTCAAACTCGAGTGGACTAGTTTCCTCAAAAGACGCTCCAACGTCGAATCCGGAATGTTTTGACCAAAGACTGTAAATGGGAAGGTTTGACACTGTATTGCAAAACTAAACAATGCGGCATTCACGAGGACAGCTACGTGTTCTCTTCTCATTTTTTAACAGCTGCCGTAGCTAGGACACCAACAGACGCATTCGGCTGAAGGTCGCCAGTTAACAGGGTCCCTGGTTGAACCGTAACAACGGTAAGAAACATGACCTGTGACGAGAGTTAACAGTTATCCTAATACGTTACTAGCTTTAGTACCAAGCTATCAAGATTAATCAGAGGTTAGCGGCTTTATATGCAGTTATGCATATTAGTTACATAACCGGACTCGACCATGGCACCCGAGAAGTGAAGAACTCAAATTTTGTTGCAATATGTATGTTTATTGAAACCCAGGTAGCATTCATAAAGATGATAGGGAGTTCGCAATTGGACTATGCTTTATAGCGATGTCTCATTATGGGGCTTTATTTCTAATTATGGCAACACATATATTCAAAGTTTCCCGCTTTAAATCGCAGGGAATACAGTGACGTCTGGTGGCTTCCAAAATGTATAGCAAAATAATATCTGACAGAACAAAGCTCCAACACGTTGTATATTTAACATCTGGTCCATCTAGTTTATTGCCATATTTCCCAGTTAGTATCCATATCATACTAATATACCAAACAGTTTATTTGACACAAGCTCAATTTTGAAACAGTGCGCTTCACAGGACTGAAACAAGCTTCGGTATCATTCGCTCTTCTCTAATGCGTCATTCAACAGGCAAAACAAACAAGAACACGTCATGAATTAAATTAATTCAGAAATAAAAGGAAGAAAACCCCCACGTCCTTCCCAGTAGTCACTAGTCTAGACCAATATTATCTGTCATTACCACCAAACAACTTTCCATAGGGACGTCGTATAAATTGTTTTTTTTAAGCTCAAATGCTCATATAATCTTTTCAAGCATTTGTGGCATATGCACTTAACCATTGTTGATCTAGCGCTTGTTGGAAGTTTAACATCTGTAGAATTTGTTTAGTCAACATGCATAGCAGTTACCAATGTTGCCAGTGACTGTTTTTAAAAAAAAAATATTTTCTCCATCTGCAGGAGGAACGCAAAACAACTTATGTCGGGGACTTTTCATCAAAGGAGAGGTGCGTTAAAATATATTTTATTAAGACAACATGGTGACTCACAAATACATTTTTTTGGCTCAATTAACACTTTACTAATTATGTAGAAAGTATATCATTTTGAAGTGAACATTACTTTAGTGTTAGCCGTTTTTTCCACCCAGTCTAAAAGACTTTTCACAGCCCATCTTGGTCCATCAATTTCTTTGGTAATGTGCCTGTAAACCAAATTCAAGGCTATGGATTTGGAGTTGATTTGAACATTTTGTTTTACAATTACACTACCAATGCAACGGGCTGTTTGTTTTCTGGGTTGTTTGATAGTAAAAGGATTAATGCATACCAAGCTGCACATGCCATCAGTAGAAAGTACTGTGTACTAAACTAACTTTGATGGTGTTGTATTCTCTCCTCAGAATTCTGTACTTCCTGAGAGAAAGTCCTCACTAGTGGATTATTCTGGACACACCTGAAGAACCTTCTGCTGATCTGTCAGACCTTCTGTACCGGTGAGTGAATGAAGCTGAATTTTCTTTAATGCGACTAGATGTTGGCAAAAGTTGAATGCTTTTCATCTTTTGCGACCTACTGACTTGACTGATATTCATTCATCTTCGAGTAATGTCACTGCACTGTTATTATGATAGCATAACAATAATTTTGATATTGCTGGAGTCAAGTTTGTTGATGCTCACACTGTGAACATGTAATATTGTCATTGCAGTAGTTTGGGCTGAATTGCTGAACTGTGACATTTGCCATTAAGAAGAGAGAAGGGAGTAATATATTTGAACACAATGACATCATTATTTAGGATTTATGTTTGATTGAGGTACTTTTAACCGGAACTTGTACCGTACTGTTTAGAGTAACACTGTGACATCTATGTCATTCAATGGGGCGTATGCCTAATTCAGAAGGACATTTGAAAAGTGCAGAGCATTGTAAGGTCATTGTTGTCCACTTTCTGTGTTATGTGCGATCATGCGTCACATGGAGCTCATTTCCTTTTGAAGGGGAACTCCACCGATTTTAGACATCAAAGGCTGTTTAGAGGTCTTGGGGAGCACTACTCCATATGTGACACATTTTGCAAACTTTCTCAAGTGATGTCTTTTGAGTCAGCATCTGTTGGGGCTAAAGACTTCAAGTTTGAAAATGAGAACAATCTGGGAGCTTGGAGTTCTAAAAAGTGAGCTTGCTAGACCTCTGTAGCCGCTCCTCATCTCTGCTTAGAGGTAATGGCTCGAGACTACATTAGCTGCTACTAGCTTAACACACCCACATCTCACAACTTGCATTGTGGGTAACACAGATGGCAGCTTTGACAAGAGAGAAGAATGGTATGTAAGCAGGCAGTGTGTTGGTATATAACAATTGGTAATAATGGTTGGAATAATAAAGATTATATGTTTGGTTCTGCAAATTCATTTTGATCTCTATTTTTTATTTATTATAGGCAAGCAATGCTAAATTGTAGTTCTCCTTTAACACATATGCAGATGTGGTATAACATTGTGGCCATAATATAGTATATGATATGCATTTGTTCTTTTGTATTTTTTGTTCAATTTTGAACAAAGAATTGAACAATGAACAAAAAATCATGAAGGCAATCATGAATTGATTGCCTTCATAATGCGTTCAGGTGGATAACACTATACTATTTTTTATTATTATATAAAGCCAAATCTTTACTTATACTTTTAATTGTAGATACTAATATTGTTGAGGACTAAGTGGAATTTACCAAAATAAATGTTTGTCGCTTTCCATGGTGCTGAAACGGTGAAGATCTGTGTTTTACTCATTTTGTGTGGTTGTTCCGACCCTCTTAATGCCTTAATTGTCAGTATGTTTTTTTCATTTTCGGCCACATTGTAGGGCAACGGTGTGTTTATATTGTTATGAGAATATTGATATGATGCATTAATTAATAATTATAATACATATTGTGTCACCTGGCATTCTATTATTAGCATCCTTACTGGAGACAAAAGAGTGACTCATGAATCAATATAAAAGTATTGCTTGTTTGTAGAACAAGCCACCATATCGCCATGTTGCCTCTGTCCATGGTACTGAAATAACTAGCGCAACTGGAAACTTTTTTTTTCTTCTCTTTTAGCGATATTTACGAATTATGTATTTGTGCCTTAAGAGATGCACTAAGTATGAATATTTTGCAACAACAAATCAGAGAGTATCAACTGAGTTATCTATTACATGTGCAGTATTTATTATCCATATTGGATAACCCGGATCAGCCTCTCCACCACCAGGGACAGCGGAGCACTTCCTCCAACAGACTCAGACTCACAAGGATACAGGAGATAATTTCAGTCAAATCATCCACTAGACAGATAGACACAAGTAATAATAATCAATAATTTTAGCAACACATATTTTAACATATTCCGTTTGGAAATTCAGTTTGCTTCGTCCATACATTATTTAAGAGGTCAAACCTGTAAATATACGTTTTACACTTGTGTAACAACAATATTGTACAGTGATATAAATAATGGTTCTTAAGGAGTGGCTGTTTATCCGGTGCTGAAAAGTATCTATCTAAATTTCTATCATGATTTTTTTAGTGAAAATGTATTTTATTACATTTTAAGTCATATTTTCAATTCATGTTTTTTTCTTGAAGTAAATACACGCTGGTCAATAAAATAATTAAATTCGTTGAACATTATTCATGATATTGTTGCGTCTGTGTTATATGATGGCACACAGTTCGTGTTAAAGAGGGTGAGGATGAGGCGGGTCTATATGTGGAGAATATTGCATGCAGGTGCTAAGAGTGAAAAGTGACTCATGGTGTCGCTGTAGGCCAGCACACAAGCACACAGACGTCTCCACCCACTGTTACTGCTTCAGTAGGTTGTAATTTCTCAGAACAATCTCACGACTGTTTTTCATTGCGTTCGCTGTTGCAAACATTTTGGATTACTGACTGAGTTTTGGATTTAAATTAATTTGTGCTGTAGTAATTTTTACAAGCCGTGGACTTGTTTTTTTTTTTCGACGATGGGAGACAAAGGATTTCCAGCGCTTCGTCCGATCCTCTGCATCGCTTCCTTTATTGTAACGCTGCACCTCGTTAATGGAGACCTGAGTTATTCTATTCCAGAAGAGATGAAACGCGAGTCTGTTATTGGAAATATAGCCAAAGATCTCGGTCTCGATTTGAGGACCTTATCTTCCCGAAAGGCCCGTGTTGATTTTGAGGGGACTCGTAAGCGTTACTGTGATATTAATCTGAGTACCGGAGATTTGATCACATCGGAGAGAATTGACCGAGAAAGTCTTTGTGGAAAGAAACCCTCGTGCGTTGTGAAAGTAGATCTGGTGTTAGAAAATCCTCTAGAGCTTCATCGACTAAGTCTTCATATTCAAGATGTAAACGACAACTCGCCAAAATTCAAAAAGCAATTGATTGAAATGGAAATAAGAGAGTCAGCTGAAAAGGGAAACCGCTTCTCTATCGACGAGGCCCATGACGCAGATATAGGTCAGAATGCTGTTCAAAGGTACAACCTGCAAAAGAACGATAACTTCATTCTCGGTGTTGACAGCAACACTGTTGAACTCGTACTGCAGAACAAGCTTGATCGAGAGAAGCAGAAAGACATTAATTTGCTTCTCACAGCTTTCGATGGAGGCTCTCCTCAGAGATCAGGTACTGTAGTCATACACGTCACTGTACTGGATGCTAATGATAACGCCCCAGTGTTTAGCCAGGCCGTTTATAAAGCCAGTCTGCCTGAAAACTCTCCTCCAGATACCATAGTGATTAATGTTAGTGCTACTGACGCAGATGAAGGAGTTAATGGAGATGTGACGTATGATTTAAGCCATGTGTCTGACGATGATGTAAATGTATTTTCTATTGATCCTAAAACTGGAGAAGTTAAAGTAACTGGTGTGATTGACTTTGAAGAAAGGAGCTCTTTTGAAATGAAAGTGGAAGCTAAAGATGGTTTAGGATTAACCTCTTACGCCAAAGTTATAATAGATGTTACTGATATAAATGATAACGCTCCAGTGATATATCTGAAATCACTAACTATCCCCATACCTGAGAACGTGTCACCTGGCACAGAGGTGGGCATCATCAACGTGCAGGATAGAGACTCCGAGACTAACAGACAGGTCCGCTGCTCCATTCAGCAAAACGTCCCTTTTAAGTTGGTTCCTTCTATTAAAAACTATTATTCTCTGGTGACCACAGGACAACTGGACCGTGAACTAGAGTCTGATTACAACATTACAATCACCGCCACTGACGAGGGCTCTCCACCTCTGTCCTCCTCTAAAACTGTTCAGTTATCTGTAGCAGACATCAACGACAACCCACCTGTGTTTGAGGAACAGTCCTACAGCGCTTATGTGACTGAAAATAACAAACCTGGCTCCACTTTATGTTCCGTAACGGCTCGAGACCCCGACTGGAGACAAAACGGTACAGTGATTTATTCTCTGTTACCCGGTGAGGTGAACGGTGCCCCGGTGTCCTCCTATCTATCTGTTAACGGAGACACGGGGGTGATCCACGCTGTGAGGTCCTTTGATTATGAACAGTTCAGGAGTTTTAAAGTCCACGTGACGGCCAGAGACAACGGTTCTCCTCCGCTCAGCAGCAACGTGACCGTCAGTGTGTTCGTATCGGATGTGAATGACAACTCTCCTCAGATACTGTACCCCGCCCCGGAGGGCAACTCCTTCATGACCGAGCTGGTCCCCAAAGCTGCACACGGAGGCTCTCTGGTGTCCAAAGTGATAGCGGTGGACGCGGACTCCGGACAGAACGCCTGGCTGTCCTATCATATAGTGAAATCCACTGATCCGGGACTTTTCACTATTGGTCTCCACAGCGGAGAGATCAGGACCCAGCGGGACATTTCTGAATCTGACAGCATGAAACAGAACCTCATTGTGTCAGTGAAAGATAACGGACAGCCCTCTCTCTCTGCCACCTGTTCCATGTATTTACTTATTTCTGATAACTTAGCTGAGTTGCCAGAGCTGAAGGATATTTCTTATGACGAGAAGAACTCCAAACTGACCTCTTATCTGATCATCGCTCTGGTGTCTGTGTCCACCTTTTTCCTGACCTTCATCATCATCATCCTCGGTGTGAGGTTTTGTCGCAGTAGAAAGCCCAGACTGTTGTTTGATGGAGCAGTTGCCATCCCCAGCGCTTATCTCCCTCCTAATTACGCAGACGTTGACGGCACTGGAACTTTACGCAGCACTTACAATTATGACGCGTACCTGACAACAGGTTCTAGAACCAGTGACTTTAAGTTCGTGTCATCTTACAATGACAACACACTACCTGCTGACCAGACTCTGAGGAAAAGTCCATCAGACTTTGCTGACCCGTTTGATGATTTAGAGCCGTCTGAGGAGGTAGGAACCTTCCAAAGTTACTAATCACAATGCATTGTTGGCTTGTTTGTTGAGTTCTGTTAATGCCTCTCTGGCAGCAACATGTGTTCATACTTCTGAAAGTTATTGCGGGTTTACTGAAGTGAACTTTTAGCATGATCTTTCGGGGTTTTTTCCGTTTATTTCATTATATTTTGTCAGAAAATCATTAGATGTTTGTTACGTGTCATCATTCAAAACTGGAGTCTATTTTAAGATATCCACTGGTATTCATTTTTTCTCACACAGGTGCCTATTATGTTCATGTTCTGAAAGATAAACTTTGAAAATGATTATTTGACCAAATTGTTTTAATATCCATTTCAGTCTTTGATTCATGAATTACATGTTACTAATTCGCTATTTAAAATAAAATAAATACTTTTCGATCAAGCAGTTATTCCAACCCGATCTTTGCCAGCAGAAAACCCAGGCCTCATGGAAAAACTATAGTCATGAGAATATTTTCATCAGCAAGATGTACATGATTCAAGCTGTCACAAAACTATTTCTCACCAATCAATTTGCGTAACCTCTCATGGGTATTTAGGGTTACATATTTCGCTGTTGACCCCAGTAAATGATTCCAACGCTTTCTTATCCCATTTTTGCCTTCCTGTTCCAGTTGGGACATAAATGCATAATAAGCTGTGTGCCAAAGACTTGAGTGTCTTTTCTTTATCCTTTGAGCATGTTTTCAGTATATCTCTGTCGATTATCAGCAAGGGATGAAAATAATAGATCCTATTTCGGAATCATCCGAGGGTGACGTGGCTAACGGTTCAAGTTGTACCGTAAACCCATGTTAGAACAGTCTAGATCTCTCACCAGAAGACCAAAATCAGCGTTCAATAACTTTGTGCCATCAACTCTGCCAGATCTTGAGGGAACTGTTCGTGGTGCTGAAACGCTTCTCAGGCGCTCAATTACAGCCCCAACTGGAGAGCTCCTCTTCTCCTCAGCAATGCTCTCTGAATTTCAATACAAAAGAATTATAGTGATAATAACTACATCTGTAATGAGAATATTTGGTGTTTGTGATCAGCTCATATTATTATGAAGCGCTCAACAACAGATCACGATATTTTGTTGCTGTGTTGAAATTACAGTTTAGCTGGCCTTCCCTTTAGGAGGCTACAACTCTGATATATATGTTTTGTATTGTTTAACCGATTTTAGAAATTTAAAGCAAAGGTAACAGACTATTTCAAACCACGATTCTTTGAGCTGATTTGTCCTGGGGGGAAAACACTATCGTCTAAACCTGGGCCAAATAGCAGGAATAGACAGTGTATTTTAAGAAATGTATACAATTACCGCACATGCGCATCTCATTTTAACATGAGTGATAGTGAGCTTAATCCGGTTTTAGAGGAATATTTAAAGGAAAATTTTATTACATATTAGTCTGAAATCAAAATGAGACTCATGGTGTCGCTGTTGGCTGACGGACAAAAGTCTCTCACCACTCCACCCACTACTGCTTTATCAGCTGCATATTCTCCAGACAAACGGTTACATTTCCGAACGTATTTCACCGTGTTCATTGCTCTGACCTGTTGGATTATTTGGTGTTTTTGACTATTTTAATTTGTTTGCACTGGACAATATTAATTGTACAAGCTAATGGGGCTTTTACTTGTCAAGATGGGAGACAAAGGATTTCCAGCGCTTCGTCCGATCCTCTGCATCGCTTCCTTTATTGTTACGCTGCACCTCGTTAATGGAGACCTGAGTTATTCTATTCCAGAAGAGATGAAACGCGAGTCTGTTATTGGAAATATAGCCAAAGATCTTGGTCTCGATCTGAAGACCTTATCTTCCCGAAAGGCCCGTGTTGATTTTGAGGGGACTCGTAAACGGTACTGTGATATTAATCTGAGTACCGGAGATTTGATCACATCGGAGAGAATTGACCGAGAAAGTCTTTGTGGAAAGAAACCCTCGTGCGTTGTGAAAGTAGATCTGGTGTTAGAAAATCCTCTGGAGCTTCATCGACTAAGTCTTCACATTCAAGATGTAAATGACAACTCGCCAAAATTCAAAAAGCAATTGATTGAAATGGAAATAAGCGAGTTGGCTGAAAAGGGAAACCGCTTCTCTATCGACGAGGCCCATGACGCAGATATAGGTCAAAATGCTGTTCAAAGGTACAACCTGCAAAAGAACGATAACTTCATTCTCGCGGTTGACAGCAACACTGTTGAACTCGTACTGCAGAACAAGCTTGACCGAGAGAAGCAGAAAGACATTAATTTGCTTCTCACAGCTTTAGATGGAGGCTCTCCTCAGAGATCAGGTACTGTAGTCATACACGTCACTGTACTGGATGCTAATGATAACGCCCCAGTGTTTAGCCAGGCCGTTTATAAAGCCAGTCTGCCTGAAAACTCTCCTCCAGATACCATAGTGATTAATGTTAGTGCTACTGATGCAGATGAAGGAGTTAATGGAGATGTGACGTATGATTTAAGCCATGTGTCTGATGATGACATAAACGTATTTTCTATTGATCCTAAAACTGGAGAAGTTAAAGTAACTGGTATGATTGACTTTGAAGAAAGGAGTTCTTTTGAAATGAGAGTGGAAGCTAAAGATGGTTTAGGACTAACCTCTTACGCCAAAATTTTAATAGATGTTACTGATATAAATGATAATGCTCCAGTGATATATCTGAAATCACTGACTAACCCCATACCTGAGAACGTGTCACCTGGTACAGAGGTGGGCATCATCAACGTGCAGGATAGAGACTCTGAGACTAACAGACAGGTCCGCTGCTCCATTCAGCAAAACGTCCCTTTTAAGTTGGTTCCTTCTATTAAAAACTATTATTCTCTGGTGACCACAGGACAACTGGACCGTGAACTAGAGTCTGATTACAACATTACAATCACCGCCACTGACGAGGGCTCTCCACCTCTGTCCTCCTCTAAAACTGTTCAGTTATCTGTAGCAGACATCAACGACAACCCACCTGTGTTTGAGGAACAGTCCTACAGCGCTTATGTGACTGAAAATAACAAACCTGGCTCCACTTTATGTTCCGTTACCGCTCGAGACCCTGACTCGAGACAAAACGGTACAGTGATTTATTCTATGTTACCCGGTGAGGTGAACGGTGCCCCTGTCTCCTCCTATCTATCTGTTAATGGAGACACGGGGGTGATCCACGCTGTGAGGTCGTTTGATTATGAACAGTTCAGGAGTTTTAAAGTCCACGTGACGGCCAGAGACAACGGTTCTCCTCCGCTCAGCAGCAACGTGACCGTCAGCGTGTTCGTATCGGATGTGAATGACAACTCTCCTCAGATACTGTACCCCGCCCCGGAGGGCAACTCCTTCATGACCGAGCTGGTCCCCAAAGCTGCACACGGAGGCTCTCTGGTGTCCAAAGTGATAGCGGTGGACGCGGACTCCGGACAGAACGCCTGGCTGTCCTATCATATAGTGAAATCCACTGATCCGGGACTTTTCACTATTGGTCTCCACAGCGGAGAGATCAGGACCCAGCGGGACATTTCTGAATCTGACAGCATGAAACAGAACCTCATTGTGTCAGTGAAAGATAACGGACAGCCCTCTCTCTCTGCCACCTGTTCCATGTATTTACTTATTTCTGATAACTTGGCTGAGGTGCCAGAACTGAAGGATATTTCTTATGACGAGAAGAACTCCAAACTGACCTCTTATCTAATCATCGCGCTGGTGTCTGTGTCTACCTTTTTCCTGACCTTCATCATCATCATCCTCGGTGTGAGGTTTTGTCGCAGGAGAAAGCCCAGACTGTTGTTTGATGGAGCAGTTGCCATCCCCAGCGCTTATCTCCCTCCTAATTACGCAGACGTTGACGGAACAGGAACTTTACGCAGCACTTACAATTATGACGCGTACCTGACAACAGGTTCTAGAACCAGTGACTTTAAGTTCGTGTCATCCTACAATGACAACACACTGCCTGCTGACCAGACTCTGAGGAAAAGTCCATCAGACTTTGCTGACCCGTTTGATGATTTAGAGCCGTCTGAGGAGGTAGGAACCTTCCAAAGTACTTTACTAATCACAATGCAGTGTTGGCTTGTTTGTTGAGTTCTGTTAATGCCTCACTGGCAGCAACATGTGTTTATACTTTTGAAAGTTATTGCGGGTTTGCTGAAGTGAACTTTAAGCATTAAGGATGGAAATCTTTCGGTTTTTTTTACGTGTATTTTCTTATATTCTGTCAGAAAATCATTAGATGTTTTTACGTTTCGTCATTCAAAACCATGGGACTCCTCATTTGGAGTCTATTTTACGTTTTCTGCCACTTATTTTCATGTCCTGAAAGATAAACTTAGACAGTTATTATTTAGCAAAATAGTTTTAATATATAATTGAGTCTGCTTTATAATTTAGCGATTCATGAGTTATATGTTAAGTGAGACTAATTCGCTATTTAGAATACAACAATAATGTGCGATTAAGTAGTTATTCCAACACGATCTTTGCCAGAGGAAAACCCAGGCCTCATGGAAAAACTATAGTCGAAGAACATTTTTATCAGTAAGATGTATATGATTCAAGCTGTCACAAAACTATTTTTCACCAATCATTTTGCGTAATCTATCATGAGTATTTACTTTTACATACAGCAGTTGGCTGTTAAGCATGTTTTCAAGATCTTACTGTCAACTGTGAGCAAGGGATGTTAATTATCGATCATATTCCGAAATCATCCGAGGATGACGTGGCTAACGGTTCAAGTGTACCGTAAACTCACGTTAGAACAGTCTAGAATTCTGACCAGAAGACCAAAAACAGCGTTTAATAACTTTGTGCCATCAACTCTGCCAAATCTCAAGGGAACTGTTCGTGGTGCTGAAACGCTTCTCAGGCGCTCACTTACAGCCCCAACTGGAGAGGTCCTCTTCTCCTCAGCAATGTTCTCTGAATTTTGATACAAAATAATAACTACATCTGTAATGAGGATATGTGGTGTACGTGATTCCCCAGCTCATACTATTATTATGGACCGATCAACAACAGCTCATACAATATGATGTTGCTGATTTGCAATGACAGTTTAGCTCGCCTCCTTTTTCGGAGGCTAAAACTCTAATTTATATATTTTTTATTGAACCACTTTTAGAAATCTAAAGCAAAGATAAAAGACTATTTAAAACTACGATTCATTGAGCTGAGTTATACTTGGGGTAACAGCACTGACTTTTCTAAAACTGATCCAAATAGTAGGAATAAATAGCCTGTGTCTTTTTAGAAATGTATAGATTTACCGCACATGCGCATCTCATTTTAACATAAGTGATAGTGAGCTTAATCCAGTTTTAGAGGGATATTTTGAGGAATATTTTATTACAAAGTGTGAAGACTAAATGTGACTCATGGTGTCGCTGTTGGCTGACGGACAAAAGTCTCTCACCACTCCACCCACTACTGCTATTTCAGCTGCATATTCTCCAGACAAACGGTTACATTTCCGAACGTATTTCACCGTGTTCATTGCTCTGATCTGTTGGATTATTTGGTGTTTTTGACTATTTTAGTTTTTTGCACTGGACAATATAAATTGTACAAGCTTATGGGCCTTTTACGTGTCAGGATGGGAGACAAAGGATTTCCAGTGCTTCGTCCGATCCTCTGCATCGCTTCCTTTATTGTAACGCTGCACCTCGTTAATGGAGACCTGAGTTATTCTATTCCAGAAGAGATGAAACGCGAGTCTGTTATTGGAAATATAGCAAAAGATCTTGGTCTCGATCTGCGGACCATATCTTCCCGAAAGGCCCGTGTTGATTTTGAGGGGACTCGTAAGCGGTACTGTGATATTAATCTGAGTACCGGAGATTTGATCTCATCGGAGAGAATTGACCGAGAAAGTCTTTGTGGAAAGAAACCCTCGTGCGTTGTGAAAGTAGATCTGGTGTTAGAAAATCCTCTGGAGCTTCATCGACTAAGTCTTCACATTCAAGATGTAAATGACAACTCGCCAACATTCAATAAGCAAGTGATTGAAATGGAAATATGGGAGTCAGCTGAAAAGGGAAACCGCTTTTCTATCGAGGAGGCCCATGATGCAGATATAGGTCAAAATGCTGTTCAAAGGTACAACCTGCAAAAGAACGATAACTTTATTCTAGCTGTTGATAGCAACAAGGTTGAACTCGTACTGGAGAACAAGCTTGATCGAGAGAAAGAAAAATACATTAATTTGCTTCTCACAGCTTTAGACGGAGGCTCTCCTCAGAGATCAGGTACTGTAGTCATACACGTCACTGTACTGGATGCTAATGATAACGCCCCAGTGTTTAGCCAGGCCGTTTATAAAGCCAGTCTGCCTGAAAACTCTCCTCCAGATACCATAGTGATTCATGTTAGTGCTACTGACGCAGATGAAGGAGTTAATGGAGATGTGACGTATCACTTTGGTCATGTTTCTGACGATGACGTAAATGTATTTTCTATTGATCCTAAAACTGGAGAAATTAAAGTAACTGGTGTGATTGACTTTGAAGAAAGGAGTTCTTTTGAAATGAGAGTGCAAGCTAAAGATGGTTTAGGACTAACCTCCTACGCCAAAGTTATAATAGATGTTACTGATATAAATGACAACGCTCCAGTGATATATCTGAAATCACTGACTAACCCCATACCTGAGAACGTGTCACCTGGTACAGAGGTGGGCATCATCAACGTGCAGGATAGAGACTCCGAGACTAACAGACAGGTCCGCTGCTCCATTCAGCAAAACGTCCCTTTTAAGTTGGTTCCTTCTATTAAAAACTATTATTCTCTGGTGACCACAGGACAACTGGACCGTGAACTAGAGTCTGATTACAACATTACAATCACTGCCACTGACGAGGGCTCTCCACCTCTGTCCTCCTCTAAAACTGTTCAGTTATCTGTAGCAGACATCAACGACAACCCACCTGTGTTTGAGGAACAGTCCTACAGCGCTTATGTGACTGAGAATAACAAACCTGGCTCCACTTTATGTTCCGTAACGGCTCGAGACCCCGACTGGAGACAAAACGGTACAGTGATTTATTCTCTGTTACCCGGTGAGGTGAACGGTGCCCCGGTGTCCTCCTATCTATCTGTTAACGGAGACACGGGGGTGATCCACGCTGTGAGGTCGTTTGATTATGAACAGTTCAGGATTTTTAAAGTCCACGTGACGGCCAGAGACAACGGTTCTCCTCCACTCAGCACCAACGTGACCGTCAGTGTGTTCGTATCGGATGTGAATGACAACTCTCCTCAGATACTGTACCCCGCCCCGGAGGGCAACTCCTTCATGACCGAGCTGGTCCCCAAAGCTGCACACGGAGGCTCTCTGGTGTCCAAAGTGATAGCGGTGGACGCGGACTCCGGACAGAACGCCTGGCTGTCCTATCATATAGTCAAATCCACTGATCCGGGACTTTTCACTATTGGTCTCCACAGCGGAGAGATCAGGACCCAGCGGGACATTTCTGAATCTGACAGCATGAAACAGAACCTCATTGTGTCAGTGAAAGATAACGGACAGCCCTCTCTCTCTGCCACCTGTTCCATGTATTTACTTATTTCTGATAACTTAGCTGAGGTGCCAGAACTGAAGGATATTTCTTATGACGAGAAGAACTCTAAACTGACCTCTTATCTGATCATCGCGCTGGTGTCTGTGTCCACCTTTTTCCTGACCTTCATCATCATCATCCTCGGTGTGAGATTTTGTCGCAGGAGAAAGCCCAGACTGTTGTTTGATGGAGCAGTTGCCATCCCCAGCGCTTATCTCCCTCCTAATTACGCAGACGTTGACGGAACAGGAACTTTACGCAGCACTTACAATTATGACGCCTACCTGACAACAGGTTCTAGAACCAGTGACTTTAAGTTCGTGTCATCTTACAATGACAACACACTGCCTGCTGACCAGACTCTGAGGAAAAGTCCATCAGACTTTACTGACCCGTTTGATGATTTAGAGCCGTCTGAGGAGGTAGGAACCTTCCAAAGTATACTTTACTAATCACAATGCATTGTTGGCTTGTTTGTTGAGTCCTTTTAATACTTATTTGTTCGGCTCTAGTATGTGTTCATTCTACAGACATTTATTTTGTGGTTTCTGGAGTGAACTTTTTACATAATGAAGGGAAATTTTAGTATTTTGCTGAAGCTAATGTTTAGAATTATAGAGTTTTTTTGTGATCGCTGTTTACTTTGTCAGTTACGCCTGAAAAATATCACACGTTTGCCTTTTGTCCTTCAGAACCATGGTACTCGTCACATGGTATTTCTTTGACGTTTTCTGTTTTACACAGGTGTGAATTCTTTTCAAGTCCTATCAGAAAGATCAAATTGAATATCATTCCTTTTAGTAGTTAGTTATTTGTGTTGGTTTTATATTTAACGTTTTTGAATTATGTCAATTCGGACTAATTTGTTAGTTAGAATAACACAATCATTGGCTACTATGAGTTATTCTAACCATCAGAAAACCTGGGACTCATGCAGGATTGGATTTAAAATAATATATTTTTATCACCAAAGTGTAGTTATTTATGGAGCTGTCACAGAATCATTCTTTTTTTTAATCTTTCATTTTGCATAGGCTGTCGTTAATCTTTACTTTTACATTGTTGGTTGTAAAACATTATTTTCAGTATAAATCACAATCACATATCAGCAGTTAATGGAAAAAGTTCCAATGTGTAAGTCAATTGAGAGAAAGTTGGCTCACGGTTTAGGAGTAAGGATGAGTCTGTTTACTTTTGTGAAACCGTCACAAACTCGCGTTAGTGCAGTAAGAACTAAGAACTCTGTCCAGAAGAACAAAACAGCGTTCAATATATTTGTTTCCTGCCATAACGGGTCTGTCTGTTGTGCTGAAGACTTCCAATGTTGAGCCAAAAACAATGAATCTTTGAACATATTAAGGCTTCTGAAGTACTTGGAGCCTTTCCTGCTGTAGTGTCCTTGTCACAATGGATGTATTTTGGCCGATTTGTTAAGCAGTTTAGTTTGTGTGCAGCAATATCATTTTTTTTAAATTGAAAGACGCTTTTGGGATTTTTAATTGAAATGTTTGGTTAGTGATGGATTTTAACAATATTAATATTGTCAGTTTTGCCAGCACATTTTTAAACATTTCTGCTCTTTGTTCTTCTAAATATTGGATTCCATCATTTCCTGCCTGTGACACGTTGTTTTTTTCCTCTTTATGTAAACATGTATGTTTATGGATTTTGTTCTGCCGTCTAGTTTCACAAAGAAACACATTTTAACACACTAATTACAAAGTGTCTATCTGTAATTCAATGTTTAATGGTTTCTTAAAGCTGCTTTTCGTTGTCTTGAATGTTAATTTGTTACACAGATAAACAAAAATATAGACGTCCAATTTGTTTTTTATTCAACCACTTTTCACCTGGGGGAATTTTGACCCTTATAGAAGGTTTTACACCTAAATGCAACTTTTTATAATGTAGTACCAGAAGTACTTCACAAAATGAAGCAATAAGGCGGCTTCTCATTGTTCAGTGTACAGCATTTTTTTACTTTCTAATATTCCAGCATGTAATGCTTAACCTTAACTGTCATTGAATGATCAAAACACTGCAGTTACCTGATTCAACCTGAGTGTGTGATGAACATTATATAGGTTTAAGAAGGAGTTGTGTTTTCTTTTGTGAAACTGTCTTACTCACATGGATGTACATTGGCCTTGGTAGACACAGTTTAACATGCAGCATCCTGGTGGTGACACCTGTTCTTCCAAATCTTGAGGTATCTGTCCGTGGTGCTGAAACACTCTTCTTGCGAAACCACACCTAGATTTGTTTTTGTTTACCTTGAGCTACACTGTTAAATCGCAATGGGATGAGTGGATGATAATAATATAATGCTCAGATTTTTCATTATTAATATAGATGTTAATTAAGATGATAATAATAATAATAATACAAATCACAAAAGCTTTCCCTTAGTAATACACATGCTTTTATTTATGAACTCAACAATCTTAACAAGCTTGTAACCTTAAGAGCAACTAGAAGCAAAAAGATTTTGGTTTGTTTGTTTATTTGTAACTGTAATTTGGTCAAACGTTTACTCCATGTTGTTATAGTTTGGATTGTTTAATTTCCCTGACTGCCTCAGCTCATTGTCTGAGAGCCCCGAACCACATTTCTATATCAGTGTTATATTACAGTCTAGTGCATGTTTCAGTGTCATGCTCGAAGGTATTTCGCATTCTTTGTCTTAATTTTAGCAGTATGTGGTCATGTATTGCCAACACAAATGGCATAAAGCACTTTGACAAAATGAAAGCAACACAGACACATTATTTATATTGTAATGGCCTTGTGTGCTACAATGAAATGTCATTGAGCTACGTTGTATTGCAAACATCCCCAACACTGAGGTACTTACAATGAATGAATGGTGTCTGTGTTTAGGGTAAATTATTTACCAAACAGACACACTTGTTGTGTTAAGATTGTATTATTGTGACATTAATACAACTTTAATCCTTTAGTCAGTGGCCATTCACTGTATGTTTTCCATGAACCGTAGCTCAGAGTAAATAAGTAAATTTATTAAAATACAGTACTTCAGTAAAATGTTGATGTAATTGTACTTTATTTGAGTATTTTCACTTTCTGCTACTTTACGCTTTTCCACTAAATTTCATTTGGGAAAAAAGTGATTTACTTCGCTACATTTGTCTGACAGCTACAGTTAGTCAAGTTACTTGCAGATTAAGATTCTAATGACCCTTTTTAGGTGACCAACTATAGGTTGGGACCCTCTGGATTTATTGTGTATAAATGAAATTTAACTTCACATCCACCAGCTTCAACAGTGAAATTCTGCTTGAATATTGATGCATCATATCAACACTCTAATCATTTCACATATTCTGATATATTGGTCACAGACCTTTTTCTGCTGAAAGACTGCTTTTACTTTTGATACTTTAAATATATTTGACTGATAATAGTTTTGTACTCTTGCTAAGATGAAATTTCAAATGCAGGACTTTAACTTTGTAATGGAGTATATTTAGTTTTTGATATTTTAAGTTTGCTTTCCAAGCAAAAGATCAGAGTATTTCTTCCACCACTGTCCATGGTGCTGCACTTTACCTCTCTGTTTTGCTGTCGCAGAAATTATTGACATTGAACAGTTTTAGTGACATTTAAGATGTCTTCATAAGATATCGAGGACATATTGAAATGGTCATATTCAATCATAACACTGTGAAGATAACAAGCGACTCATGGTGTCGCTGTTGGCTTACAGAACATGAACACACACCACTCCACCCACTCGTACTGAATGGATGTCAGTTGTATTTTTCCAAGAGAATGTGTTATATCGTGGACATATTTTGGTGAACACTGGTGCCGAGTTTTGGATTATTGACTCTTCTTTGGATATATTTACTACTTTTTCCCAGCTTAGACGCTAAATACGCCTTATTGTGTCAAGATGGGAGACAAAGGATTTCCAGCGCTTCGTCCGATCCTCTGCATCGCTTCCTTTATTGTAACGCTGCACCTCGTTAATGGAGACCTGAGTTATTCTATTCCAGAAGAGATGAAACGCGAGTCTGTTATTGGAAATATAGCAAAAGATCTCGGTCTCGATCTGAAGACCTTATCTTCCCGAAAGGCCCGTGTTGATTTTGAAGGGACTCGTAAGCGGTACTGTGATATTAATCTGAGTACCGGAGATTTGATCACATCGGAGAGAATTGACCGAGAAAGTCTTTGTGGAAAGAAACCCTCGTGCGTTGTGAAAATAGATCTGGTGTTAGAAAATCCTCTGGAGCTTCATCGACTAAGTCTTCACATTCAAGATGTAAACGACAACTCGCCTAAATTCAGAGAAAATTTAATTGAAATCGAAATAAGAGAGTCAGCTGAAAAGGGAAACCGCTTCTCTATCGAGGAGGCCCATGACGCAGATATAGGTCAAAATGCTGTTCAAAGGTACAACCTGCAAAAGAACGATAACTTCATTCTCACTGTTGACAGCAACACTGTTGAACTCGTTCTGGAGAACAAACTTGATCGAGAGAAGCAGAAAGTCATTAATTTGCTTCTCACAGCTTTAGATGGAGGCTCTCCTCAGAGATCAGGTACTGTAGTCATACACGTCACTGTACTGGATGCTAATGATAACGCCCCAGTGTTTAGCCAGGCCGTTTATAAAGCCAGTCTGCCTGAAAACTCTCCTCCAGATACCATAGTGATTCATGTTAGTGCTACTGACTCAGATGAAGGAGTTAATGGAGATGTGACGTATCACTTGGGTCACGTTTCTGATGACGATGTCAATTTATTTTCTATTGATCCTAAAACTGGAGAAATTAAAGTAACTGGTGTGATTGACTTTGAAGAAAGGAGTAATGTTGAAATGAGATTGCAAGCTAAAGATGGTTTAGGATTAACCTCTTACGCCAAAGTTATAATAGATGTTACTGATATAAATGATAATGCTCCAGTGATATATCTGCAATCACTAACTAACCCCATACCTGAGAACGTGTCTCCTGGTACAGAGGTGGGCATCATCAACGTGCAGGATAGAGACTCTGAGACGAACAGACAGGTCCGCTGCTCCATTCAGCAAAACGTCCCTTTTAAGTTGGTTCCTTCTATTAAAAACTATTATTCTCTGGTGACCACAGGACAACTGGACCGTGAACTAGAGTCTGATTACAACATTACAATCACCGCCACTGACGAGGGCTCTCCACCTCTGTCCTCCTCTAAAACTGTTCAGTTATCTGTAGCAGACATCAACGACAACCCACCTGTGTTTGAGGAACAGTCCTACAGCGCTTATGTGACTGAAAATAACAAACCTGGCTCCACTTTATGTTCCGTTACTGCTCGAGACCCCGACTGGAGACAAAATGGTACAGTGATTTATTCTCTGTTACCCGGTGAGGTGAACGGTGCCCCGGTGTCCTCCTATCTATCTGTTAACGGAGACACGGGGGTGATCCACGCTGTGAGGTCGTTTGATTATGAACAGTTCAGGAGTTTTAAAGTCCACGTGACGGCCAGAGACAACGGTTCTCCTCCGCTCAGCAGCAACGTGACCGTCAGTGTTTTCGTATCGGATGTGAATGACAACTCTCCTCAGATACTGTACCCCGCCCCGGAGGGCAACTCCTTCATGACCGAGCTGGTCCCCAAAGCTGCACACGGAGGCTCTCTGGTGTCCAAAGTGATAGCGGTGGACGCGGACTCCGGACAGAACGCCTGGCTGTCCTATCATATAGTCAAATCCACTGATCCGGGACTTTTCACTATTGGTCTCCACAGCGGAGAGATCAGGACCCAGCGGGACATTTCTGAATCTGACAGCATGAAACAGAACCTCATTGTGTCGGTTAAAGATAACGGACAGCCCTCTCTCTCTGCCACCTGTTCCATGTATTTACTTATTTCTGATAATTTGGCTGAGGTGCCAGAACTGAAGGATATTTCTTATGACGAGAAGAACTCCAAACTGACCTCTTATCTGATCATCGCGCTGGTGTCTGTGTCCACCTTTTTCCTGACCTTCATCATTATCATCCTCGGTGTGAGGTTTTGTCGCAGGAGAAAGCCCAGACTGTTGTTTGATGGAGCAGTTGCCATCCCCAGCGCTTATCTCCCTCCTAATTACGCAGACGTTGACGGAACAGGAACTTTACGCAGTACTTACAATTATGACGCCTACCTGACAACAGGTTCTAGAACCAGTGACTTTAAGTTCGTGTCATCTTACAATGACAACACACTGCCTGCTGACCAGACTCTGAGGAAAAGTCCATCAGACTTCGCTGACCCGTTTGATGATTTAGAGCCGTGTGAGGAGGTAGGAACCTTCCAAAGTACTTTACTAATCACAATGCATTGTTGGCTTGTTTGTTGAGTTCTGTTAATGCCTCTCTGGCAGCAACATGTGTTCATGCTTTTGAAGGTTATTGCGGGTTTGCTGAAGTGAACTTTTAGCATAAAGAATGGTAGTCGTTCGTGTTTTTTTACCGTCAATCTTTTTATATTTTGTCAGAAAATCAGAAGATGTTTTTACGTGTCGTCATTCAAAGCCATGGGACTCCTCATTTGGAGTCTATTTTACGTTTTCTGCCACTTCTTGTCATTTCGTGAAAGATAAATTTAGACAATTATTATTTAACCAAATAGTTTTAATATATAATTGAGTCTGTTTTATAAATTTGCAATTCATGAATTACATGTCAAGTGAGACTAATTCTCTATTTAGAATATAAAAATAATTTTCGATCAAGCAGTTATTCCAACACGATCTTTGCCAAAAGAAAACCCAGGCCTCTTGGAACAACTATGAGAACGTTTTCATCAGTAAGATGTATTTGATTCAAGCTGTCATATAACTGTTTCTCACCAATTATTTTGCGTAATCTGAGTATTTACGTTTACATACAGTATTTGGCTGTTAAGCATGTTTCCAATCTCTTATCGTCAATTGTGAGCAAGGGATGTTAATTATAGATCTTATTCCGGAGTCAGAGGAGGGCAACGTGGCTAACCGTTGAAGTGTACCGTAAACTCACGTTAGAACAGTCTAGAACTCTGACCAAAAGACCAAAAACAGCGTTTAATAACTTTGTGCCATCAACACTGCCAAATCTCAAGGGAACTGTTCGTGGTGCTGAAACGCTTCTCAGGCGCTCACTTACAGCCCCAACTGGAGAGGTCCTCTTCTCCTCAGCCATGCTCTCTGGATTTCAATACAAAATAATCATAGTGATAATAACTACATCTGTAATGAGGATATTTGGTGTTTGTGATTCTCCAGCTCATACTATTATTATGAAGCGATCAACAACAGCTCATACAATATTATGTTGCTGATTTGTAATGACAGTTTAGCTCGCCTTCTCTTTAGGATGCTAAAACTCTAATTTATATATTTTTCATTTAACCACTTTTAGAAATCTAAAGCAAAGGTAACAGACTATTTAAAACCACGATTCATTGAGCTGAGTTGTTCTGAGACAGCACTGACTTTTCTAAACCTGGGCCAAATAGCAGGAATAGATAGCGTCTTTTTAGAAATGTATAGATTTGCCGCACATGCGCATTTCACTTTAACATAAGTGATAGTGAGCTTAATCCAGTTTTAGAGGGATGTTTTGAGCAATATTGTATTACACAGTGTGAAGACCAAATGTGACTCATGGTGTCGCTGTTGGCTGACGGACAAAAGTCTTCAACCACTCCACCCACTACTGCTATATCAGCTGCATATTCTCCAGACAAACGGTTACATTTCCGAACGTATTTCACCGTGTTCATTGCTCTGACCTGTTGGATTATTTGGTGCTTTTGACTATTTTATTTTTTTACACTGGAAAATATAAATTGTACAAGTTTATGGGGCTTTTACGTGTCAAGATGGGAGACAAAGGATTTCCAGCGCTTCGTCCGATCCTCTGCATCGCTTCCTTTATTGTAACGCTGCACCTCGTTAGTGGAGACCTGAGTTATTCTATTCCAGAAGAGATGAAACGTGAGTCTGTTATTGGAAATATAGCCAAAGATCTCGGTCTCGATCTGAGGACCTTATCATCCCGAAAGGCCCGTGTTGATTTTGAGGGGACTCGTAAGCGGTACTGTGATATTAATCTGAGTACCGGAGATTTAATCACATCGGAGAGAATTGACCGAGAAAGTCTTTGTGGAAAGAAACCCTCGTGCGTTGTGAAAGTAGATCTGGTGTTAGAAAATCCTCTGGAGCTTCATCGACTAAGTCTTCATATTCAAGATGTAAACGACAACTCACCGCAATTTAACGATGATTTGATTGAAATGGAAATAAGAGAGTCAGCTGAAAAGGGGAACCGTTTCTCTATCGAGGAGGCCCATGACGCAGATATAGGTCAAAATGCTGTTCAAAGGTACAACCTGCAAAAGAACGATAACTTTATTCTTGCTGTTGACAGCAACAAGGTTGAACTCTTACTGGAGAACAAGCTTGATCGAGAGAAACAGAAAGACATCAATTTGCTTCTCACAGCTTTAGATGGAGGCTCTCCTCAGAGATCAGGTACTGTAGTCATACACGTCACTGTACTGGATGCTAATGATAACGCCCCAGTGTTTAGCCAGGCCGTTTATAAAGCCAGTCTGCCTGAAAACTCTCCTCCAGATACCATAGTGATTAATGTTAGTGCTACTGACGCAGATGAAGGAGTTAATGGAGATGTGACGTATGATTTCGGTCACGTTTCTGACGATGATGTAAATGTATTTTCTATTGATCCTAAAACTGGAGAAGTTAAAGTAACTGGTGTGATTGACTTTGAAGAAAGGAGTTCTTTTGAAATGAGAGTGAAAGCAAAAGATGGTTTAGGACTAACCTCTTACGCGAAAATTATAATAGACGTTACTGATATAAATGATAACGCTCCAGTGATATATCTGAAATCACTGACTAACCCCATACCTGAGAACGTGTCACCTGGTACAGAGGTGGGCATCATCAACGTGCAGGATAGAGACTCTGAGACTAACAGACAGGTCCGCTGCTCCATTCAGCAAAACGTCCCTTTTAAGTTGGTTCCTTCTATTAAAAACTATTATTCTCTGGTGACCACAGGACAACTGGACCGTGAACTAGAGTCTGATTACAACATTACAATCACTGCCACTGACGAGGGCTCTCCACCTCTGTCCTCCTCTAAAACTGTTCAGTTATCTGTAGCAGACATCAACGACAACCCACCTGTGTTTGAGGAACAGTCCTACAGCGCTTATGTGACTGAAAATAACAAACCTGGCTCCACTTTATGTTCCGTTACTGCTCGAGACCCCGACTGGAGACAAAACGGTACAGTGATTTATTCTCTGTTACCCGGTGAGGTGAACGGTGCCCCGGTGTCCTCCTATCTCTCTGTTAACGGAGACACGGGTGTGATCCACGCTGTGAGGTCGTTTGATTATGAACAGTTCAGGAGTTTTAAAGTCCACGTGACGGCCAGAGACAACGGTTCTCCTCCACTCAGCAGCAACGTGACCGTCAGTGTGTTCGTATCGGATGTGAATGACAACTCTCCTCAGATACTGTACCCCGCCCCGGAGGGCAACTCCTTCATGACCGAGCTGGTCCCCAAAGCTGCACACGGAGGCTCTCTGGTGTCCAAAGTGATAGCGGTGGACGCGGACTCCGGACAGAACGCCTGGCTGTCCTATCATATAGTCAAATCCACTGATCCGGGACTTTTCACTATTGGTCTCCACAGCGGAGAGATCAGGACCCAGCGGGACATTTCTGAATCTGACAGCATGAAACAGAACCTCATTGTGTCAGTGAAAGATAACGGACAGCCCTCTCTCTCTGCCACCTGTTCCATGTATTTACTTATTTCTGATAACTTGGCTGAGGTGCCAGAACTGAAGGATATTTCTTATGACGAGAAGAACTCCAAACTGACCTCTTATCTGATCATCGCGCTGGTGTCTGTGTCCACCTTTTTCCTGACTTTCATCATCATCATCCTCGGTGTGAGGTTTTGTCGCAGGAGAAAGCCCAGACTGTTGTTTGATGGAGCAGTTGCCATCCCCAGCGCTTATCTCCCACCTAATTACGCAGACGTTGACGGAACAGGAACTTTACGCAGCACTTACAATTATGACGCGTACCTGACAACAGGTTCTAGAACCAGTGACTTTAAGTTCGTGTCATCTTACAATGACAACACACTGCCTGCTGACCAGACTCTGAGGAAAAGTCCATCAGACTTTGCTGACCCGTTTGATGATTTAGAGCCGTCTGAGGAGGTAGGAACCTTCCAAAGTACTTTACTAATCACAATGCATTGTTGGCTTGTTTGTTGAGTCCTTGTTATTTTGTGGTTTCTGGAGTGAACTTTTTACATAATGAAGGGAAACTTTAGTATTTTGCTGAAGCTAATGTTTTGAATTATAGAGTTTTTTTTCTGATTGCTGTTTACTTTGTCAGTTACAACTGCAAGTGACACTGTTGCCTTTTGTCCTTCAGAACCATGGGACTCCTCACATGGTATTTCTTTGACGTTTTCTGTTTTACACAAGTGTGAATACTTTTCAGGTCCTATCTCAGAAAGATCAAATTGAATATCATTCCTTTTTAGTAGTTAGTCATTTGTGTCGGTTTTATATTTGGCGTTTTTGAATTATGTCAATTCGGACTAATTTGTTAGTTAGAATAACACAATCATTGGCTACTATGAGTTATTCTAACCATCAGAAAACCTGGGACTCATGGAGAAGTGGATTTAAAATAATATATTTTTTTCACCAAAGTGTAGTTATTTATGAAGCTTTCACAGAATCATTCTTTTTTTTAATCTTTCATTTTGCAAAGGCTGTCGTTAATCTTTACTTTTACATTGTTGGTTGTAAAACATTATTTTCAGTATAAATCACAATCACATATCAGCAGTTAATGGAAAAAGTTCCTATGTGTGAGTCAGCTGAGAGAAAGTTGTCTCACGGTTTAGGTGTAAGGATGAGTCTGTTTACTTTTGTGAAACCGTCACAAACTCGCGTTAGTGCAGTAAGAACTAAGAACTCTGTCCAGAAGAACAAAACAGCGTTCAATATATTTGTTTCCTGCCATAACGGGTCTGTCTGTTGTGCTGAAGACTTCCAATGTTGAGCCAAAAACAATGAATCTTTGAACATATTAAGGCTTCTGAAGTACTTGGAGCCTTTCCTGCTATAGTGTCCTTGTCACAATGGATGTATTTTGGCCGATTTGTTAAGCAGTTTAGTTTGTGTGCAGCAATATCATTTTTTTTAAATTGAAAGACGCTTTTGGGATTTTTAATTGAAATTTTGGGTTAGTGATGGATTTTATTAATATTAATATTGTCAGTTTTGCCAGCAAATTTTTAAACATTTCTGTTCTTCGTCCTTCTAAACATTGGTTTCCATCATTTTCTGCCTGTGACACGTTGTTTTTTTCCTCTTTATGTAAACACGTATGTTTATGGATTTTGTCCTGCCGTCTATTTTCACAAAGAAACACATTTTAACACACTAATTACAAACAGTGTCTATCTGTAATTTAATGTTTAATGGTTTCATAAAGCTGCTTTTCGTTGTCTTGAATGTTACTAATTTGTTACTCAGATAAACAAAAATATAGGCGTCCAATTTGTTTTTTATTCAACCACTTTTCAATAGGGGGAATTTTGACCCTTATAGAAGGTTTTACACCTAAATGTAACTTTTTATAATGTAGTACCAGAAGTACTTCACAAAATGAAGCAATAAGGCGGCTTCTCATTGTTCACTGTACAGTATTCTTTTCCTTTCTAATATTCCAGCATGTAATGCTTAACCTTAACTGTCATTGAATTATCAAAACACTGCAGTTACCTGATTCAACCTGAGTGTGTGACTAACATTATATAGGTTTAAGGAGTTAGTGTTTTCTTTTGCGGAACTGTAGTACTTACATGTATGGTTGTACATTGGCCTTGGTAGACACAGTTTAACATGCAGCATCCTGGTGGTGACACCTGTTCTTCCAAATCTTGAGGGATCTGTCCGTGGTGCTGAAAGACTCTTCTTGCAAAACCACACCTGGATTTGTTTTTTTTTTACCTTGAGCTACACTGGTAAATCGCAATGGGATGAGTGGATGATAATAATATAATGCTCAGATTTTTCATTATTAATATAGATGTTAATTAAGATGATAATAATAATAATAATACAAATCACAAAAGCTTTCCCTTAGTAATACACATGCATTTATATGTGAACTAAACAATCCTAACAAGCTTGTAACCTTAAGAGCAACTACAAGCAAAAAGATTTTGGTTTGTTTGTTTATTTGTAACTGTAATTTGGTCAAACGTTTACTCCATGTTGTTATAGTTTGGATTGTTTAATTTCTCTGAATGCCTCAGCTCATTGTCTGAGAGCCCCGAACCACATTTCTATGTCAGTGTTATATTACAGTCTAGTGCATGTTTCAGTGTCATGCTCGAAGGTATTTCGCATTCTTTGTCTTAATTTTAGCAGTATGTGGTCATGTATTGCCAACACAAATGGCATAAAGCACTGTGACAAAATGAAAGCAACACGGACACATTATTTATATTGTAATGGCCTTGTGTGCTACAATGAAATGTCATTGAGCTACGTTGTATTGCACACATCCCCAACACTGAGGTACTTACAATGAATGAATGGTGTCTGTGTTTAGGGTAAATTATTTACCACACAGACACACTTGTTGTGTTAAGATTGTATTATTGTGACATTAATACAACTTTAATCCTTTAGTCAGTGGCCATTCACTGTATTTTTTCCATGAACCGTAGCTCAGAGTAAATAAGTACATTTATTCAAATACAGTACTTCAGTAAAATGTTGATGTAATTGTACTTTATTTGAGTATTTTCACTTTCTGCTACTTTACACTTTTCCACTAAATTTCATTTGGGAAAAAAGTTATTTACTTCGCTACATTTGTCTGACAGCTACAGTTAGTAGTTACTTGCAGATTAAGATTCTAATGACCCTTTTTAGGTGACCAACTATAGGTTGGGACCCTCTGGATTTACTGTGTATAAATGAAATTTAACTTCACATCCACCAGCTTCAACAGTGAAATTCTGCTTGAATATTGATGCATCATATCAACACTCAAATAATTTCACATATTCTGATATATTGGTCACAGACCTTTTTCTGATGAAAGACTGCTTTTACTTTTGATACTTTAAATACATTTGACTGATAATAGTTTTGTACTCTTGCTAAGATGAAATTTCAAATGCAGGACTTTAACTTTGTAATGGAGTATATTTAGTTGTTGATATTTTAAGTTTAATTTTCTAGCAAACGATCAGAGTTTTTCTTCCACCACTGTCCATGGTGCTGAACATTACCTCTCTGTTTTGCTGTAGCAGAAATGATTGACATTGAACAGTTTTAGTGACATTTAAGATGTCTTCATAAGATATCGAGGACATAGTGAAATGGTCATATTCAATCATAACACTGTGAAGATAACAAGCGACTCATGGTGTCGCTGTTGGCTTACAGAACATGAACACACACCACTCCACCCACTCGTACTGAATGGACGTCAGTTGTATTTTTCCAAGAGAATGT
This sequence comes from Pholis gunnellus, assembly GCF_910591455.1. Taxonomy (NCBI): domain Eukaryota; kingdom Metazoa; phylum Chordata; class Actinopteri; order Perciformes; family Pholidae; genus Pholis; species Pholis gunnellus. Next base: position 13,428,069 of record NC_136537.1, read on the forward strand.
GTTATATCGTGGACATATTTTGGTGAACACTGGTGCGGACCTTTGGATTATTGACTCTTCTTTGGATATATTTACTACTTTTTCCCAGCTTAGACGCTAATTACGCCTTATTGTGTCAAGATGGGAGACAAAGGATTTCCAGCGCTGCGTCCGATCCTCTGCATCGCTTCCTTTATTGTAACGCTGCACCTCGTTAATGGAGACCTGAGTTATTCTATTCCAGAAGAGATGAAACGCGAGTCTGTTATTGGAAATATAGCAAAAGATCTCGGTCTCGATCTGAGGACCTTATCTTCCCGAAAGGCCCGTGTTGATTTTGAGGGGACTCGTAAGCGGTACTGTGATATTAATCTGAGCACCGGAGATTTGATCACATCGGAGAGAATTGACCGAGAAAGTCTTTGTGGAAAGAAACCCTCGTGCGTTGTGAAAGTAGATCTGGTGTTAGAAAATCCTCTGGAGCTTCATCGACTAAGTCTTCATATTCAAGATGTAAACGACAACTCACCTAAATTCAAAAAGCAATTGATTGAAATGGAAATTAGAGAGTCCGCTGCGAAAGGAAACCGTTTCTCTATCGAGGAGGCCCATGACGCAGATATAGGTCAAAATGCTGTTCAAAGGTACAACCTGCAAAAGAACGAGAACTTTATTCTCGCTGTTGACAGCGACAAGGTTGAAATTGTGCTGGAGAATACACTTGATCGAGAGAAGCAGAAAGACATTAATTTACTTCTCACAGCTTTAGATGGAGGCTCTCCTCAGAGATCAGGTACTGTAGTCATACACGTCACTGTACTGGATGCTAATGATAACGCCCCAGTGTTTAGCCAGGCCGTTTATAAAGCCAGTCTGCCTGAAAACTCTCCTCCAGATACCATAGTGATTCATGTTAGTGCTACTGACGCAGATGAAGGAGTTAATGGAGATGTGACGTATGACTTAAGCCATGTGTCTGATGATGACGTACATGTATTTTCTATTGATCCTAAAAATGGAGAAGTTAAAGTAACTGGTGTGATTGACTTTGAAGAAAGGAGTTCTTTTGAAATGGGAGTGGAAGCTAAAGATGGTTTAGGATTAACCTCTTACGCCAAAGTTATAATAGATGTTACTGATATAAATGATAACGCTCCAGTGATATATCTGAAATCACTAACTAACCCCATACCTGAGAACGTGTCACCTGGTACAGAGGTGGGCATCATCAACGTGCAGGATAGAGACTCTGAGACTAACAGACAGGTCCGCTGCTCCATTCAGCAAAACGTCCCTTTTAAGTTGGTTCCTTCTATTAAAAACTATTATTCTCTGGTGACCACAGGACAACTGGACCGTGAACTAGAGTCTGATTACAACATTACAATCACCGCCACTGACGAGGGCTCTCCACCTCTGTCCTCCTCTAAAACTGTTCAGTTATCTGTAGCAGACATCAACGACAACCCACCTGTGTTTGAGGAACAGTCCTACAGCGCTTATGTGACTGAAAATAACAAACCTGGCTCCACTTTATGCTCCGTTACTGCTCGAGACCCCGACTGGAGACAAAACGGTACAGTGATTTATTCTCTGTTACCTGGTGAGGTGAACGGTGCCCCGGTCTCCTCCTATCTATCTGTTAACGGAGACACGGGGGTGATCCACGCTGTGAGGTCGTTTGATTATGAACAGTTCAGGAGTTTTAAAGTCCACGTGACGGCCAGAGACAACGGTTCTCCTCCGCTCAGCAGCAACGTGACCGTCAGTGTGTTCGTATCGGATGTGAATGACAACTCTCCTCAGATACTGTACCCCGCCCCGGAGGGCAACTCCTTCATGACCGAGCTGGTCCCCAAAGCTGCACACGGAGGCTCTCTGGTGTCCAAAGTGATAGCGGTGGACGCGGACTCCGGACAGAACGCATGGCTGTCCTATCATATAGTCAAATCCACTGATCCGGGACTTTTCACTATTGGTCTCCACAGCGGAGAGATCAGGACCCAGCGGGACATTTCTGAATCTGACAGCATGAAACAGAACCTCATTGTGTCAGTGAAAGATAACGGACAGCCCTCTCTCTCTGCCACCTGTTCCATGTATTTACTTATTTCTGATAACTTGGCTGAGGTGCCAGAACTGAAGGATATTTCTTATGACGAGAAGAACTCCAAACTGACCTCTTATCTGATCATCGCGCTGGTGTCTGTGTCCACCTTTTTCCTGACCTTCATCATCATCATCCTCGGTGTGAGGTTTTGTCGCAGTAGAAAGCCCAGACTGTTGTTTGATGGAGCGGTTGCCATCCCCAGCGCTTATCTCCCTCCTAATTACGCAGACGTTGACGGAACAGGAACTTTACGCAGCACTTACAATTATGACGCGTACCTGACAACAGGTTCTAGAACCAGTGACTTTAAGTTCGTGTCATCTTACAATGACAACACACTGCCTGCTGACCAGACTCTGAGGAAAAGTCCATCAGACTTTGCTGAAGTATTCGGTGAATCAGATGGATCCCCAGAGGTAAGGATATTTCACACACACGCACGCGCGCACACACACACACACACACACACACACACCTACACACACACACACTTACACACACACACACATATTACCAAAAACCGAATATCCACATCATCGTCTTTGTTTGACAGGTGTTTGCATAATGACAATTATTTACAACTGCGTTCACTTTAACTTTAACTAAGTTTTGCCAATTTTATTTTGTAACCATCAGATCTATACAGTCTTTCTTTTTTTAGTAACATCAACGGCTTCTGTCATTTTCCCTACACATGTTCCCACAAATTTCCTTTGTTCAGCAAAAAGCAACAACAAATTAATTTTAGGACTTTCGATTTACATTTGTAGACCATTCATAGGCTGTACAGATCTACCTCTTGATTCTTTTTTGACAGAAAGCGGAAGAGTCTCTGTAAATCAAAACACATATACTTTGTCAGCAGACTGACTTTGTTTAGCTTCTCATCCTTCCTTCACAACCGCGCTATGAAGTAACACCGTTGTGATACATGGGACATGTATTGTAATTGTTGTTGTTGGTGTTCAATACACGAAGCTATTTTTTGCCATTATGATATGCAACAACCTTACACTTAACTGTTAGACCGGAGTTCAATGTATCAGTAGAGGCAAGGGCGTGTCTCATGCTTTATTTATCATCAACAAAAAAATATTCTAATACGTCTTGCAAATGTATGTTGTAATGTTTCTACGTTTTTTTTTTATTTAAATGCATTTTTAAAGGCTGGTTCGTCTTTAATAATATTGTGATTGAAAAATCCTTCAGTAAAGCCATCTCACTTAAGCTGACAACTATTAAAATGACTTATCTCTATCATATAACTGTTGCTGTTCTGACAAATAGCCATTGTCTCAACTGTAGACGCATGTGATGTGGCCCTGCAGGTTGTGTGCATGTTGTATTACATTAAACTCCTGTTGTTGCAGGCAGATTCACCCTGTTTACTACAGAGCTATAGTCAACATGAAGGGAACGAGAAAGAGGAAATGACTAGTTAACTTTAACTCCATACTGATACTCTAAAATATGATTTAAAAATGAACACTATCAATCCGTCCGTAAAATAATGCGCGAGAGAAGTTTTGCTATAAGCACAAAGGAAAACGTTACGAAATGTAATCAACACAGCGTAAACCACACCCGACTGAATCCATTAGTTTCCGTTGATGAGCAAAACAGCTATCACATACTAAAATACAACAAGCCAGTAACCTTATACCCTCCTCAATGGAAAGGATACTGCTCAGGTCTCCCACCAGCTAACGCTATAGCTTACAACACACATTTACGTGTTTTAAGATCTGACCCCTGTTTATCCAGTATTCTGTTGTACACCATTTGAAGTATACTTTACAAAGTAGAACTTCAAAGACTCCTTGGGCAATAAAGACTTCGTTATTCCTCTTCATGTACATGCGCTCTGGTTTTGGATATATTTTGATGAGGAAATTGTATGCAGTGCAAATTCAAGACTGGTTGCATACATTGTAAATAGTACATTTGTATTAGAAATTAAAAGTTGTTTTTTGCATGTGAATGTTGGTACAGTAGTGGAACTACACTTTCATGAGCATGGCAGCTCTTTATGATTTAATAACACATTCCATAACAGCACACTTAATTATGGTTATATATATAGCCCTCATTGTGCAACTTTACCCTTTTACACCTCGACTCTAGATTACTGCTTCTTTTCATCTCCTCAATACTTTTTAGCATTCACTTTCTCTGTGGTTCCCACGTCTATGACATTTTTACTTGACTGCAGTAATATTTCTCTTCTGTATCAAGTGTTAAAATGATTCAGGCCATCAGAAAGACCGTTGATTTTCAATTTGGCTTGTCTGTCTTTTTGTTGCGAAATGATGTGTTTATTATCTACAGTAAAACAAACAATATTTGCTGACTGAAATAACTATTCGCTTTTTCTGTTATTGCGCTTGTATTTGTGCCACAATATGTTACGAACAAGAGTTAGTGTGAAAACGTTTACTGTTGACTTTAACGTGCAGCGATTAAATTGAACTCAGAGTGTCGCTATTCACCAGCAGAGGAAACACGCATCCACCCCTTGCTCGTGCTTTGTTACTCTAGGCGTGTTCTTCTCCTTGTCAAATTGTACCCTTGGATGTGCTTTGGTCAGCCATTAGCTTCAAATACAGTTTGCAAGTGCAACTGTTGTTTGATTACGTTATATTGAACCGCACAGATCACCGCAAGGGGATAAATAACAACATTCAACGTCAAAGAGTGGATTTTCGCTTTTGACTCAGGATGGCACACAATGGACATTCAGCGTCTGCCCTGCTTTGCGGGTTTGCCTGCTTTCTTCAGCTGCTTTACACCGTCAATGGAGACCTAAGCTTTTCTGTTCCCGAGGAAATGAAACCCGGATCTGTCATAGGAAATATAGCAAAGGACCTCGGGTTGAACGTGGGGAAATTATCTTCTCGAAAGGCCCGCATTGACAGCGATCTGAACCGTGAACGGTACTGTGACATTAATCTTAACACTGGAGATTTGATTGTTGCTGAACGAATTGACAGAGAAGCGCTTTGCGGCGAAAAGGCATCGTGTATTCTGAAATTTGAGTTAATCTTAGAGGCACCTCTGGAGTTGCACCGAATTTCACTACAAATACACGATATAAACGACAATCCACCTGTTTTCTCTAAAGATGAAATCAAGATAGAAATCAATGAATTGGCTGTAAAAGGATCTCGCTTTCGTGTTTTGGAGGCACACGATATAGATATCGGGCAAAACACTGTTCAAAGCTATGCGTTACAGCCAAACAATTATTTAGTGTTGAAAATTCAATCAAAATCAGATGGGGGTAAATTTGCAGAGCTAGTGTTGAATAAGGAATTAGACCGCGAGGAACAGCAGGAATTGAGATTATTGCTCACTGCTCTAGATGGAGGCAGTCCTCAAAGAACTGGCACTGCAACTGTGCATGTGACTGTACTGGATGCGAATGATAACGTCCCAGTGTTTAGTCAGACAGTGTATAAAGCCAGTGTGGCTGAAAACTCGCCTCTTGATACTGTAGTGGTTACAGTGGCTGCAACTGACGCAGATGAAGGTCTAAATGGAGAGGTGACTTATGAATTAAGTCGTATTTCAGAAACAAGTAGAAGAGCATTTGCTTTGAATCACAAAACAGGAGAACTTAAAGTAATAGGGCCTTTGGATTTCGAGAAAGAGTCAATACATGAAATGCGGGTCGAGGCCAAAGATGGATATGGCCTAACCTCTGATTCCAAAGTGATAATTGAAATCTCCGATGTTAATGACAACCCACCTGAAATCAATTTAAAATCACTGACTAATCCCATACCTGAGAACGTGTCACCTGGTACAGAGGTGGGCATCATTAACGTGCAGGATAGAGACTCTGAGACTAACAGACAGGTCCGCTGCTCCATTCAGCAAAACGTCCCTTTTAAGTTGGTTCCTTCTATTAAAAACTATTATTCTCTGGTGACCACAGGACAACTGGACCGTGAACTAGAGTCTGATTACAACATTACAATCACTGCCACTGACGAGGGCTCTCCACCTCTGTCCTCCTCTAAAACTGTTCAGTTATCTGTAGCAGACATCAACGACAACCCACCTGTGTTTGAGGAACAGTCCTACAGCGCTTATGTGACTGAAATTAACAAACCTGGCTCCACTTTATGTTCCGTTACTGCTCGAGACCCCGACTGGAGACAAAATGGTACAGTGATTTATTCTCTGTTGCCCGGTGAGGTGAACGGTGCCCCGGTGTCCTCCTATCTGTCTGTTAACGGAGACACGGGTGTGATCCACGCTGTGAGGTCGTTTGATTATGAACAGTTCAGGAGTTTTAAAGTCCACGTGACGGCCAGAGACAACGGTTCTCCTCCGCTCAGCAGCAACGTGACCGTCAGTGTGTTCGTATCAGATGTGAATGACAACTCTCCTCAGATACTGTACCCCGCCCCGGAGGGCAACTCCTTCATGACCGAGCTGGTCCCCAAAGCTGCACACGGAGGCTCTCTGGTGTCCAAAGTGATAGCGGTGGACGCGGACTCCGGACAGAACGCCTGGCTGTCCTATCATATAGTCAAATCCACTGATCCGGGACTTTTCACTATTGGTCTCCACAGCGGAGAGATCAGGACCCAGCGGGACATTTCTGAATCTGACAGCATGAAACAGAACCTCATTGTGTCAGTGAAAGATAACGGACAGCCCTCTCTCTCTGCCACCTGTTCCATGTATTTACTTATTTCTGATAACTTAGCTGAGGTGCCAGAACTGAAGGATATTTCTTATGACGAGAAGAACTCTAAACTGACCTCTTATCTGATCATCGCGCTGGTGTCTGTGTCCACCTTTTTCCTGACCTTCATCATCATCATCCTCGGTGTGAGGTTTTGTCGCAGGAGAAAGCCCAGAATGTTGTTTGATGGAGCAGTTGCCATCCCCAGCGCTTATCTCCCTCCTAATTACGCAGACGTTGACGGAACAGGAACTTTACGCAGCGCTTACAATTATGACGCCTACCTGACAACAGGTTCTAGAACCAGTGACTTTAAGTTCGTGTCATCTTACAATGACAACACACTGCCTGCTGACCAGACTCTGAGGAAAAGTCCATTAGATTTCGCTGATGTGTTTCAAGATTCGTTGGAGCCACTAGAGGTATGACCATGTGCTTGTTTTAATCAATTTAACATCCACACAATTTATAATCAGCCTTTGTTCCGTTACTTGAAAACCACTTTCATTATTTTCTTAGTTGGGGTGGATGGACAGAAAAAAAACGTCATTCCTTGCATATTCAGATAATTAGTATTTCCTCTTAAATTTGTATTTTAACAATTATAAAACGTAATTATTAATACTTCTAAACAACAAATTAAACAAAACATTTGTTTTTCTGTGAAAGAGTGTTAACCACTTTCTATGGATATGGAAATATATCAAAATTGTACTTTGTTTGATTGTCTTAAGTCTACATTTGTTTTGCCTCCAAGCTGCTAAAGTACAGGATAGCATTCTTCTATTACCCCTGGCGTACAGTGGTGGGAAATAAATAGTACCAATTGACAAAGGCAATACAAACCAATATGTCTTTTCCTGAGTTCATCATATTCCTCAGATCTTTATTGGTCAGATTAACTTTACATATAGCTACAGCCCAACATTTATCTTGAAGAGTACATGGACTTCTTGTGATTTGATCATATGAGTAATTTTATTATATTCAGGAATAAGGCTACATTGTCGTTATTACTTTATTGTTGTATCTTGGTAAGTCCTCTGAGACTCATGATAGATGTGGGCCCTCGTCCATGGTTTGTGTTACATTATACTGTGGTATCTGTCCATGGTGCTGAAACCAACTCAACCCTCACATATTACCACTATCATCCCTGCAGTCCATTATATGTATTTTTACTGTGGTGAAACAATGGCATTGCCAACACAACACTCTCTTCTACAACTCACTGTGTATTGGTGATTTATGTTTGGATGTAACTGCAGCTTCGACTTTTTAGTCTGTATCATTCTCATCAGAGGACTCAATTATTTAAATCTTTTGTAATACCTACAATTTTCTCACAGTGTCGCTATCCACCAGCTTTACTTAATGGTGCTACATTGTGTTACCCTGCACGCCTGCACATTTCTATTTCACAAAACATTGTCCTTTGGTGAAAGCAGCGAAGTAGTACAATTTGCAATCGGACTGCACTTGTTGTCCGAAGAGGATTCCGTTTGGCTCGTTATTTTTATTTTTCACGTCTTGCTTGTGGTGGATTTGACACTGGTCCTTGCAGGAAAATGGGGAACAAAACATTTTCCGTGCTGGGCCTGTTCACCTCTTTAGGAGTATTTCTTCTTGCGCTGCAAACCGTCGGTGGCGATGTGTCTTATTCTTTTCCAGAGGAGATGAAACGCGGCTCAGTTGTTGGAAATATAGCGAAAGATATTGGACTCGAGGTGGGCAAACTGACTGCCCGAAAAGCTCGTATTGATGTAGACGGAAACAACAAACGGTATTGTGACATTGCTCTCAGTACTGGAGATATCATTGTTGCTGATCGAATTGACAGAGAGGTGCTCTGTGGCAAAAAGGCATCTTGCGTTTTAAAACAGGAGCTTGTCTTAGAGAACCCTTTAGAGGTGCATCGCATCAGTGTTCACGTTCAAGATATCAACGATCATTCACCACAGTTTAAAAAGAACACAATCAAATTTGAAATTAGGGAATCGGCTTCTAAAGGTAGTCGCTACCGTCTAGATGAGGCCCACGATGCAGATATCGGACAAAACGCCATCCAGGGCTATAGTATGGAGGCAAATGGAAACTTCAGATTGAATGTTATTGCAAAAAGCGGAGGAGGTAAATACAGCGAGTTAATTTTAGAGAAGGAGCTGGATAGAGAACAACAGCAGGAGCTAACAGTTGTGCTCATAGCAACAGACGGTGGCTCTCCTCAGCGATCGGGTACTGCAGTCATTCACGTCACTGTACTTGATGCTAATGATAACGCCCCAGTGTTTAGCCAGGCCGTTTATAAAGCCAGTCTACCTGAAAACTGTCCTTTAGATACTGTAGTGGTCACAGTGAGCGCAACTGATGCAGACGATGGAATCAATGGAGAGGTGACTTATGAATTTGATCATATCTCTGATGAAAGTAACAACGTGTTTTCTCTTGATCAGACAACGGGTGAAGTGAAAGTGAGTGGATCAATAGATTATGAGGAATTGTCCGCCTATGAAATGCAAATTACAGCCAAGGATGGTCTTGGATTAGTGTCATCTACAACATTGATTATTGATATCACAGATGTCAATGACAATGCCCCTCTTACGTTCATTAAGTCACTGACTAACCCCATACCTGAGAACGTGTCACCTGGTACAGAGGTGGGCATCATTAACGTGCAGGATAGAGACTCCGAGACTAACAGACAGGTCCGCTGCTCCATTCAGCAAAACGTCCCTTTTAAGTTGGTTCCTTCTATTAAAAACTATTATTCTCTGGTGACCACAGGACAACTGGACCGTGAACTAGAGTCTGATTACAACTTTACAATCACTGCCACTGACGAGGGCTCTCCACCTCTGTCCTCCTCTAAAACTGTTCAGTTATCTGTAGCAGACATCAACGACAACCCACCTGTGTTTGAGGAACAGTCCTACAGCGCTTATGTGACTGAAAATAACAAACCTGGCTCCACGTTATGTTCCGTTACTGCTCGAGACCCCGACTGGAGACAAAACGGTACAGTGATTTATTCTCTGTTACCCGGTGAGGTGAACGGTGCCCCGGTGTCCTCCTATCTATCTGTTAACGGAGACACAGGGGTGATCCACGCTGTGAGATCGTTTGATTATGAACAGTTCAGGAGTTTTAAAGTCCACGTGATGGCCAGAGACAACGGTTCTCCTCCGCTCAGCAGCAACGTGACCGTCAGTGTGTTCGTATCGGATGTGAATGACAACTCTCCTCAGATACTGTACCCCGCCCCGGAGGGCAACTCGTTCATGACCGAGCTGGTCCCCAAAGCTGCACACGGAGGCTCTCTGGTGTCCAAAGTGATAGCGGTGGACGCGGACTCCGGACAGAACGCCTGGCTGTCCTATCATATAGTCAAATCCACTGATCCGGGACTTTTCACTATTGGTCTCCACAGCGGAGAGATCAGGACCCAGCGGGACATTTCTGAATCTGACAGCATGAAACAGAACCTCATTGTGTCAGTGAAAGATAACGGACAGCCCTCTCTCTCTGCCACCTGTTCCATGTATTTACTTATTTCTGATAACTTAGCTGAGTTGCCAGAACTGAAGGATATTTCTTATGACGAGAAGAACTCCAAACTGACTTCTTATCTAATCATTGCGCTGGTGTCTGTGTCCACCTTTTTCCTGACCTTCATCATCATCATCCTCGGTGTGAGATTTTGTCGCAGGAGAAAGCCCAGACTGTTGTTTGATGGAGCAGTTGCCATCCCCACCGCTTATCTCCCTCCTAATTACGCAGACGTTGACGGCACAGGAACTTTACGCAGCACTTACAATTATGACGCGTACCTGACAACAGGTTCTAGAACCAGTGACTTTAAGTTCGTGTCATCTTACAATGACAACACACTGCCTGCTGACCAGACTCTGAGGAAAAGTCCATCAGACTTTGCTGAAGTGTTTGGTGTCCCAGATGAGTCTCCTGAGGTAGGCCTCTTACAATTCTGTATCTTACCGTTAACTTTGATTGTGTTAAAATAGTTTTGCCATCCACATCAAATAAGCATTCTTGAAAATGTTTAAATATGCATTGAATAATTCAAGCCACGAGTCATGCACTTGCGCTCTGTTTGAGATTTTCTTTTGGCATAAGCATCCATATTTGGATGACCGGTGTCTCAGTGTTTTGATTTCTTACATCTTTTGTTCAAACATATAGGTCCTGTTTAATTTTGCCTGGTGGTGACACTTATTCCAGTGTTTGATTTTCATTCAATACAGTTTTTTCACAGTCTCCGGACTGTATGCTTTATTATATGAAGGGAAATTATTCGTACATTTAATATTTGGCAGATGAAAAAACGTGTGTGTCTTAACATATAATTTACTATTAAATATACACTGAAATGTAAAGGACCTACTACACATTTATATGAAGTCATGTTGTTTCAGCAACGGTTACATTTAACCTATCTAAAATCGTTTTTATTTTCAATTACATTTGGCCTGGTTTTTACCATGACAGCAGACAACTGCATATAAACAAATCCATTGTTGCATGCATACGTTTGACCGCAATCTTCCCATTGCATCTATCACTTGATTTTTGACATTCCATTATTTGTTCCTTTAATTCATCAAGTTAAAGTAGCAGTAATTATTGTTTCAATCTGTATATTTTTTACTTTTTAGAAACACAAGGGTTATGCGAAACATGCGTTACATTTCAAGTGATTGTTGTATGTGATATCGATGATCAGCTTCTTTCACGTTTTAGATAATCCTAATGTCTGGAAACTCATCGCCGTTCATATGCTGTCCAGGGTACTTAATAGTGTTTCCCTAAAGGCGCCGACTAATATCAAACCCAAAACATCCCAGTAAAATTGTTTCACTTTTTGCATTGCAGTGTTGATGATTGCAGCAGCCGTGGCCTCTTATTCTGGTCTCGTAATTGTTTATATGTAATATTCCAAATAAACTCACGGCGTCGCTGCTGACTCGCAGATATGAGGAGGTTCATATCTCCACCCACTGCAAAAGGAGTAATTTAAGCATTCAACGGGGAGTTGCCATTGTTGTAGGAACGACGTACTTTATTTGTATCATTACATTTGAGTTGTATCCGCAACACGGGACATTTTGCGTCTCCTCATCATATTTTGGGTGAAACAATGGATATCAAAGGTCAATCGATGGTCAACATTTTCTGCAGCTTTGCTGTCTTCATTCACATCATCACTGCAGACCTCAGCTATTCTGTTCCCGAGGAGATGACACCCGGATCCATTGTTGGAAATATCGCAAAGGAACTCGGGCTGGAACGAGGAGAATTGTTCACTCGCAGAGCTCGTATTGATATGGAGGAGAGCTACCAGCACTACTGCGATATTGATCTAAAAACAGGAAATTTTGTCATGAAGGAACGGATTGATAGAGAGGAGCTGTGCGGGGAGAAGGCTTCGTGTATGCTAACATTTGAATTAGTCTTAGAGTCACCGTTGGAGCTGCACCGCATTTCACTGCTGATCCAGGATGAAAACGACAATTCTCCCCTTTTCCCGAAAGATACAATAAAACTGGAAATAAGCGAATCAGCCAACACAGGAGCACGATATCGCCTTAACCCTCCTGTTATGTTGCGGGTCAAATTGACCCGTTTCAAAGTTTGAAAATCTAGAAAAAATATTTACAATTTTTTTTTCTGTATGAAACTTCTTCTGCTTGCCTTAATTTGGGTAATCTACGTGAAAAAAAATAAATAAAAAATATCATGTATTTGCAACCCCCCCCTGCAGGTTTATATAACAGAGATGATGTTCGGGGTCAATTTGACCCGGCAGTGAAGTGGAGGCTATAAGGGATCAGAGGGGTCAAGTTTAGATCATTTCTTTCTTTGAAAATGTGAGACAAAGTATCTCTTACTCCTCCCAACATGTTTCACCCGATTTCACACACACACACACACACACACACACACACACACACACACACACACACACACACACACACACACACACACACACACACACACACACACACCGCACCTGTGCGAGAAAGGAAAGGGAAACCTTTTTTTTTCTCGCGGGAAAACTCCACCCACACTTAGCAGGAGAGGGGAGAAACATACGAAAGGGTTGCTTGGGCGTCCTACCCAATCATGTATTTGCAACCCCCCCTTGCATGTTTATATAACAGAGATGATGTTCGGGGTCAATTTGACCCGGCAGTGAAGTGGAGGCTATAAGGGATCAAAGGGGTCAAGTTTAGATCATTTCTTTCTTTGAAAATGTGAGACAAAGTATCTCTTACTCCTCCCAACATGTTTCACCCCATTTCACACACACACACACACACACACACACACACACACACACACACACACACACACACACACACACACACACACCTCGTTCATTGTGTTGATATCTTGTTCATTTTTGTAAATGTGTGTTTCTTAACACTATAAATAAACATAAATACAGTTTACTTTCAATACAAATCCTTATGACTCATTTAGCTTGATTTTGAGTGAGCGGGTCAATATGACCCTGAACAGCAGAGGTGTCTCTTCTCCATTTATCTACATCACCCCATGAAAAAAAGAAAGTTTCAAAATGTAAAAAAAATTTAGAAGAAAATACATGTTATGGTAGACTAATGCAATTTACATCTAGGTTTTTCCAATGTACCTTAAAATTTGTTTTAACATGTATTTTTCATTAAAACGAGTGAGTTACCCTCATTGAACTATGATCTATGGAGGGGGGAATTACTTCATTCCACTAAAAACTGATTGAATTGTTAGTAAGGGTGTTGGTGATGAGGTACAAACTATATTTATTAGGATTTTTTGGTTTCTGACAACTTTTGGATGATTAAACCTGCACCGGGTCATATTGACCCGCGAACATCATGGCTGTACCTAAAAAACGAACATAACAGGAGGGTTAATGAAGCACATGACGCTGACATCGGACAAAATACAGTCAAACAATACAGTTTACAAAAGAACGAACACTTTGTTTTATCTGTCAGAGACGACTCTGATGGATCTAAGAACGTCGAGTTGGTGTTAGACAAAGAGCTGGACCGCGAAAAAGAACAGGAATTACATTTCTTAATGATTGCCGTTGATGGTGGTAATCCACAGCGATCAGGAACAACCAATATCATCGTGAGCGTGTTGGATGCTAATGATAACGCCCCAGTGTTTGACCAAGCCTTCTACAAAGCCAGTCTGCCTGAAAACTCTCCCCTTGATACTGTTGTCGTCACTGTAAGTGCTACTGATGCAGACGATGGAGTCAATGGGGAAGTCACATATGAGTTTAGCCGCATCTCAGAAAGGGCTAAAAAGGTTTTCTTACTTAACAGTAACACCGGAGAGATAAAGGTCATAGGACCACTTGATTTTGAAAGTAATTCTAAATATGAAATGCGCATCGATGCTAAAGATGGTTATGGACTTTCATCTGATTCCAAAGTAATGATTGAAATTACTGATATAAATGATAACGCTCCAGTGATATATCTGAAATCTCTGACTAACCCCATACCTGAGAACGTGTCACCTGGTACAGAGGTGGGCATCATCAACGTGCAGGATAGAGACTCTGAGACTAACAGACAGGTCCGCTGCTCCATTCAGCAAAACGTCCCTTTTAAGTTGGTTCCTTCTATTAAAAACTATTATTCTCTGGTGACCACAGGACAACTGGACCGTGAACTAGAGTCTGATTACAACATTACAATCAGTGCCACTGACGAGGGCTCTCCACCTCTGTCCTCCTCTAAAACTGTTCAGTTATCTGTAGCAGACATCAACGACAACCCACCTGTGTTTGAGGAACAGTCATATAGCGCTTATGTGACTGAAAATAACAAACCTGGCTCCACGTTATGTTCCCTTACTGCTCGAGACCCCGACTGGAGACAAAACGGTACAGTGATGTATTCTCTGTTACCCGGTGAGGTGAACGGTGCCCCTGTGTCCTCCTATCTGTCTGTTAACGGAGACACGGGGGTGATCCAGGCTGTGAGGTCGTTTGATTATGAACAGTTCAGGAGTTTTAAAGTCCACGTGACGGCCAGAGACAACGGTTCTCCTCCGCTCAGCAGCAACGTGACCGTCAGTGTGTTCGTATCGGATGTGAATGACAACTCTCCTCAGATACTGTACCCCGCCCCGGAGGGCAACTCCTTCATGACCGAGCTGGTCCCCAAAGCTGCACACGGAGGCTCTCTGGTGTCCAAAGTGATAGCGGTGGACGCGGACTCCGGACAGAACGCCTGGCTCTCCTATCATATAGTCAAATCCACTGATCCGGGACTTTTCACTATTGGTCTCCACAGCGGAGAGATCAGGACCCAGCGGGACATTTCTGAATCTGACAGCATGAAACAGAACCTCATTGTGTCAGTGAAAGATAACGGACAGCCCTCTCTCTCTGCCACCTGTTCCATGTATTTACTTATTTCTGATAACTTGGCTGAGGTGCCAGAACTGAAGGATATTTCTTATGACGAGAAGAACTCTAAACTGACCTCTTATCTAATCATCGCGCTGGTGTCTGTGTCCACCTTTTTCCTGACCTTCATCATCATCATCCTCGGTGTGAGGTTTTGTCGCAGGAGAAAGCCCAGAATGTTGTTTGATGGAGCAGTTGCCATCCCCAGCGCTTATCTCCCTCCTAATTACGCAGACGTTGACGGAACAGGAACTTTACGCAGCGCTTACAATTATGACGCCTACCTGACAACAGGTTCTAGAACCAGTGACTTTAAGTTCGTGTCATCTTACAATGACAACACACTGCCTGCTGACCAGACTCTGAGGAAAAGTCCGACAGACTTTCTGGAAGCTTTTGTCGATTCTGATAACTCTCCAGAGGTAAGAATACAGTACATTGTTAAATAGTTGGTCGGTCAGATACATTCAACATGTGACTGTATGCTTCATCACATTCATCCACATTGTTGATCTATTGACAACAAGTGTCAATTCTTATTGTCTAACATTCTGACATTTTGTTTTAAACTTTTCTCGGTCATTTAGTACAGGGTATCAAATGTTTCCTTTGTTTTAATTATTAATGAATAGGTTGATGTATTTGTCTTGCAGCGATCGTATCGTTGCTGTCTATAGTAATGCACAAAAGAAAAACAATGTTTGTTTGCTGGATTCATTTCTTGAAATCATACTATTGGAGCCAGCTATGGTGATAACAATATCAGATTATAAAGCATTGCTTTTGTTCATCCATGGTTTCAAATTAAGCTAGTTAATATTAACAGCACTGTCAAATTCATAGAAACCCTCCCCATTGCAATCGAACCCACATTTGTAAATATTCTGTCTCTGTGAAACAAAAATGTAAATTTATATTGATCCTTTAATTAATTAATTCAGTCCAAATAGCGCACTAGTATCTTAGAAGTAATTCTTTTTAAAATGAATTAACTTCTCTAGCAATCCCATCCTTTTTTCCCAACATGCACCTGTCTTTTACCACTTGGCATAGTTTCATATCTTCATAATGTGTTGTAGTGTTGGGTTAACAGCTATTTGTGGAATTTCAGGAAGTCCCTGCACAGACCTGGCAATAGTGAATATTTCCATTGCGCTACGACTCATCTGCAGTTCTTAACAGTGTTCCTGCTAGTTCAGTTATATTGTTTTAAACATGAGCAATGCTGCTTTCTCCTGAGTTAAGTTGACATCAGACAAATGCGCCGCTCTTCTCCTCAACCGAATCAGTGAAATTGAGCTCCGTCATATTGATGCATTTCAGCAACTCCCCTTGATATTAGTGCCTTGTTTCTACTTAACTAAAACTAGACGTTACCTGTAACCAACACATGTATTTTCTGAGAAGCAGAGTTCTGCCACAGGAGACGTAATTGTTCTTCTATGTATGCGTCCCTTTTTTTAAATGCTCACTGATCAAGCAACTACATTTGTTTAGAGACCATGCAGGCGTTTTTAACAGCAGACTTTGGTTGTCCCGATTTAGGGGAAGAATCTCTGTCCATGGTGCTCAAAACATGGAAAGTTGGTTCAGGGAAGGCAGTCCTACTGCATGTCTGTATAAGCTCCTTACGTTATCATTTTATGTTTAAGACACGTCATGGAAATGTAGTGAAAACCGAAAACAACCTATATACGTTTTTAAGTCAATCTTTTAATATAACGTTCATTCATTTTCAATGAATTATGTATGTCTCAATCAATGCAACATGCGTGCATCTTTCACTGTTACACTACTGGAAAAAAAAACGGAATGAATGAAACTAGGACGATGAATCCTATCACGGTAGTATAGTATAAACATACACACACACACGCGCTCTAATATGCTAAAGTGTCACATTGTGCTCTGTATGCTGACGGGGAATTTAAATATCTTGCCATCAAGCTTTCACCCCTATGCCTGTCATTATATCTATCACATGCTCTTTCTCAAACGAACACACTGTGTCGCTATCTACCAGTTTACTAGGGACTATTTTAATGCTGTGTCGCAGAACGTCTCCACCCATTGTTTCCTCAGCTTTGTATTTCCAGTTATGTTGCGTATGTCGAACGATCTTTCGGATCGTGTTGCTGACTTTTGTTTTGGAATTTCTCTGATTTTGTCCACCTACGTATAAGCGAGTTGAACTAGTACCTTCAAATATTTCCTTTCTCCTGCGGATATTTGTCATTTTGAATGATGGAACAAAACGGATTTTCAAAGCGCGGCCTGGTTACTCGCTTTGTCATCTGTCTACTTGCGTTGCAATCCGTATTTGCCGAGGTGAGCTTTTCCATCCAAGAAGAGATGAAACCAGGAACTGTCATTGGAAATGTAGCCAAAGATCTTGGTCTGGATATATCGGCCCTGTCATCTCGCAAGGCCCGCATTGATTCCGAAGGCAATAACGAACGATATTGTGTTATCAGTTTGAAAACCGGGGATCTAAGTGTTGCTGAGCGGCTTGACAGAGAGAGTCTTTGTGGCACTAAACCATCTTGCATTTTAGTCCTGGAACTTGTACTGGAGAATCCGTTAGAATTACATCGTATAAACCTACACGTCCAAGATATAAATGACAACTCTCCGCAATTCAGAAGAGATTTAATCAGAATGGAAATAAGGGAGTCCGCTGAGAAGGGCACTCGTTTCTTAATAGAGGAAGCACATGACGCGGATATTGGCCAGAATTCTGTTCAGAGGTACAGCTTACAAAATAATGCAAATTTTATTCTCATGGTCGATACGAACAAAGTTGAACTTGTTTTAGATAATAAACTTGATAGAGAGACACAACAAGAGATTGATTTGCTTTTAACAGCTCTTGATGGTGGTTCACCACAGAGATCAGGTACTGTAGTCATACACGTCACTGTACTGGATGCTAATGATAACGCCCCAGTGTTTAGCCAGGCCGTTTATAAAGCCAGTCTGCCTGAAAACTCTCCTCTTAACACTGTAGTGGTCCCAGTAAGTGCCACTGATGCAGATGATGGGGTGAATGGTGACGTAACGTATGACCTTGGTTATGTTTCATTGACAGATGAAAAACTGTTTTCTATCGACAGTAACACTGGAGAAATACGTGTAATTGGTTCAACGGACTATGAGAAGAAAAAATCATTTGAACTGCGAGTAATGGCAAAAGACGGACTCGGATTAAGTTCTTATGCAAAGGTTTTCATAGACCTATCTGATGAAAATGATAACGCCCCTGTAATATATTTAAAATCTGTAACTAACCCCATACCTGAGAACGTGTCACCTGGTACAGAGGTGGGCATCATTAACGTGCAGGATAGAGACTCTGAGACTAACAGACAGGTCCGCTGCTCCATTCAGCAAAACGTCCCTTTTAAGTTGGTTCCTTCTATTAAAAACTATTATTCTCTGGTGACTACAGGACAACTGGACCGTGAACTAGAGTCTGATTACAACATTACAATCACTGCCACTGACGAGGGCTCTCCACCTCTGTCCTCCTCTAAAACTGTTCAGTTATCTGTAGCAGACATCAACGACAACCCACCTGTGTTTGAGGAACAGTCCTACAGCGCTTATGTGACTGAAAATAACAAACCTGGCTCCACTTTATGTTCCGTTACTGCTCGAGACCCCGACTGGAGACAAAACGGTACAGTGATTTATTCTCTGTTACCCGGTGAGGTGAACGGTGCCCCGGTGTCCTCCTATCTATCTGTTAACGGAGACACGGGGGTGATCCACGCTGTGAGGTCGTTTGATTATGAACAGTTCAGGAGTTTTAAAGTCCACGTGATGGCCAGAGACAACGGTTCTCCTCCGCTCAGCAGCAACGTGACAGTCAGTGTGTTCGTATCGGATGTGAATGACAACTCTCCTCAGATACTGTACCCCGCCCCGGAGGGCAACTCCTTCATGACCGAGCTGGTCCCCAAAGCTGCACACGGAGGCTCTCTGGTGTCCAAAGTGATAGCGGTGGACGCGGACTCCGGACAGAACGCCTGGCTGTCCTATCATATAGTCAAATCCACTGATCCGGGACTTTTCACTATTGGTCTCCACAGCGGAGAGATCAGGACCCAGCGGGACATTTCTGAATCTGACAGCATGAAACAGAACCTCATTGTGTCAGTGAAAGATAACGGACAGCCCTCTCTCTCTGCCACCTGTTCCATGTATTTACTTATTTCTGATAACTTGGCTGAGGTGCCAGAACTGAAGGATATTTCTTATGACGAGAAGAACTCCAAACTGACCTCTTATCTAATCATCGCGCTGGTGTCTGTGTCCACCTTTTTCCTGACCTTCATCATCATCATCCTCGGTGTGAGGTTTTGTCGCAGGAGAAAGCCCAGACTGTTGTTTGATGGAGCAGTTGCCATACCCAGCGCTTATCTCCCTCCTAATTACGCAGACGTTGACGGCACAGGAACTTTACGCAGCACTTACAATTATGACGCGTACCTGACAACAGGTTCTAGAACCAGTGACTTTAAGTTCGTGTCATCCTACAATGACAACACGCTGCCTGCTGACCAGACTCTGAGGAAAAGTCCATCAGACTTTGCTGATGTGTTCGGTCATTCAGAGGAGTCCCTAGAGGTAGGCCCTAACATATTATACTTTGCTGATTCATGATTCTTCCTTGTTATATAACTTGCCAACTACACCTTAAGTTTTTCCTGGCATTTGGGGTACAAGGTGGTCCTCTGAAGCTCTGTTTACCATTGCACAGTGGCTATTTCATGACTATGTTTCCACATTAATCCAATGAAGTTACATGAATAATGCCATTTTCAAGTTTGCTGATACACCTTTGGGCTGTCCACATCTGCTTGCCAGAGGTTGCTTTGGAAACTCACTGGATGTCTCTTGTTGAAATTGTGTTGATTATTTATCTTTCTTGGCCTAATCTGTATAATCCTAATGTTAGTGCTGAAGTAGTACTTTTTTCAAAGTATTTCAGACTTTGTGGAACATCACAGTATTGATTGTTATAGCGCAACAATTTAATTGTTTTATTCGGTCATTTAAAAATAACATAAAATGTTCCACTTAAATGGTATTTGTCAATGGATTATGGATTACGAGCTGTATTTAAGCATAATCTTGAAGAATATTTAGATATGACTGCAAGTAAGAACAAAGCATTGCAGGTGTATAATGCATGTTAAAGCTGTTTTTTTGCTTCATATATGTCACTGCTATTCAACAATGCCTATTGTGAAATGTCGCACATTTCACAAATTTAGTGTCATTATAAACAGCCAATTTATCAATGTAATTAACCTGGGGTGCTTCATGCATCAAATTATGGAATATATTGATAATGTCTTCAGAAACATAGTGTGTCTCCAATCTGTTTCTATACTGTACAGTATTTGGCAACAATACCAATGCACATAGGAAACTACATTAATGGCGAGTTTGATCCATTCCAACTCAAAACAGTTACATATAGAATTTGATGTTTGATGACGACCATACCCTTGATTACTAGGAGTTTGACGAGGTTGCATAGAAGTTCACACCTCAGTGTTCAACTATATTAAGCAAGCAGAGCAACAATTTGCATGGTGGCTATGAAATATGTTAGTTTGAAACTTTCCCATATTGTCAATCGATGTTCTGTTAAGTTTGTGTCGATATTTGCTGTTGAAGAAAGCTGAACTGCAGGGGCTTAGCTGCAAGTAGGTCTCTTCTTCATGAAAATGCAATGTGTTGATTATGTTTTCTGATTATTCCAGCACTCAACTTTAAATATACTGCATTATGCTTCATAAATAGTTAACCATCAGACTGGACAGCATTTGCACTGTCAGTGTAATTGTTTTTGTCTTTAATTTTCAACTTTCAAACGAGTGGGGTTATGATGGCCTCAGTACATGCTTTCACTGAATACCTCATTGTGTGATTGGATGAATTTAGAAATGACAGACTATTGTTCAAAACTTGAGCACAACATAAACTCAAAAATATGTGTTGGACAACACAATTTAGTAGAGATATGTTTGCAATTTACTTTTTTTCAGTTAGAAAATAGCAGCGTCATAAAATAAGCTCTTGCCTTGGTGATCAATGATGAGCAACATAACTATTATTTAGAGATGAAAAGTGTGGGTGACTGAATTGCGCCATGCTGTCACACTAATGTCTTAGTGACAGTTACACCAGTATGCCATCTATTTGGGAGCATTTCATCAGTTATCTGCCCAGCAACATTGAATATACCCTACATTTTCATAGTATAAAGGTATTGAGTGTCATAATGGATAGTTTTCTGTTTTGTTTCATTTTTTAAGGTGCTGTCTTTAACACGTTCAAATACATGATGTATGTATCCTTCTGCTAGTTAATTTTTAAACCAGTATAAATACATAAGGGTTTTTAATTGTAGTTTTAAGTTGTAGCTTATATTTGATTTTACTATTTTTGATGGGCTTTACAAATACAATATGTTAAATCAAACTTCAGGTTTAATCAAACATCTTCACTACACATTGGAAAGAAATATGTGAGCACTTTGAAACAATATTTCTCCTGCAGAAATGTTGGGGATATCTGTCTGTGTTTCCCTTTTTAGTAACCTGTTGTCACTTCTTTGCCCCTGCCTGTGATATTAATTCGAGTCATGCTGGTTTCCAATCTGAAAATAGAGATGATTGGTACTTACTGAATACTGTGCTTCATGTGTCCTTGTTACCTAACATTACTGTTTAGTTTTGGTTTATGATGCAATTTTATGCTTCCGTTTTTAATTCAGTTCATCAGAATCTCTGGGAGATTCATTCCAATACAGCAATTTGTACTGTGGAGTACCGTGTATTTTGCAGTTTGCATATATGGTTGATTTGTTTTACAGCAGCTTATGAAGCACACAATGCAGAAAACATATTTAGTAGTCAACGGGTATCACAGGAGCTGCAGATGGCAATCGCATACAACGGATAAGGCAATCACATCAGTCTCATGTTCATTTATAGTTACACAATCTAACAGTGTAGTTATAATTAACAGAAAATGACTGAATAGCATTCAGTTTTGCCTTGATAGAGCCAGTGAAGTTGTCAACTTGTTTAATTTAGCAGTGCTATAACTGATTGAAACTGTTGGTGTCACTGTCCACCAACAAAGGCCGAAAGTGTCCACAGCTTCATCCATTCGTTTCCACCATTGCAAAGCGTTATTGTGGTGCTGTGTGTCTGTCGGTTAAGGGCGACACAAAAGGACTTTGTGAACGATATTCGGATAGCTAATTACAACGAGGAATGTAACCGTCGTTGATCACTTTGAAGTAATTGACCAGGGAAGGATGAACGCCCGCTCGATCATGGGACATACGGGGCACAGAGGATTTTCTATGAATCGCTATTTTGTTTTCCTTTTCATCAGCTTGCGTTTTGCATATGGAGATGTGAGCTACTCTATTGCAGAGGAGATGAAACGCGGGTCTCTGATTGGAAATATAGCCAAAGACGTCGGCCTCGGGATTGCCACACTTTCCTCGCGTAAAGCTCGGATTGACACAGACAGGAATGGGAAGCGGTATTGTGATATTAATCTGAGCACCGGGGATTTGATTACTACTGACCGGGTCGACAGGGAAGGTCTTTGTGGTAAGAAGGCGACGTGCGTTTTAAAAGAGGAGCTTGTTTTGGAAAACCCTTTAGAGCTTCATCGTATCAATGTCCACGTGCAAGATATAAACGACAACGCCCCACAGTTTAGTGAGGACTTGATTTCATTTGAAATAAGAGAATCAGCAGAAAAGGGAGCTAGATTCTTACTCACTGAAGCCCATGATGCAGATATTGGTACAAATACTGTACAACGCTACAACTTACAAAATAATGAGCATTTCACTATTGATGCAGATGCAGGGGGCAGTGGACGCAAACACCCCGAATTGGTTTTGGTAAAAAAACTAGACCGCGAGCAAGAGAAAGAACTAAAATTAGTGCTGACAGCTCTAGATGGTGGTTCTCCTCAGAGATCAGGTACTGCAATTATTCACGTGACTGTACTGGATGCTAATGATAACGCCCCAGTGTTTAACCAGGCCGTTTATAAAGCCAGTCTGCCTGAAAACTCACCTTCAGGTACACTAATTATTACAGTGAGCGCATCTGACGCAGACACGGGACCCAATGGTGATATTACGTACAATTTTGATCATGTTTCTGATGACCATGTCTCGTTGTTCTCACTTGATCATAGGACAGGAGACATACGAGTAGTCGGCTCTATCGATTATGAGACTGAGACCTCCATTGAATTGCAAATAAGAGCAAAAGATGGACCAGGTCTTACCTCGTATTGTACAGTGATTATAGATATAACAGATGTCAATGACAACCCACCTGCTATCACTTTGAAATCGCTGACTAACCCCATACCCGAGAACGTGTCACCTGGTACAGAGGTGGGCATCATTAACGTGCAGGATAGAGACTCTGAGACTAACAGACAGGTCCGCTGCTCCATTCAGCAAAACGTCCCTTTTAAGTTGGTTCCTTCTATTAAAAACTATTATTCTCTGGTGACTACAGGACAACTGGACCGTGAACTAGAGTCTGATTACAACATTACAATCACTGCCACTGACGAGGGCTCTCCACCTCTGTCCTCCTCTAAAACTGTTCAGTTATCTGTAGCAGACATCAACGACAACCCACCTGTGTTTGAGGAACAGTCCTACAGCGCTCATGTGACTGAAAATAACAAACCTGGCTCCACTTTATGTTCCGTTACTGCTCGAGACCCCGACTGGAGACAAAACGGTACAGTGATTTATTCTCTGTTACCCGGTGAGGTGAACGGTACCCCGGTGTCCTCCTATCTATCTGTTAACGGAGACACGGGGGTGATCCACGCTGTGAGGTCGTTTGATTATGAACAGTTCAGGAGTTTTAAAGTCCACGTGACGTCCAGAGACAACGGTTCTCCTCCACTCAGCAGCAACGTGACCGTCAGTGTGTTCATATCGGATGTGAATGACAACTCTCCTCAGATACTGTACCCCGCCCCGGAGGGCAACTCCTTCATGACCGAGCTGGTCCCCAAAGCTGCACACGGAGGCTCTCTGGTGTCTAAAGTGATAGCGGTGGACGCGGACTCCGGACAGAACGCCTGGCTGTCCTATCATATATTTAAATCCACTGATCCGGGACTTTTCACTATTGGTCTCCACAGCGGAGAGATCAGGACCCAGCGGGACATTTCTGAATCTGACAGCATGAAACAGAACCTCATTGTGTCAGTGAAAGATAACGGACAACCTTCTCTCTCTGCCACCTGTTCCATGTATTTACTTATTTCTGATAACTTGGCTGAGGTGCCAGAACTGAAGGATATTTCTTATGACGAGAAGAACTCCAAACTGACCTCCTATCTAATCATCGCGCTGGTGTCTGTGTCCACCTTTTTCCTGACCTTCATCATCATCATCCTCGGTGTGAGGTTCTGTCGCAGGAGAAAGCCCAGACTGTTGTTTGATGGAGCAGTTGCCATCCCCAGCGCTTATCTCCCTCCTAATTACGCAGACGTTGACGGAACAGGAACTTTACGCAGCACTTACAATTATGACGCGTACCTGACAACAGGTTCTAGAACCAGTGACTTTAAGTTCGTGTCATCCTACAATGACAACACACTGCCTGCTGACCAGACTCTGAGGAAAAGTCCATCAGACTTTGCTGAAGCGTTTGGTGACTGTGATGAATCTCCCGAGGTAGGAACTGGTGTCACATATCGTTTGATGTATTTACAACCTATTGATCCAGTCAATACCTTTTTACAGTTATAATTTGTATTTGCCTTGCTTTTTCTTTTAGACAATGTACGGAGGGAAGTATAGTTACCCACTGTACATTTATTTCACCTTGCAAATTAAGTTACACTCCAACTCATAGCAGTAGTCCAGATTCATTTTGCACTTGAATGTTTTCATTGAACCTGATGGTTTATCTATAGCTCACAAAGGAGTCTTTCATAGTCTGAATTCACTTCAACATGTTTTTTCATTGGAGTAGAAGCTGTTTATCTTCATTCGTATCTTTTTTTCAAAGCTATCTGTCACTTAAGACAGCAATGTATCGCTAATTGTGTCCTTTGAATTGAGCTGGGGCTCTCTTTGTTTCTCTGTCCTTGGTGCTGACTTCTGATGGAACTATACCTGTCTTCTATTTGACTCGCCTTTCAAATGTTTTAGATTACACTTTTACTTACAGATCTGTTTTCCTGAGATATCTGTGTCCCATTTTGTAATTAATATCCAATATATGGATTTCCGTTATATTTAACTAAAATGAAAACATAAATATAACAAAGGAAAAATCACATCAGGAAAATGAGAGGAGATATTTCGTTACATTGAGTAACATTCCATATTTGTAAGTGCAGATGATATGCGGATTACTTCAATTTGCTGTGATAAACCTTTTTTCTTTGTATTGTTATTCCAGTGCAAAATATAAAGGACATGGTATCGCTCTTCTCTCTTGGTGTTGCTTTTTATGCACCATACAGCATATTGTTGATTTTGTTTTTAATCTATTCTATTTACTAAAGAGAAAGACAGAGAAACAGAGATTTGCTTCCAAGTGAAATGGAGTATTTAGCATACAACACGAAATGACATGATCCGTGGTTCAACATTGTTTAACATTAGTACAGTGTTGTCTTACTATTATCACCATGCATCGCTTTAGGTGGATTAGTGTACGAGGAGACAAAATGTTGTTTGTAAAACTTCATAAGACAAAGAACAAGCAGTTCTCTTAATTTAAAGATAAATTAAAATCATAATGCTTTTTATTCCATCATTATACGTCTATATACAGACATTAAGGCCAGACTACCTTGTAATGACACTGTTATATTTCATTTGTACTCACGGTGTCACTATTGACCAGCTAAGGAGTCAAGTGTTCAGTCTGCTTTGCACACCACCCATTATTTGGATGGACCAGCCTTGTGTTCTTTATATCATTCAACACCGACGACTCATGCTTGGAAGGCACATATATTGATCGAATAGTAGTTTTTTCATTGCTCGATATTGACGTGTTGGAACGTGTGCAGTTCTGTCCGAGGATGATGACTAGACGGCGCGTACTTCAAAGCTATGGCTTTGTCTTTTTCTTTGTTGTGGTGCAGTCCGCACACGGAGACCTGAGCTATTCTGTACAGGAGGAGCTCAAGCGCGGATCTGTTATTGGAAATATCGCCAAGGATCTCGGCCTGGAGGTGGGCAGACTGTCTGCTCGCAAAGCTCGTGTTGACATGGAAGGAAACGACAGACAGTATTGCGGGATTAACCTTCGAAGCGGAGAATTAATCGTTGCGGAAAGAATCGACAGAGAGGAGCATTGTGGAGAAAAGCCTTCGTGTGTTCTTAAATTCGACTTGCTGTTAGAGAATCCATTGGAGTTACACCGGTTGTCCCTGCAGGTGCAGGACATAAACGACAATGCACCAATTTTCTCGAAGGATATTATAAAGCTTGAAATCACAGAGTCAGCTGACAAAGGAGCTAGGTATCGTGTTAATGCAGCGCAAGATGCTGATATAGGCAAGAACTCCGTTGAAAGCTACATTTTGCAACAAAACCCTCACTTTGTGTTCAGTATTCAGACGACAAGTGCTGGTAGAAAATATGGTGATTTAGTTTTAGATAAAGAGTTAGACCGAGAAGAGCAGCAGGAAATGAAATTACTACTCACAGCTGTAGACGGTGGTTCTCCTCAGAGATCAGGGACAGTAGTCATACACGTCATTGTACTTGATGCTAATGATAATGCACCAGTCTTTACTGAGGCAGTTTATCAAGCCACGTTACCAGAAAACTCCGCTATTAATACCCCAGTTATCACTGTAAGTGCATCAGATGCAGATGAAGGTGTCAACGGAGAGGTTACATATGAATTTAGCAGATTATCTGATAAATCACAGACGTTTTTTTCATTAAATGAGAAAACTGGAGAAATCAGTGTGACGGATAACATTGATTATGAAGAGGGATCGAATTATGAAGTGATTGTTGAGGCCAAAGATGGTTATGGACTATCTTCAGAAGCAAAAGTAATTATTGATATCATAGATGTCAATGACAACGCCCCTATGATATATCTGAAATCAATGAATAACCCCATACCTGAGAACGTGTCACCTGGTACAGAGGTGGGCATCATCAACGTGCAGGATAGAGACTCTGAGACTAACAGACAGGTCCGCTGCTCCATTCAGCAAAACGTCCCTTTTAAGTTGGTTCCTTCTATTAAAAACTATTATTCTCTGGTGACCACAGGACAACTGGACCGTGAGCTAGAGTCTGATTACAACATTACAATCACCGCCACTGACGAGGGCTCTCCACCTCTGTCCTCCTCTAAAACTGTTCAGTTATCTGTAGCAGACATCAACGACAACCCACCTGTGTTTGAGGAACAGTCCTACAGCGCTTATGTGACTGAAAATAACAAACCTGGCTCCACTTTATGTTCCGTTACTGCTCGAGACCCCGACTGGAGACAAAACGGTACAGTGATGTATTCTCTGTTACCCGGTGAGGTGAACGGTGCCCCGGTGTCCTCCTATCTATCTGTTAACGGAGACACGGGGGTGATCCACGCTGTGAGGTCGTTTGATTATGAACAGTTCAGGAGTTTTAAAGTCTACGTGACGGCCAGAGACAACGGTTCTCCTCCGCTCAGCACCAACGTGACCGTCAGTGTGTTCGTATCGGATGTGAATGACAACTCTCCTCAGATACTGTACCCCGCCCCGGAGGGCAACTCCTTCATGACCGAGCTGGTCCCCAAAGCTGCACACGGAGGCTCTCTGGTGTCCAAAGTGATAGCGGTGGACGCAGACTCCGGACAGAACGCCTGGCTGTCCTATCATATAGTCAAATCCACTGATCCGGGACTTTTCACTATTGGTCTTAACAGCGGAGAGATCAGGACCCAGCGGGACATTTCTGAATCTGACAGCATGAAACAGAACCTCATTGTGTCAGTGAAAGATAACGGACAGCCCTCTCTCTCTGCCACCTGTTCCATGTATTTACTTATTTCTGATAACTTGGCTGAGGTGCCAGAACTGAAGGATATTTCTTATGACGAGAAGAACTCCAAACTGACCTCTTATCTGATCATCGCGCTGGTGTCTGTGTCCACCTTTTTCCTGACCTTCATCATCATCATCCTCGGTGTGAGGTTTTGTCGTAGGAGAAAGCCCAGACTGTTGTTTGATGGAGCAGTTGCCATCCCCAGCGCGTATCTCCCTCCTAATTATGCAGACGTTGACGGCACAGGAACTTTACGCAGCACTTACAATTATGACGCCTACCTGACGACAGGTTCTAGAACCAGTGACTTTAAGTTCGTGTCATCCTACAATGACAACACACTGCCTGCTGACCAGACTCTGAGGAAAAGTCCATCAGACTTCCTTGAAGTATTTGGAGATTGTGATACATCTCCTGAGGTAAGAGCATCAAACATTCGATCAATTATTTTATTTAAAAAAAAAAGGTTCACTTGACATATCAAAAACGCAATTCCCCATAGTAGTTCGAAGTTAGGTAAATGTTTAACATTTCCTTTGGAAAAATCCGTTGTCAGAAATGAAAGGGGACATGACAATTTCTTTCATTTTAGGGTTTCAGTAAGAATTACGGTGGATTCTTTTCCACATCACCAACTGTAATCAGTGATTTATTTTGTGCTCACTGTATATAGTTGTCATCTGTTGCCTTTGGGGCTGTCTTAGCTATTTTGGTACTTGGACACAGTTCAAGAAATAATTGTTTTCGAGCTTCTAATATCCTGCTATTAGCCATTTGTCATCCACTTAATACTTCTAAAAGGTTTAGTTATTGCCACCATACAGGAATAAAAGATTAGACAAATATGACGTTTTAACAATTGAAAACTCTCAATTGTTGGTATTTTTTGCATTTGTCCTCTAAGTTGGTCTTGCATTCAGTGGTTGTTGTTAGAGTGATCAGATTGAGTCTTTCTTTCCATAGAAAATAAGGGATACCTTGTAGGCCAAAATCATATCATGGCCTTGGCATTCTCCGTTACATTTGTTGTTTATCTTCTTCCTTCTTTCTCTATACCGTACAACATGCAATTCAGTTTGAGGAATCTTCTCTTGTAACAAATCTGCTGGGTTTTTTTTAAATATATGTTTTACATAATCATATTTACATTTCCTCTTTCCTATTTACCTTCTAATTAGTTTGCTGTTTTTTGAAAGAGTTTTTATTTTCTCAATTCAACAGCTGCTTTATTTTGGAGTAAGGTGCAGCTCTCTTCAAGTTGTTCGATTTTGTAAATACTGAGTAGCCTTTGCAAGAGTTTATTGGTTTTGAACAAAGTGATGATAATCCTTCAGTTAAATTAAGGGCTGTTCTTTTTGTGCCCTTAATATATTGTACATTTTCCCTTGTTGTTTATCTCTTGCTGGTATTTGGCTGTCACTTTAAGAGAAGTTTGTCATTTCACTGAAAACTAAACGTTATATCTTACGTAAAGACAAGGATATAAATGATCAGATTATTTTTTCCACACTCAAGAAGCTGTGTTTAATGAGGTACCTGCTGTTCTCTTAGAGGTGCCCTTTACGCTTGATCTTCCTAACAAGTCTCAAGACATTTCAATATCTAATTTCCCTTGAACATGCATACTCTTTATAGGCTGTTATATCTAAGGCTTGTACAGATTTGCTTGAACAATGCAATGTCTAGAGGAGACTCACGATGTCGCTATCCACCAGTAAGAGATTGTGTGTGGATATCAACCCACTGTCGTCGACGCACAATTTGACTCAATGTGCTGCAGTTGATCGTAGTGAGGAAGAGACGTGGTCTTGGATTGTGTTGATTTTGGTGTAAACCTTTTTTGGGGGAGCTATTCCTGGACACTGACGAGGGAACATTCACTGTTTTTAGATCGTCGCCATGAAGACTACCACTGGAATCACATTGCAAAGCTGTGCCTTGGCTTTACTGCTCCTTTCTTTGCAGTTCGCAAATGGAGATGTAAGCTACTCTTTTCCGGAGGAGATGAGACGCGGATCCTTGATCGGTAATATCGCCAAAGACTTGGGTCTTGAAACAAGCAGTCTATCCGCTCGAAAAGCCCGCATTGATACCGAGGGGAGCGACACACGTTATTGTGACTTAAACCTCAGTAACGGGGATCTGACTGTTGTTCATCGGATTGACAGAGAGGGCCTTTGTGGAGACAAAGCATCATGCGTTTTAAAACAAGAACTCATGTTAGAGAATCCATTAGAATTACATCGAATTAGCCTGCATGTCCAGGACATAAATGATAACTCTCCACAGTTTAATAACGATTTGATTCATATAGATATCCGTGAATCCGCGGCAAAAGGTGCTCGTTTTCCAATAGAAGAAGGACATGATGCGGATGTAGGCAAATATTCAGTTCAGACGTACAACCTCCAAAGCAATGATAATTTTATTCTGGGAGTTGGAAGTAATTCTGTTGAACTTGTCCTGAACAAAGAGCTCGACCGCGAAAAATTAAAAGAAATCAATCTTGTTCTTACAGCTCTGGATGGAGGCTCTCCTCAGAGATCAGGTACTGTAGTCATACAAGTGACTGTACTGGATGCTAATGATAACGTGCCAGTGTTTAGCCAGGCCGTATATGAAGCCAGTCTGCCTGAAAACTCTCCACTAGGTACTGTCGTACTGACAGTGAGTGCTACTGATGCAGATGAGGGACTAAATGGAGACGTTAAATATGATTTTGGACACATTTCAGAAGATATTAAGTCAATGTTTGCGATAGATCGTAAGACAGGTGATATACAATTGATGACGACAGTTGATTTTGAAACAGCATCATCGTTTGAACTGCGCGTCACAGCAAAAGATGGTTTAGGTTTAACGTCATATGTCAAAATCATCATAGATGTTACTGATGTAAATGACAATGCCCCGGTTATTTATCTGAAATCACTCACCAATCCCATCCCTGAGAACGTCTCACCTGGTACAGAGGTGGGCATCATCAACGTGCAGGATAGAGACTCTGAGACTAACAGACAGGTCCGCTGCTCCATTCAGCAAAACGTCCCTTTTAAGTTGGTTCCTTCTATTAAAAACTATTATTCTCTGGTGACCACAGGACAACTGGACCGTGAACTAGAGTCTGTTTACAACATTACAATCACTGCCACTGACGAGGGCTCTCCACCTCTGTCCTCCTCTAAAACTGTTCAGTTATCTGTAGCAGACATCAACGACAACCCACCTGTGTTTGAGGAACAGTCCTACAGCGCTTATGTGACTGAAAATAACAAACCTGGCTCCACTTTATGTTCCGTTACTGCTCGAGACCCCGACTGGAGACAAAACGGTACAGTGATTTATTCTCTGTTACCCGGTGAGGTGAACGGTGCCCCGGTGTCCTCCTATCTATCTGTTAACGGAGACACGGGGGTGATCCACGCTGTGAGGTCGTTTGATTATGAACAGTTCAGGAGTTTTAAAGTCCACGTGATGGCCAGAGACAACGGTTCTCCTCCGCTCAGCAGCAACGTGACCGTCAGTGTGTTCGTATCGGATGTGAATGACAACTCTCCTCAGATACTGTACCCCGCCCCGGAGGGCAACTCCTTCATGACCGAGCTGGTCCCCAAAGCTGCACACGGAGGCTCTCTGGTGTCCAAAGTGATAGCGGTGGACGCGGACTCCGGACAGAACGCCTGGCTGTCCTATCATATAGTCAAATCCACTGATCCGGGACTTTTCACTATTGGTCTCCACAGCGGAGAGATCAGGACCCAGCGGGACATTTCTGAATCTGACAGCATGAAACAGAACCTCATTGTGTCAGTGAAAGATAACGGACAGCCCTCTCTCTCTGCCAGCTGTTCCATGTATTTACTTATTTCTGATAACTTGGCTGAGGTGCCAGAACTGAAGGATATTTCTTATGACGAGAAGAACTCTAAACTGACCTCTTATCTAATCATCGCTCTGGTGTCTGTGTCCACCTTTTTCCTGACCTTCATCATCATCATCCTCGGTGTGAGGTTCTGTCGCAGGAGAAAGCCCAGACTGTTGTTTGATGGAGCAGTTGCCATCCCCAGCGCGTATCTCCCTCCTAATTACGCAGACGTTGACGGAACAGGAACTTTACGCAGCACTTACAATTATGACGCGTACCTGACAACAGGTTCTAGAACCAGTGACTTTAAGTTCGTGTCATCTTACAATGACAACACACTGCCTGTTGACCAGACGCTGAGGAAAAGTCCATCAGACTTTGCTGAGGTGTTTGGAGATTGTGATGATATTCCTGAGGTAGGAACACATTCCATATTATTTAAGTAACCGTCCTGAAAAAGCTGCACATTTGTTTATAGCGTTCTTCACTTGCATTGCTCCTTTCTGTGGTTTTGATTGAATACAAGTTCTAATAGTTTTCTTTAAATTCCATGATGCTGCCCTCACGATTAAGCAACGTTTATTTGCTGACATTATCTTCCTTCCAAGGAACACCGTTTGAATTGTGTCCCTTGTACTCTGTCCATGGTGCGTAACTCCATTTGATCACACGATGCATATTCATGACCAAATTACAACTTTCTTTTTTTCTGATCTAATGTCCTTCTACCTGAGTGTTTTCTCAGTGAATTTACTTTGCCGTTGCATTTTCTAAAATATTTACGTTTTTCAGCTCGTTCTATTGTTATCTGAACATGCCTTTGCTGTCATGTAATGTAATTGTTTGAAGTTCTTTACAATTCAAACTCAGATGTATCAGATGGATATTGTTACTGGTTAGCGATTTTTGGAAACGATATTAGATATAAGAGTCAAGCTGTCTGTCCTATCTGCTTGGTTAGGGCTTTCTTTATCTGCTGTGGTCTTGATTGATGCGTGCAATGCCAGAAATGCGGTCTCTCTTTACTTGGCATTTACTATTATCTGTTGTTTTCCATGCGCAAACCTGATTACAAAACTAATTTAAGTAACTTGATATTTGTACTGACAATCATAGGTGTTTTAACATCATAATTATACGGGAGGAATCTGTTTTAAAATCAATGATCGGGTCTTACAGTTGTGGGGAATAATTTGAGGAACTTTAGCTATCTACTAATTGAACACTAATTGTTAGAGCAAACAAAAGTGCCATCGAGAGAGCAAATGATAGTAAAATCTCTCCATAAATTTCAATAAATTGAGATTTATTTTTGACAATGCACCTTGCAGAACTAGTTTATGTTTCCTGTCAAACTCAGATTATGTATTCTTGATGCATTTTACTGTTCCAACATAATCCTTTCAATGGCAGTATGTTAGTATGTTTTCCTGGACTGTATACCAGCTGTTGGTCAGCCGCTCTTAAAATGTGTCACAATTCATAGTTAAATCAGTGAACAATAACATGAAGTGTAAATGTCTATCCAAAAAAGATTTATTATGTTACTGATGTATTTCAACAACATCAATACACATATTTAAATAAAATGTTGTTGCTCATCAGGGTAGAACATATTCTTACAAAGACCTCATTTTGGAGATAAATAATTTACTGATGATTTTTGTCGTCCAAGTTTTCAAAAATGTTTCAGAAAATTCATGCCAATAGATTTGTTTGTCACTATAAAGTACACAACTGTTGGTGATCTCATTGGTTATCATGCCGTTTTCCTTATCGTGCTTTCAATCTGAACAATAACTAGAAAAAAACAACGTGAGCATTAACAATATATTTAACAATATTCTCATCTATTTGATAGAAAATTAAAGTGTATGTGTTCTGTCAATGTTTTGACATGCCAAATATTTTGTGAAAGCTTTGGATTGTTTTGACGACAAGGTTTGAATAGTTTTATGTTGATCCCCATTGTGGTATTTTGTAATCTTTTTTTTTTACATGACACGAGGACAGCGCAGACCTGTATCACAGCATGTTGATCCTAATATGTCAAAGCAGTTATTATTGTTGTTGTTTTGAACAAGTTTATCTGAAAAGGTCCATATTTAAACATGTACACATTCCTCCATCGTCTTGTTATACCCCGGAAAATACTCATGGTGTCAGTGTGTACCAGTTAACGAAAGGACACGGTCATTCTCCACCCTTCTGTCCCATCGAATTTAAAACCTGCTTCTGTTGTTTTACAGCAGTTGACGATATCGCTTCGTGATATGACCACAGTGAGATTTTTGTTTTCATTTTGGAGTCAATCACAGCTCCATTTCTGAATATCTGGACATACTTTGTGGCAGTAGAGGTCCTTCTCGCAGTAACAATGGGATGCAGCAGATTTGCGTTCTTTTCCGGCCTTGCTTTTGTATGTCTTGTCCTCCACCCTGTCTATGGAGACCTGAGCTACTCTATACCGGAGGAGATGAAACGTGGATCTGTTATTGGAAATATCGCTAAGGACCTGGGGCTTGATTTGGGGAGACTGTCTGCTCGCAAGGCCCGTATCGACACTGAAGATAACAGTGTTAAGTACTGCAGTATAAATCTCAACACCGGAGAATTGATTGTACAAGAAAGGATTGACAGAGAAGGGCTTTGTGCGAAAAAAGCATCATGTGTTCTGAAACAGGAACTCGTATTGGAAAATCCTTTAGAACTGCACCGTATTAGTATCCGCGTTCAAGATATCAACGACAATTCACCCCAATTCAAAGAGGAGTCACTTAAAATAGAAATTCACGAATCGGCAGTCAAAGGTGCAGGTTTTCTCTTGGATGAGGCGCACGATGGAGACATCGGAGAAAATGCTGTTCAGGGCTACTCACTTCAGCAGAATGATCATTTTAAACTAAATGTGAAGACAAAGATGGGTGGACGAAAATATGGTGAATTGGTTTTAGATAAAGAATTAGACAGAGAGGAGAAAGAAGAGATTATGTTATTGCTTACCGCATTCGATGGAGGCTCTCCTCAGAGATCAGGTACTGTAGTCATACACGTCACTGTACTGGATGCTAATGATAATGTACCAGTGTTCAGCCAGGCCCTTTATAAAGCCAGTCTGCCTGAAAACTCTCCGTTGGATACATTGGTGATCACAGTGAGCGCTACTGATGCAGACGAAGGGCTGTATGGTGAAGTTACTTACGGATTTGATCACGTTTCAGATGAAAACCAAGTTTTCTCTCTGAACTCTAAAACTGGAGAAGTTAAAGTGGCTGAATCTATTGATTATGAAAAAGAATCTTCGTATGAAATGCAGATAAGCGCAAAAGATGGTCTGGGATTAGCGTCATATGCAACTGTGATAATTGAAATTACTGACGTAAATGACAACGCCCCAGTGATATATCTGAAATCACTGACTAACCCCATACCTGAGAACGTGTCACCTGGTACAGAGGTGGGTATCATCAACGTGCAGGATAGAGACTCTGAGACTAACAGACGGGTCCGCTGCTCCATTCAGCAAAACGTCCCTTTTAAGTTGGTTCCTTCTATTAAAAACTATTATTCTCTGGTGACCACAGGACAACTGGACCGTGAACTAGAGTCTGATTACAACATTACAATCACTGCCACTGACGAGGGCTCTCCACCTCTGTCCTCCTCTAAAACTGTTCAGTTATCTGTAGCAGACATCAACGACAACCCACCTGTGTTTGAGGAACAGTCCTACAGCGCTTATGTGACTGAAAATAACAAACCTGGCTCCACTTTATGTTCCGTTACTGCTCGAGACCCCGACTGGAGACAAAACGGTACAGTGATTTATTCTCTGTTACCCGGTGAGGTGAACGGTGCCCCGGTGTCCTCCTATCTATCTGTTAACGGAGACACGGGGGTGATCCACGCTGTGAGGTCGTTTGATTATGAACAGTTCAGGAGTTTTAAAGTCCACGTGACGGCCAGAGACAACGGTTCTCCTCCACTCAGCAGCAACGTGACCGTCAGTGTGTTCGTATCAGATGTGAATGACAACTCTCCTCAGATACTGTACCCCGCCCCGGAGGGCAACTCCTTCATGACCGAGCTGGTCCCCAAAGCTGCACACGGAGGCTCTCTGGTGTCCAAAGTGATAGCGGTGGACGCGGACTCCGGACAGAACGCCTGGCTCTCCTATCATATAGTCAAATCCACTGATCCGGGACTTTTCACTATTGGTCTCCACAGCGGAGAGATCAGGACCCAGCGGGACATTTCTGAATCTGACAGCATGAAACAGAACCTCATTGTGTCAGTGAAAGATAACGGACAGCCCTCTCTCTCTGCCACCTGTTCCATGTATTTACTTATTTCTGATAACTTGGCTGAGGTGCCAGAACTGAAGGATATTTCTTATGACGAGAAGAACTCCAAACTGACCTCTTATCTGATCATCGCGCTGGTGTCTGTGTCCACCTTTTTCCTGACCTTCATCATCATCATCCTCGGTGTGAGGTTTTGTCGCAGGAGAAAGCCCAGACTGTTGTTTGATGGAGCAGTTGCAATCCCCAGCGCTTATCTCCCTCCTAATTACGCAGACGTTGACGGCACAGGAACTTTACGCAGCACTTACAATTATGACGCCTACCTGACAACAGGTTCTAGAACCAGTGACTTTAAGTTCGTGTCATCTTACAATGACAACACACTGCCTGCTGACCAGACTCTGAGGAAAAGTCCATCAGACTTTGCTGAAGCGTTTGGTGACTGCGATGATTCTCCTGAGGTAGGAACTGGTGTCAAATAT
This sequence comes from Pholis gunnellus, assembly GCF_910591455.1. Lineage (NCBI taxonomy): Eukaryota > Metazoa > Chordata > Actinopteri > Perciformes > Pholidae > Pholis > Pholis gunnellus. The sequence goes on from NC_136537.1 coordinate 13,465,053, forward strand.
CGTTTGATGTATTTACAACCTAATGATCCAGTCAATACCTTTTTACAGTTATAATTTGTATTTGCCTTGTTATTTATTTAAGACAATGTACGGAGTGACTTAAAGTTACCCACTGCAAATTCATTTTACCGTGCAAGTTACTTTATTCTCCAATTTATAGCCATATTGTCCAGAGTCATTTTTCACTGAAATGCACAGATTTAACCTGATAGTTAATCAATAGTTCACAGAGGAGTTAGTCTACCTTCTTGTTCTGTATATTTCTTTCAAAAGGTATCAATTCCTTAACACAGCAATGTTTCAGTAATTGTGTCCTTTGAATTGAGCTGGGGCTCTTTTTGTGTTTCTGTCCTTGGTGCTGAACCTCATTGTTGCACCTGTGATGGAACTCATACCTGTCTTCTATTTGACTCGCCTTTCAAATATTTTAGATTGCACTTTTACTTGCAGATCTATTTTCCTGAGATATATGTGTCCCATTTTGTAATCAATATCCAAGATATAGATTTGCTTCATATTTAGCTAAAATTAAAACATAAATATAACAAAGGACACATCACATCAGTAGAATGAGAGGAGATATTTTGCTTCATTGGGTAGCATTCCATATTTGTTAGTGCAAATAATTTACAGATTATTTCAATTTACCGATATAAACCTTTTTTCTCAACATTGTTATTCCACCAATGAAAAATATAAAAGGCACGAAATCACTCTTTTCTATTGGTGTTGCTTTTTATGCACCATATATTACTTAATTAGATTTTGAATATATTTAATTTAGTAAAGAGAGGGACAGACAGACAGAGATTTGCTTCCAAGCGAATTTGGAACATTTATAATACAAAACTAAATGACATGATCCGTGGTTCAACATTGTTTAACATTAGTGCAGTGTTGTCTTACTATTATCACCATGAATTGCTTGAGGTGGATTACTTTAAGAGGAGACATAGTTTGTAAAGCCTCATGAGACAAAGAACAAGCATCTCACTTAACTTAAAGATAAGTTTAAATCATAATGCTTTTTATTTCCTCATTATATGTTTATATACAAACATTAAGAACAGACTACCTTGTAATGAATGTTATATTTCATTTGTACTCACGGTGTCACTATTGACCAGCTAAGGAGTCAAGTGTTCAGTCTGTTTTGCACACCACCCATTATTTGGATGGACCAGCCTTGTGTTCTTTATATCATTCAACACCGACGACTCATGCTGGGAAGGCACATACATTGATCGAAGAGTAGTCTATTCAATGCTCGATATTAAGTTGTTGTAACGTGTGTAGTTCTGTCTGAGGATGATGACTAGAAGACGCGTTCTTCAAAGCTATGGCTTTGTCTTTTTCTTTGTTGTGGTGCAGTCCGCACACGGAGACCTGAGCTATTCTGTACAGGAGGAGCTCAAGCGCGGATCTGTTATTGGAAATATCGCCAAGGATCTCGGCCTGGAGGTGGGCAGACTGTCTGCTCGCAAAGCTCGTGTTGACATGGAAGGAAACGAGAGACAGTATTGCGGGATAAACCTTCGAAGCGGAGATTTAATCGTTGCGGAAAGAATCGACAGAGAGGAGCATTGTGGAGAAAAGCCTTCGTGTGTTCTTAAATTCGACTTGCTGTTAGAGAATCCATTGGAGTTACACCGGTTATCCCTGCAGGTTCAGGACATAAACGACAATGCACCAATTTTCCCAAAAGATACTGTAAAGCTTGAAATCACAGAGTCAGCTGACAAAGGAGCTAGGTATCGTGTTAATGCAGCGCAAGATGCTGATATAGGCAAGAACTCAGTTGAAAGCTACATTTTGCAACAAAACCCTCACTTTGTGTTCAGTATTCAGACGACAAGTGCTGGTAGAAAATACGGTGAGTTGGTTTTAGATAAAGAGTTAGACCGAGAAGAGCAGCAGGAAATGAAATTACTACTCACAGCTGTAGACGGTGGTTCTCCTCAGAGATCAGGGACAGTAGTCATACACGTCATTGTACTTGATGCTAATGATAACGCCCCAGTCTTTACTGAGGCAGTTTATCAAGCCACGTTACCTGAAAACTCGGCTAATAATACTCCAGTTATCACTGTAAGTGCATCAGATATAGACGAAGGTGTCAACGGAGAGGTTACATATGAATTTAACCGATTATCTGATAAATCACAGAAACTGTTTTCACTGAATGAGAAATCTGGTGAAATCAGTGTGACAGGTAACATTGATTATGAAGAGGGATCGAAGTATGAAGTTTTTGTTGAGGCCAAAGATGGGTATGGACTATCTTCAGAGGCAAAAGTGATTATTGATATCACTGATGTAAATGACAACGCCCCTATGATACATTTGAAATCACTGAATAACCCCATACCTGAGAACGTGTCACCTGGTACAGAGGTGGGCATCATCAACGTGCAGGATAGAGACTCTGAGACTAACAGACAGGTCCGCTGCTCCATTCAGCAAAACGTCCCTTTTAAGTTGGTTCCTTCTATTAAAAACTATTATTCTCTGGTGACCACAGGACAACTGGACCGTGAACTAGAGTCTGATTACAACATTACAATCACTGCCACTGACGAGGGCTCTCCACCTCTGTCCTCCTCTAAAACTGTTCAGTTATCAGTAGCAGACATCAACGACAACCCACCTGTGTTTGAGGAACAGTCCTACAGCGCTTATGTGACTGAAAATAACAAACCTGGCTCCACTTTATGTTCCGTTACTGCTCGAGACCCCGACTGGAGACAAAACGGTACAGTGATTTATTCTCTGTTACCCGGTGAGGTGAACGGTGCCCCGGTGTCCTCCTATCTATCTGTCAACGGAGACACGGGTGTGATCCACGCTGTGAGGTCGTTTGATTATGAACAGTTCAGGAGTTTTAAAGTCCACGTGACGGCCAGAGACAACGGTTCTCCTCCGCTCAGCAGCAACGTGACCGTCAGTGTGTTCGTATCGGATGTGAATGACAACTCTCCTCAGATACTGTACCCCGCCCCGGAGGGCAACTCCTTCATGACCGAGCTGGTCCCCAAAGCTGCAAACGGAGGCTCTCTGGTGTCCAAAGTGATAGCGGTGGACGCGGACTCCGGACAGAACGCCTGGCTGTCCTATCATATAGTCAAATCCACTGATCCGGGACTTTTCACTATTGGTCTCCACAGCGGAGAGATCAGGACCCAGCGGGACATTTCTGAATCTGACAGCATGAAACAGAACCTCATTGTGTCAGTGAAAGATAACGGACAGCCCTCTCTCTCTGCCACCTGTTCCATGTATTTACTTATTTCTGATAACTTGGCTGAGGTGCCAGAACTGAAGGATATTTCTTATGACGAGAAGAACTCCAAACTGACCTCTTATCTGATCATCGCTCTGGTGTCTGTGTCCACCTTTTTCCTGACCTTCATCATCATCATCCTCGGTGTGAGGTTTTGTCGCAGGAGAAAGCCCAGACTGTTGTTTGATGGAGCAGTTGCCATCCCCAGCGCGTATCTCCCTCCTAATTACGCAGACGTTGACGGTACAGGAACTTTGCGCAGCACTTACAATTATGACGCGTACCTGACAACAGGTTCTAGAACCAGTGACTTTAAGTTCGTGTCATCTTACAATGACAACACACTGCCTGCTGACCAGACTATGAGGAAAAGTCCATCAGACTTTGCTGATGCGTTTGGAGATGGTGATGCTTCTCCTGAGGTAGGAACACATTCCGTATTATTTAAGTAATCGTCCTGTAAAAGCTGCAATTTTTTTATCGCTTTCTTCACTTGCCTTGCTCCTTTCTCTGGTTTTGATTGAATCAAGTTTTAATCGTTTTCTTTACATTTCGTGATGCTGCCTTCAGGATTAATCAACGTGTAGTTGCTGACATGATTTCCCTTCCAAGGAAAACCGTTTAAATTGTGCCCCTTGTACTCTGTCCATGGTGCTGAACTCCATTTCATCACAAAATGCATATTCATGACCAATTTAAACTCTAGTCTATTCGTATGTTATTTTCTTCTTCCTTAGTTTAATCTCACCGAATGTACTCTGCCATTGCATTTTCTAAATGTTTTATGTTTTTTAGCTCGTACTTTTTTTATCTGAATATACCGTTGCTGTCATGTGATGCAATTGTTGAAGTTCTTTACAATTCAAACTCAGATGGCTATTATTACTGGTTAACGATTTTTGGACATGATATTAGTGCCCCACGGATATAAAAGGTTAGCTGTCTCTATCCTATCTGCTTGGTTAGGGCGTCCTTTATCTGCTGTGGTCTTGATTGATGTGGGCAATGCCAAAAATACGTTCTCCTTTATTTATCTAAAATCATTATTAATATTTGACTCACATAATATGGTATATTCCTATCCATGGTTTTGTTTGCTTGTTTATTCATATGTTATTTCACTTGGCATTTACTATTATCTGTTGTTGTCAATGTGCAAACCTGATTACACAACGAATGTAAGTAATTGATATTTGTACTGACAATCAGAGGTGTTTTAACATCATAATTATACGGGAAGAATCCGTTTTATATTCAAAGATCACGTCTCACATCTTTTGGGAATTTTTTAACGAACTTTAGTTGTCTATTAATTGAGCATTTATTGTCACTGATAATGGAGCAAACAAAGGTGCCATCGAGAGACCAAATAGTAGTAAAATCATGTCTCCATTGAAATGCAAGAAATGTATTTCTTTTTGACAATGAACCTTGCAGAACTAGTTTATGTTTCCCGTCAAACTCAGATTGTGTCCTTTTTCTTAATTTTACTGTTACGACATAGTCCTTTAAATGGCAGTATGTTTCTTGGACTTTATACCAGTTGTTTGTCAGCCTCTCTGAAATGTGTCACAATTCATAGTTAAATCAGTGAACAATAACATAAAGTCTAAAGCTCTATCCAAAGAATATTTCTTCTGTTACTGATGTTTACTACAACAACAATACAAATATTAAAATATATTGTTTTGCTCATCAGGATAGAAAAGATTCATACAAACACCATAATTTGGAGATAAATAATTGATTGATGATTTTTGTCTTCCAAGTTGTCAAACATATTTCAGGTAAATCATGCCAATAGATCTGTGTGTTACCATGAAGTACACAACTGTTGGTGATATTAGGAGGCACATATCACTTCAATTTATGGTCACTTCAAATGATTGTTCATTAGGTTTAATCTCATGTCGACATAGTTTTCCTTATCATGCTTTCAATCTGAACAATAACAAGACAACACAATGTGTGAGCACTAATAATATTGGAAGATAGTTAACAAAAGTCTACTCTATTAGATCTAAACTGAAAGATTGTGTTCTTTCTGTTTTGACATTCCAAAGATTCTGTGAAAGCATTGGATTGTTTTGGCGACAAAGTTTGAATAGTTTTATGTTGATCCCATTGTGGTATTTTCTTTTCTTTTTTTCCATCACAAGGGAACAGCGCAGTCCTGTATCAAGGCATGTTGATCCTGATATGTCAAAGCAATTAATATTGTTTTTGTTGTTTTGAACGACAAGGTTATCTGAAAAAGTCCATATTTAGACATATCAAAATTCCCCCATCGTCTTGTTATACCCCGACAAATACTCATGGTGTCAGTGTGCACCAGTAAACGAGAGGGCACGGTCATTCTCCACCCTTCTGTCCCATCGACTTTAAAACCTGCTTCTGCTGTTTTACAGCAGTTGACGATATCGCTTCGTGATATGACCGCAGTGTGATTTTTGTTTTTATTTTGGAGTCAATCACAGCGCCATTTCTGAATATCTGGACATACTTTGTGGCAGTAGAAGTCTTTCTCGCAGTAACAATGGGATGCAGCAGATTTGCGCTTTTTTCCGGCCTTGCTTTTGTATGTCTTGTCCTCCACCCTGTCTATGGAGACCTGAGCTACTCTATACCGGAGGAGATGAAACGTGGATCTGTTATTGGAAATATCGCAAAGGATCTGGGACTTGATTTGGGGAGACTGTCTGCTCGCAAGGCCCGTATTGATACTGAAGATAACAGTGTTAAGTACTGCGGTATAAATCTTAACACCGGAGAATTGATTGTACAGGAAAGGATTGACAGAGAAGGGCTTTGTGCGAAAAAGACATGTGTTCTGAAACAGGAACTCGTATTGGAAAATCCTTTGGAACTGCACCGTATTAGTATCCGCGTTCAAGATATCAACGACAATTCACCCCAATTCAAAGAGGAGTCGCTTAAATTTGAAATTCGGGAATCGGCAGTCAAAGGTGCAGGTTTTCTCTTGGATGAGGCGCACGATGGAGACATCGGAGAAAATGCTGTTCAGGGCTACTCACTTCAGCAGAATGATAATTTTAAACTAAATGTGAAGACAAAGGGGGGTGGACGAAAATATGGTGAATTGGTCTTAGACAAAGAATTAGATAGAGAGGACAAAAAAGAGATTATGTTATTGCTTACCGCATTCGATGGAGGCTCTCCTCAGAGATCAGGTACTGTAGTCATACACGTCACTGTACTGGATGCTAATGATAATGTACCAGTGTTTAGCCAGGCCCTTTATAGAGCCAGTCTGCCTGAAAACTCTCCGTTGGATACATTGGTGATCACAGTGAGCGCTACTGATGCAGACGAAGGTTTAAATAGCGAAATTACCTATGGATTTGACCATGTTTCAGATGAAAAACACGTTTTCTCTCTGAACTCTAAAACTGGAGAAGTTAAAGTGGCTGAATCTATTGATTATGAAAAAGAATCTTCGTATGAAATGCAGATTAGTGCTAAAGATGGTCTGGGATTGGCGTCATATGCCACGGTAATAATAGAAATTACTGATATAAATGATAACGCTCCAGTGATATATCTGAAATCACTGACTAACCCCATACCTGAGAACGTGTCACCTGGTACAGAGGTGGGCATCATCAACGTGCAGGATAGAGACTCTGAGACTAACAGACAGGTCCGCTGCTCCATTCAGCAAAACGTCCCTTTTAAGTTGGTTCCTTCTATTAAAAACTATTATTCTTTGGTGACCACAGGACAACTGGACCGTGAACTAGAGTCTGATTACAACATTACAATCACTGCCACTGACGAGGGCTCTCCACCTCTGTCCTCCTCTAAAACTGTTCAGTTATCTGTAGCAGACATCAACGACAACCCACCTGTGTTTGAGGAACAGTCCTACAGCGCTTATGTGACTGAAAATAACAAACCTGGCTCCACTTTATGTTCCGTTACTGCTCGAGACCCCGACTGGAGACAAAACGGTACAGTGATTTATTCTCTGTTACCCGGTGAGGTGAACGGTGCCCCGGTGTCCTCCTATCTATCTGTCAACGGAGACACGGGGGTGATCCACGCTGTGAGGTCGTTTGATTATGAACAGTTCAGGAGTTTTAAAGTCCACGTGACGGCCAGAGACAACGGTTCTCCTCCACTCAGCAGCAACGTGACCGTCAGTGTGTTCGTATCGGATGTGAATGACAACTCTCCTCAGATACTGTACCCCGCACCGGAGGGCAACTCCTTCATGACCGAGCTGGTCCCCAAAGCTGCACACGGAGGCTCTCTGGTGTCCAAAGTGATAGCGGTGGACGCGGACTCCGGACAGAACGCCTGGCTGTCCTATCATATAGTCAAATCCACTGATCCGGGACTTTTCACTATTGGTCTCAACAGCGGAGAGATCAGGACCCAGCGGGACATTTCTGAATCTGACAGCATGAAACAGAACCTCATTGTGTCAGTGAAAGATAACGGACAGCCCTCTCTCTCTGCCACCTGTTCCATGTATTTACTTATTTCTGATAACTTGGCTGAGGTGCCAGAACTGAAGGATATTTCTTATGACGAGAAGAACTCCAAACTGACCTCTTATCTGATCATCGCGCTGGTGTCTGTGTCCACCTTTTTCCTGACCTTCATCATCATCATCCTCGGTGTGAGGTTTTGTCGCAGGAGAAAGCCCAGACTGTTGTTTGATGGAGCAGTTGCCATCCCCAGCGCTTATCTCCCTCCTAATTACGCAGACGTTGACGGCACAGGAACTTTACGCAGCACTTACAATTATGACGCGTACCTGACAACAGGTTCTAGAACCAGTGACTT